>NC_138778.1:207548800-207601300 GCF_965119305.1 Pelophylax lessonae
TCATATTTACCTGTACACTGTTCTTAATATAAAGACATACCCCTCCCCCTTTTTTAGCTTCTCTATCCCTGCGATACCTGGTATACCCCTGAATGGTCGCCATCCAATCATGAGAGCTGTCAAACCAAGTCTCTGTTATCCCCACAAAATCGAAGTCTTCCTCAAACATCAGCAGCTCCAGCTCTCCCATCTTGTTGGCCAGGCTTCTGGCATTGGTATACAAACCTCGTAATTCTGACCAGTTGCATATATCCTTGTTTGATGTTGTTTTTAGGCCGCTCTTGTGATTTCTTCCCCATACCCACCTTGGGTTTAGGAGCTCTGAACACCCTACAGCTAATGTCCCCATTTGCGCCCTCTGAATCTTGCCCCCACTGGCTAATTCTACATCTGTACCCTCCCCCCCATCACCTAGTTTAAAAGCCCCTCTAACTATGGCCATCTTCTCACCCAGTACGGTTGCACCCTCCCCATTTAGGTGCAATCCGTCCTTACCAAAGACCTGGTGGCCGACTGAGAAGTCGGCCCAGTTCTCCAGGAACCCGAAACCCTCCTTACTACACCAGCTTCTCAGCCACTTGTTAACTTCCCTAGTCTCCTGCTGCCTCTCTGGTGTGGCTCGAGGTACAGGTAGTATTTCTGAAAATACTACCTTGGCGGTCCTACTCCTCAACTTAGCGCCTAAGTCCCTGAAATCATTTAAGACTCTCCATCTTCCTCTGCCTATATCATTGGTACCCACGTGTACCATAACAGCTGGGTCTTCCCTAGCCCCACCCAATAATCTGTCCACCCGATCCGTGATGTGCTGAACCCGAGCGCCCGGTAAACAACAAACTGTTCGGCGCTCACGGTCTTTGTGACAGATTGCACTGTCTGTCGACCTCACAAATGTGCTTCTGGAAGAATGGTCAAACATTCCCATAGACACACTCCTAAACCTTGTGGACAGCCTTCCCAGAAGAGTTGAAGCTGTCATAGCTGCAAAGGGTGGAACAACTCAATATTGAACCCTACAGACTAAGACTTGGATGCCATTAAAGTTAATTTGCGTGTGAAGGCAGGCGTCCCAATACTTTTGGTAATATAGTGTAGTAAAAAGTTGACATGATGGGGGGGGGGGGACTTTATAGGAAAATAAATATATACAGTGACCAACTGAATATCTGATCTTTTTGCGACTAGACTTGGGCTCAGTGGCGGCTGGTGCTCCATGGGCCGGTGGGAGGGGGGTGGGCGTCAGACCAACCGCACCATACCCTCCCCCCACCGGACCACACCAGGTCGCACATCATACCCCCCCCCCAGACCA
The DNA here is from genome assembly GCF_965119305.1 of Pelophylax lessonae. Classification (NCBI taxonomy): domain Eukaryota; kingdom Metazoa; phylum Chordata; class Amphibia; order Anura; family Ranidae; genus Pelophylax; species Pelophylax lessonae. Next base: position 207,550,113 of record NC_138778.1, read on the forward strand.
CAGGGAGACAGGAGAGGAGAGGACAGACGGGACCCCCCCCCCCCCCCCGCTCACTCACCCTGCCTGCATGCAGCAGCAGGCGGCTTCTTCCCCATCTTCTGCGTCTCCTCCCTCCTCCTCCATACCCAATGGCATGGCTTCTCCTTTCGGCCAATCTGGAAATGGGTCTGATTGGCCAGGAGGAGGATCCATGTGACAATAGTGAATTTTCGTTCGCTATTGTCACACAACTGGGTGGGCTCGGGGCCCACTGTTCTGCGCCCCAAGCCCACCCTTTTTTTTTAGCCTGTGAGAGCCTCTGGCTCTAATCACATGGCTAAAAAAAAAAAAAAAGCCCCATTGAACTCCATGCGTCCGGCGCCCCGCATGCAGATTAGGCCCCTGCGCCCAGTATGACCAGCCGCCACTGCTTGGGCTTTAAATGTTATTTCCCATCACTTTCTATTTTGTTGCACATGGTCACCAGGAAAAACAGAGAGGGTATCTAGCGAGGGCACAGACAACAATCAAAACCTGGCGATTTTGGCTCTGAGGAAGAGGGTACTCCCTCAAAACGCGTAAGCCAGGTTATTGTGGACGCCATCACGCCATCCAGCAGTTAAGAAGTGTTCTGGAGGCGATTGATCCCTATTTCCTACATGCATGTATACATCTTACGTTTGTGAGTATAATGTATGCTACCGATTTGGATTTTAATAAACTTTTTTAGTGGTAATGCACAAGGTCAGGGCGCCCTTCTCTTGTTGTTATCTTTTAGTGTTTTTGGATACCCTTGGTCCTGAGGGGGCAGAAAGACCACCCATTTCTGTGCTAAAAACATAATTCAGACCACTTACCTTCCTGCATACCACTTGAGCGCAGGAGAGATACTGTTTTTGGAACAATCAAAACCCGCCAGAGGTTCTAACCCACCCCTACTTTATGCAAAATTAAAAAAGGTTGGCTTGACATACACTTTAAATACTGCATTATTGCGAATCTCTGGATTACAATGCACACACACTAGAAGAATTGCCTGTCTTTTAATAGAAAAAGAGATTTGAATGCTTTCTTATAGCAAACTAGAAACGGTTGCAATCCAGTTGACAGAGCATTCATGTCTGTGCAGCTTAAAGACACAATTACGCTGATATAGGGACATATCTACTGCAGCTACATGATGAATGCATCCCGGCAAAGGAAGCCGTGTAATTCCAAGCTTGCCTCTTTGTACAGTGCCGCAGTGGAATGGTTATTGCTGGTTAAATGGAATTGCTATTTTTCATACATTTAGTAGGTATAATTATGGATGGACTGAGGCTGACATAATTTTTTAATTCTCTGTGTTATATTTGAAATGACCTATAAGGGATGATTAGGTCACATATTATCGGGGGAATTTTTATACCATTATATCATATTGGGACCCCCATCAGTTTATATTTACCTTGATGTAAAAAAAATGCATTTTTATTAAGGTAAGGTGACCAGATTTTTAAAAAGAAATCCGGGGACATATATATATTTTTTTATTGGCAAATGGCACATGACTACATAATACACAGAACACTGGGCACAGGACTACATAATACACAGAGCGCTGGGCACAGGACTACATAATACACAGAGTGCTGGGCACAGGACTGCATAATACACAGAGCGCTGGGCACAGAACTGCATAATACACAGAGTGCTGGGCACAGGACTGCATAATACACAGAGCGCTGGGCACAGGACTGGATAATACACAGAGTGCTGGGCACAGGACTGCATAATACACAGCGCACTGGGCACAGGACTACATAATACACAGCGCACTGGGCACAGGACTGCATAATACACAGAGTGCTGGGCACAGGACTGCATAATACACAGAATGCTGGGCACAGGACTACATAATACACAGCGCACTGGGCACGGGACTGCATAAAACAGAACTCTGGGCACTGAACTACATAATACACAGAGCGCTGGGCACATGACTACATAAAGCAGAACGCTGGGTACAGAACTGCATAATACACAGAGCGCTGGGCACAGGAATACATAATACACAGAGCGCTGGGCAGAGGACTGCATAATATACAGAGTTCTGGGCACAGGACTACATAATATACAGAACACTGAGCACAAGACTACATAATACACAGAGCGCTGGGTAAAGGACTACATAATACACAGAGCGCTGAGCACAGAACTACATAATACACAGAGCGCTGTTCACAGGACTGCATAATACACAGCTCTGGGTTCAGGACTACATAATACACAGAGCGCTGGGCACAGGACTGCATAATACACAGAGCGCTGGGCAGAGGACTGCATAATATACAGAGTTCTGGGCACAGGACTACATAATAAACAGCGCACTGGGCACAGGACTACATAATACACAGAGCGCTGGGCACAGGACTGCATAATACACAGAGCGCTGAGCACAGAACAACATAATACACAGAGCGCTGGGCACAGGACTGCATAATACACAGAGCGCTGGGCACAGGACTACATAATACACAGCGCACTGGGCACAGGACTACATAATACACAGAGCGCTGGGCACAGGACTGCATAATACACAGAGTGCTGGGCACAGGACTGCATAATACACAGAGCGCTGGGCAAAGGACTACATAATACACAGCGCACTGGGCACGGGACTGCATAAAACAGAGCTCTGGGCACAGAACTACATAATACACAGAGCGCTGGGCACATGACTACATAAAGCAGAATGCTGGGCACAGAACTGCATAATACACAGAGCGCTGGGCACAGGAATACATAATACACAGAGCGCTGGGCAGAGGACTGCATAATATACAGAGTTCTGGGCACAGGACTACATAATACACAGAGCGCTGAGCACAGAACAACATAATACACCGAGCGCTGTTCACAGGCCTACATAATACACAGAGTGCTGGGTACAGGACTGTATAATACGCAGAGTGCTTGGTAAAAAACTGCTTAATACACAGAGCGCTGGGCAGAGGACTGAATAATATACAGAGTTCTTGTCACAGGACTACATAATACACAGAACACTGAGCACAGAACTACATAATACACAGAGTGCTGGGCACAGGACTACATAATAAACAGAGCGCTGGGCACAGGACTACATAATACACAGAGCGCTGGGCACAGGACTACATAATACACAGAGCGCTGGGCACAGGACTGCATAATACACAGAGTGTTGGGCACAGGACTACATAATACACAGAGCGCTGGGCCCAGGACTACATAATACACAGAGCGCTGGGTTCAGGACTACATAATATATAGGAGGGTGTTAGGCATAAATTACAGGGTTCAGAGGTTTGCTATGCACAGAGGACACTTCTGCCCCCACATCCATGGCTCACCTCTGCACCCTTCTCTCACAGATTATCTCTGCAGCCACCTGTTAGCCCTTCCCCCACAACAGCTAAACTCTCCATCTTTCCATGCAGCCGCATCAGCTCTGACCCCCGCTTCCCAACTGCCCTCACCTGTGTACAAACAGACCCCCCCTCCCATGTGCTCACCTCCCGGTCTCACCCCTCTACACAGTCAATTTGTGGCTCTGCCTCTCCTCCACTGAACAGTAGCAGGAGTGGCAGTAAGATCGTCCAGTAAGGGCACCAGTATCCGAACCACCAGCCTGTTTTTCAGCCAGCATGGGATGCCTTGTCTATGTTAATCCAGCCCTGAATCCGGGGACAAAACCAGGGACAGTGTCCTCAATCCGGGGACTGTTCCCGGGAACTGGGGACGTCTGGTCACCCTATATTAAACTCTCTCTCACACAGGCCAATGGATTAGTGCACACTGGATCAAAGGGCCATGTTTATTTACATAGGAGGCACCGGTGGTCTGTGCAGCCACGTGCAGGAAGCCTGTTCAGATCTATTACAGACTGAGGGCTGCACAGATCTTAACTGATCTATATGTACACATGTGTCGGACGAATGCACAACTCTAAAAGCAGACAGACTGCATTCAGAGCCGTGTATAAGTTCCTCACAGATGTACATGAAAATCAGTAAAGAACTGTGCAGCTGTCAGCCTGTCATTGAGTTTGACAAGCTGACTGCACAGACCATCTGTGCCTCCCAGGTGGATAAACACCACCTTCTGTACTGATCTGTGTCCCCATGTAAATGAGCCCTAAAGCGAACGTACAGCCTGGGTTCACACTCGTTTGTGCGGAACACCGCATGTGATTCACACAGGCATCACATCACAATCCTGTGCACATCACCTGCGATGTCTGTACGGTGCAATTTATGCTATTCATTTTGTATGGCTCAAATCGCATCCGCACCAAAATGGTCCAGGACCTTTTTTTTTTCCAGCACCTGACTTGTGTTCACACCCGTGCAATGCGATTCTGGCAATCGCACTGCATTTTGCAATCTGTTTTGGGGTGTCGTTGATCCAACATTGGTACATATATATTCGCCAGCACACCATGGATCTTGCAAAGCAGTTCGAAGAAACCTTTTATTGCAGAAAGGATCACATCAGAAACAGTGCAACGTTTCGGAGTCACGCAGGACCCCTTCGTCAGGCATGTTGATCCAACATTGACACAACCGCAGCATATCGCATGGACGCCGTGGGATCACTATGCAGTGTGATGCGGGAAAAGGCAGCGAATCTTGTCTGTTTCCCGAATCGCTTAGTGTGAACCTGGGCAGAAAGTTGTGGCCCCAGGAGATTTTACCATAATGTGAAAGTATGCTGAGCACTTACCACATCCCTCCTCCTTCTGCTGCTCGTCTTCATTGTTGAATGAGGATAGGCTTAAATGGTAACTCCACTTTCGTGGGGAAAAAAATAGCAAATAAAGAAAAAACAATATAGCGTATACAATTGCGACACAAATCATATTGTAATTGAATGCTATTAAAAACCTTTCCTTTTCAATCTGCAGCTGTTGTAATTTTCTGGAAATTTTGGCAACCTGGAGGTGTTCTGTATACAGAATGTGTACAGAACGTCCCCAAGAAATGTCAATTCCTGCTTGTGTGATTGGCTCACTAATTTTCCCAGAAGTCTGCACTCAGATAAAAGTCAGATTTCAGGCATCCCCTGCAACAAGGGGTTGAACAAGCACAGCCAGGAGGGTGGAGATGTCCAGTCTCTGGCCACCACCCTCACACAGGGGAGTATAAATTGGGCTGAGAAATATGGTTTCCCTGTAAATCAGAACAACTTGTAGGGTGACCCAGCCGCTTGCAGTGTCTACATGTGAGGCAGCCTGGGTCCTGCTTACAAATGCATTAAGGTGAAAAAACAATAAATAAATAGTAATACTTTAAGATACAACAGGAAGTGAAAGGAGATTTCTTAAATGTAAGGGAAGTCCTCTCTTAGTTGCAAAGGAGCACATGTTGGAAGATTTCACCTGAATTCCTGTTCTGGTGACAGTTCATAATTTTAGATTTTCCTCATCTGACTTGGTGACAATTAATTAATTAATTAATTAATTAATTAGGACAAATGAAGAGAGAGTGAACCTCTTACCTGTTTACGGTGCTTACTTTCCCTACCCTATCTAAAACTGTAAACCAAATGCTAATAATATCTTCATCCTGATCATTCTGAGTAATCAATTGATGTTCCTCCATGAAATCCCAGGAATACAGACGGCAACATTTCTCTGATATATTTCTTACATAGTTACATAGTAGTTGAGGTTGAATAAAGACAGTAGTCCATCCAGTTCAACCTGTGTAGGTGTGTTTGGCCATAATCATCTCTCATACCCCTGAATGTTCTGATCCTTGAGATGTACGTCTAAGAGTCTTTTGAAAGTAGCCATACTTCCCGCAGAAACCACCTCTGGTGGTAGAGAATTCCACAATCTTGTAGCCCTAACAGTAAAGAACCCCCCTCGTTGCCTGAGGTTAAAACGCTTCTCCTCTAATCGCATTGTATGCCTTCGAGTCCTCATGCAATCCTGAATAGCTTTTTTTCTATGCTGAGATCACCATTGAGATATTTATAAATTGCTATCATGTCCCCTCTCAGGCGTCTCTTCTCCAGGGAGAATAAATCAAGCGATTGTAGATGCTCTTCATAATTAAGGTCCTCCAATCCCCTAATTAGTTTAGTTGCCCTTCTCTGGACTCTCTCCAGCTCCAACACATCCTTCCTGAGGACTGGCGACCAGAACTGGACAGAGTACTCCAGATGTGGTCGGACCAGAGTTTTATAAAGTGGAAGGATTATAAGTGTTACTGTTACTGGATCCATCCATTAACCACTTAAGCCCCGGAAGATTTTACCCCCATTCCGACCAGGGCCTATTTTGCGATTCGGCACTGCATGACTTTAACGGACAATTGCGCGGTCGTGCGACGCTGTACCTAAACGAATTTGACGTCCTTTTTTTCCCACAAACAGAGCTTTCTTTTGGTGGTATTTGATCACCTGTGTGATTTTTTGATCATGCGCTATAAACAAAAAAAGAGCGTCAATTTTGCAAAAATAACAATATTTTTCAAATTTTTTTATATGAAATTCCCCCCCAAAAAATGTAAAAATCAAAATTTTTTAACATTTTCGGCCAATTTGTTTTATGGTACCTATGTTTGGTAAAAAAAATTGCAAAAAGCGTATTTTGATTGGTTTGCGCAAAAGTTATCGCGTTTACTAACAAAGGGAAAGATTTTTGTCATTTTTGTTGTTTTTTTTTAACGCGTAATGGCGGCGATCTGCGATTTTTTTTGCGGTACTGCGACATTGCGGCGGACAGATCGGACCCTTGACTGACATTTTTGACACTTTTGGGGTTACCAGTGACATTTCTACAGTAATCAGTGCTATACATATGCACTGTTACTGTAAAAATACACTGGCAGTGAAGGGGTTAACTTTATTTGAAAGGGAGGGGCTGTGTGTGTCCCTAGGGGCGTGATTCTAACTGTGATTGGCTGTGGCTTGAGCTGTAGGAACAGTGATCAACGGTCCTACATAGTAGAACCGTAGGATCATTGTTTCTACACAGGGGAGAATGACAGGCGGCTTATTTACACTAGCCGCCTGCCTTTCTTCCTCTCCCCCGACGATCGCCGAGTCACACACGCGGGGGGGTCCATGACCGTGCGGGAGCACGCCGCCGGCGGCGCGTGCTCGCTCCCCAGAGCCTCACAGGCTAGTGACGTACCGGTACGTCACTTTGCCTGTGAGGGGCTGACCGCCACAGTATATGTACTTGCGGCGGTCGGCAAGTGGTTAATATGAGAGGGTGGCCAGGTCTCCATCATTATATCTTTGTACAGATCCTTGTGGCCTTCTACACACTCCTACCTCTAGATTTATGTTTTTTACTATAAAAAAAAATGCTGGCTTTTAGATACACTTTAGGAAACCCGTCATTTAAAGCTGTACATTCAGATATAAAAACATCTCTACAATTATTTGAATTATATCTGGCACTTGAGATCTTAGACAAACCACCCACAAATTGTCCATCCACAGAACTCCCATGTAATGAGCACATCGTTACACTTCTGATTGGTGACCATGGATCCATCAGTATTCAGTATTTCACGGTTACATTTTCCAGAAAGGCAGGGTGAGACTTTAGGTGTTGGAAAAGTGTAAAATTGGAAAAATGTAATCCAGAGGTTGGCGGAATGCTCTGGGTTACGACGATCAGACACAAGCACATCTGTCCCTTCCCATCATCACAGTGGGATCTACCAGCTGGTCGCTGACACACATCCCCACTTAGCCTTCAGGGTTTGAAGCTCAGAGAGGCTAATCCCCCCCACTCTGGGAGACTGATCTCCCCCTACAGTATGATACACTGATCTGGCAGCTGTTATATAATGCCAGCCTAGTGTGAAGGGAGATCAGGGTGAATGGTGATGCAGTGCCTGGGGGTGCTGGCAGGGAAGTTCACTGGGCATGTTACTAGCTTTTATACTACTGAATTGCAAAATACCAGCATCCAAGAGCTGCATATACTAGTAAGGCAGAGAAATCAGTTGAAGACCCTCTCTTGTTAAGACCCCTCTGAACATCTCTACCAGTATGAAGGTAGAAAATGGGTTAACAAAGGGATAAACACATTATTGCACCTGTGGCAAAAGTCTGTTGCATCAGTAAAAGGTAAATTCTCACTTCCTCATAGGAAAGGGAACAGTCCTATAATTATATGTGCTGAACTAAGAACTGGGAAGTGCTATCTTTGCTTGAGCACGTAGCATTATACAAATTTTTCTTTTATCTCTTCCTTGAATTCACGATGGATTTGTGGAGTCTGCATAACTTCATTTTTTACTCTTCCCATCCAATATTGAGTAGGTCCCCCTTTTGCTGCTAAAACAGCCCCTTTTGCCGTCAAAACAGCCCTGACCCATCAAGGCATGGATACCACTAGACCTCTGAGGGTATGCTCTGGTATGTTGCACCAAGCTGCCAGTAGGAGATCCTTTAAAGCGGTTGTAAACCCTAGGAAAAAACAAAAAAAAAAACCGGCAAGACAAAGGCATAATGGGCTAGTATGCATCGCATACTAGCCCATTATGTGTAACTTACCTTAGAACGAAGCCCCCACACGGATCCCCGGACATCGCTGCGGGCGCTGCCATGATCCCTCGCCGTCTCTTCCGGGTTCGGCGGCTTCGGCGCGGTGATTGGCCGGAAGAGACGGCTCCGGCGCGATGATCGGCGTGAGCCGCGATGACGTCACTCCCGCGCATGCGCGCGGGAGTGATTTTGCGGCAAGCTCCCGGCAAATTAATTGAAGGTCCCCCCGGACCTTTAGAGCGCATGCGCCGCTCGTGAGAGCGGCTGAATGCACTTTAAATATCTCCTAAACCATGCCGGTTTAGGAGATATTATTTGTACCTACAGGTAAGCCTTATTATAGGCTTACCTGTAGGAAAAAGTGTCAAAAAGCGGGATACTACCGCTTTAAAGCGGTTCTAAAGGCTCAAGGTTTTTTACCTTTTGTGTGCAGCATCCCCCCCCCCCCCCTTTACTTGCCCTGAGCCCTATCGCGATCCAGCGATGTGCATGAAAGCCTCGGCTCTCTGGGGACTCTCCCTCCTCACTGACCCCCACAGCTGTTATTCACAGCCAGTGATCCAATGAGGAGAGATGGGGGGCTAAGCAATGGCTCTGTATGTAAATGGACACGCAGAGCAGCAGCTTGGGAGTGAGCCTGCTTGGGTGCCCCCATAGCAAGCTGTTTGCTGTGGGGGACCCCTGGGCAGGAGGAAGAGGCCAGAGGCAGCAGCGGAAGACCCAAGAAGAGTAGGACCCGGGCTGCTCTGTGCAAAACCACTGCACAGTACACGTAAGTATAACATGTTTGTCATTAAAAAAAAAAAAAAACAAGTCTTCAAGTTTAGGTTGTAAGGACCATGGATCAGACTTGTTTTTCAAGCACATCCTACAGATGCTTAATTGGATTGAGATCTAGAGAATTTGGAGGACAGGGCAACATCTAGGACTTGTTGTGTTCCTTAAACCATTCTTGAGCCGTTTTTGCAGTGTGGAAGGTTGCATTTTGTCTGCTGAAAGAGGCAACTGCCATCAGGGAATACTGTTTCCTTGAAGGGGTGTACACCAACAATGTTCGGTAGGTGGTATGTGTCAAAGTACCATCCACATGAATGGCACGACTCAAGATTCCCCAGTAGAACATTGCCCAAAGCATCACACTGCCTCCACCGGCTTGCCTTCTTCCCATACTGCATCCTGGTGCTATCTCTGAACCAGGTAAATGACGCACATGCATGTGGCCATCCACGTGATGTAAAAAAAAAAAAACGTTATTCATCGGACCAGGCCCCCTTCCTTCATTGGTCTGTGGGCCAGTTCTGTTGTTCATATGCCCACTGTAGGCACTTTTAACCTCTTCAAGGGAGGCAGCTGGACATATTCCCCCTTCTTCAATCTCTTCCATGCTCATTGATCCCTAGCAATGTGTTACTCATTTGCTATACTCAAATAAAAGCCAGATTCAGACCTGTCCACTACTTTGCAGTGCAATACCACGCTTGTGTTAGCAAGTGGTATTTTGCACTTAGAAGCTGAACTACCGGCACAAAAGCTTTCATTTAAATATGTTCCTCAATAACCACAAATGATATCATTCCTTGTTGCACCAAAGTTCCTTTGCAAATGCAGTTAATACTTTGTAAAAGTCATAGAGGAAAGCTGGTCATATGGTGCTAACATATACAAGCAGATAAGGTCAATGTATGACTCAAAGCACAATGATCCAAGTCTGTTACCTGCTTGTCCTGACCTTAGCTAGCCACCTATCTCAGTATAGGACTCATCCTGGACCCATAGTGACTTTGCTTGGTCACTGCCTTCCCAAAACTGGGACATCTCTTCTGCCTGTTGATTTGGTGCTTTGATTTTTCTATTGTTGTCAGGATCTGGACACGAACCCAAGTTCTCTGTTGTGTCTAGCAGTAACTCTTCTTGCTGAGCCACCTGAGATGCTGGACAGTTTCCTGCCTTATTTCTTAGACAACCTTGTCTTATGTCTTGCCTCTCATGAAACTTGAACTCTTTGCTCCTCCCATAAACATCCTGATTTAAGCCATGTCTCTACACTTCCTGTTTGCCAGTTTATTGTGCTCTCTCCAGCCAATATCGCGCACTTGTCACTCCTGCTGCAGTCCATATCTCCCCTACCGCGTTACTGACCCTTGGCTTGTTCCTTGACTATACTTTGACCCTTGGCTTGTTCCTTGACTACACTTATACTTAATCCCAACCTGCAACCATGTTTTACTGACCTTTGGATTCCTTATTGACTACTCTTCTGCTTGATCCCTATCCGCTATATCTGCTACTGGACCCCAGCTTACTCAACTTCTGTTGGAGCGATTCTGAGGACCATGACCTGGTACTAACATGCAGCAAAACCCATCTCCTCCATCAGGAGCTCTGGTGAACACTGATTAGTGCTTAGACTCCGAACATTGGTTGAGCCCATGTCATCCGCCACGGTGACCTGCTGCTGCACTTATCTAGCTGGTTGGTAGGAGCCTCTCTATAACTACTGGTCTCCGAACCTGACCTTGATACCTGTCAGCTGCCACCAGTAGGGTGTGTCCCGACACCTGGAAGCACATGCTAAAATCCACCCCCCCCCCCCCCCATAGGGATTCCTTTGTGAAAATCTGATGACTACCACTTGTAATACCAAAGATTGATATACAACTGTGCCATAAATCTGTTTGAGACTTACTCTAGTTGATAATTGCCCCTTAAAGGCTCTTCTGGAGAATGGTGTGATGTAAAGGATTTTCAAACTTTATACTGGGTAAGCTACAGGGCCCAAATGAAGGGCTTTTCGTTGGGTAGGATATTCATTAAAAGGTTTGTCGTCAAGTGGAGAGCAGAGTGAGGGTTTGCTAATGCAGAGAAGCTTGGTGAAGATAAAATATATTTTTACCTAGATGTAAGGAGGGGCATTTCTGGAAGGAGGAGAGGTGTATAACAAAGGAAAAAGGAACAAAGAGAGATGGAGAGGAGGGGGTGGGGGAAATAAAAGGAAATAAATCTAGAGAGGTGGAAAGGAAGGGCAGTGAAACGCAGCTGCAGGTTTACAATCTAATAGTGACCTGGCGAGAGCCAGCATCTCACCGACTACCACCCAGGAGATGATCTCCACTCAGCCAGAGTATCTATCACAAATGCAGATTATCCTTCAATCAACAACCCAAAGGTTGAATAAAAACCCAGACGTCTCGCTCTGTCTGTGAGAAACCCATAAAGGCGCACAGCATCTCATCAAAGCAGACCATCACAACTCACAAGACACAGAATTCTGACCCAGACAGGCTGCGCTCCAAAAATAACCATCACCTCATCACAACACAGGGCTTATCATTGATATGAATAATATCTTGCAAAATACAGTAGGTCATCTTCACAGAGCCATCAGATATCATTCAAATCTGAATATCCACACTTTGGCTAGATCAGATTCTTGGACATGGAGGGACAGTGTAGGTTAAAGAGAGACAGCTGAACTTAGCAAGTCATTATTCATTAGAGTGTTGTAAGGAAGCACTGTTCTTTTAGTGCATGACAGCCAGTGCTTCTGGAGAGATAAAAGAGAAAACAAAACGTTTTTCTCTTTCGTTTATTGACAGACACAGCTCTTGATCTTCATAACCATTGGGTAAAACTGTCCCCTACAGGAATAGGATACTAGGCAGAAAAATAATCTGGCTACGCCTATGAGCAGTCCCAGGGGGTATACTCCCTCACCCTGCTATAGGTTTTTTTCTGCCTAGTCAGGAGTAAGGACCTAGTTCCTTGCTGGGAACTCTGGTCCTGGCAATTTTTTTTCTTTTAGATAGAAATTTTTCTTGTTTTTTCCTGTGAGATCTACAATCAACTGCTGGACTGGGCGGCGGGCTGGATAATCTAGATCCAGTGGTCACCCTAGTCTGGCCAGCGAGTGCACGCAGACCTCAGCTCCACGCTAGGTCGGCCGCGACATAGCCCCACTGGACGGGGGCTGGCCTGGGAGTTAAACGCCTCACAAGGTCGCATACGACCGTGTCTCGCCCTGAGTTGCAGCATTCCTCCTGGCCGACAGCCCCCCATCTCGATGGCGAGGGGTTCTGTCTGGAGCAGTGCCCGCCTGGTTCCTGGTATGGTGAGTAGCTGTCCCACCGTCTCCCCCAGGAAGGTTTAGGGATAAACCTGGGCCCCTCCTTGGGACAGTCGGACCCCGGGGTTCCCCTTCTTCCCATCAAGCACCCCCCGTTCATCTGTTCCCCATCCTAGCCCCACTCCACTTATGCTGGGGCTGTGTGGGTGGTCTGGTTCACCTCTTGTGGTGGGGGCAGGGTGTTATGCTGGTGATGTGGGCCGGGGGGATGCATAGCCGGCGCCCGGACGATCGGCTGTATGGGGGGGTTGTACCTAGTGGGGGCTCCTGCCAGGGCCCCCCGTCCTGCCTGGGCCTGTCACTGGGAGCATCAGGGTTCTGTGAGGGTTGTCATTTTGCTGTAGCCTGTGTGTTTCTATGCACGGCGCCCATGTTTGTGTAGTCCAGCGGCCATTTTGCGGTGGTTTGCCATTGAAAATAGCGGCGGCCATGACAGTGGAGCCCCGTGGGCGGCGATTTTGGCGGTGGGAGCCCCTCTTCATCCCCTGGTGCTGACTCCTGGATCTTTTCACTACCTGATCATCACACGTAGAGTGCAGATTATCCTGGTGGCTGCAGGTGCCTCTTTCTGCTGGGTGGTGAGTTTGATGGGGTTCTCTCCCTCTCTGCTGAGGATAACTTGATGCTTTGTGACTCGGCTCATAAGAAGTTTTTTTGTCCCTCAGGGTCGACTGACAAGGGCTCAAAGCCTTTCAGTGCCTCTTCTAGAGAATCCAAAGGAACCTGGTCTGGCAAGCCGAGAGGGGGCTTCTCCAGACCCGTGGACAAGGCTCCTTCAGCATGAAGGTGCGCCCTCACCCGTATCTGGGGTGGGGAGACGATCTTCATTGGTTTCCGGACCCGTGGACTTCCGTAGTACAAGAAACTGGGTCCACAAAGTAATTCGCTCCGGCTACAAGATCGAGTTTCACTCTTGTCCCTCAGCAAAGAGGGCTGGTTGGGGGGGGGGGGGGGGGGTAGGGAGTTAATTGGTAAGACCACATCCCGAAACGTAAAGACAAAGAGGAAAACCCCCAATGGGACTTTTTAGGTCTTGAACAGTAATCCACTTTGTACAAACTACTATTGTTATTTTTTTCATTGCTTTAATAGCAGTGGATTACTGTTCAAGACCTAAAAAGTCCCATTGGGGGTTTTCCTCTTTTTCTTTTCCCTCAGCAAGGGACAACTTGCGCCTGTCCTTGGACCGCTTACAGGGTCTGTTTGGGGCACTACAAGACCTGTTGCTTCAAGGGGTGATTGTCCCAGTTCTGACTTCGGAATGTTTTCAGGGTTTTTACTCAAACCTGTTTACAGTTCCCAGGAAGAATGGCAAGGTGCGTTCAATCCTGGACCCCAATGCGCTGAACTGCTTTGTGCAGGTGCAGAAGTTCAGAATGGAATCCATTTGCACGGTGGTGGCATTCCTGCATCAGGGAGATTTTCTTGCCTCTATCGACATCAAGGATGCTTACCTTCACATTCCATTAGGTGCCTGTCACGAGCGCTTCTTCCGCTTTGCCGTGGGAGAGGAGCATTATCAGTTTGTGGCGTTACCCTTTGGTCTCGCCTCTGCTCCTGGGGTCTTCACAAAAGTGTTAGCACTGGTGCTAGCATTGTTATGCCAACAGGGGATCGCGGTACTGGGCTACTTGGATGACCTCCTTCTGCGAGGGGAGTCCCCTACTGCTCTGGTGGAAAACCTGGAAATCACCATACGAACTCTGAGAAAGTTTGCCTGGATTCTGAATTTTCAGAAGTCTGCTCTGGTTTCGTCCACAAAGCTGGACTATCTGGGTCTGACTCTGGACTTGGCCTTAGCCAGAGTGCTCCTTCCTCTGGACAAACTACAGAAATTGCAGGCTGCTATTCATCTACTGCTGTCCAGCAGATGATCATCCCTCTGAGGTCCATACAAGGTCCCTGCAAAGGGAAATCCTGGCCAAATGGGACAAGACTCCACAGTCTGTGGACAATCAGATCCGGCTGAGCCAGGGAACAAAGAAGTCCCTGATATGGTGGCTTCGTTCTCTGGCGCTTCGGCTGGGCAAATCCTTCTTCTCCTTGTACTGGACAGTAGTCACCACGGATGCCAGCCTGCCTGACTGGGGATGCGTCCTCGGCAAAAATTTTGCTCAGGGGATCTGGACACTGGAATAGTCCAGACTACCGATCAATGTCTTGGAACTCCGAGCAATCAGATTGTGTCTGGACCATTGGACTGATCGTCTTCAGGGATGTCGAATACTCATTCAAGCAGACAATGCCATGGCCGTGGCTTATGACAATCACCAAGGGGGCACAAAAAGTGTCCTGCCGGCATTCTAACGTGGGCAGAACGGTTCGTTCCAGCTCTCTCCGCCGTATTCATTCCCAGGGTTGAAAACTGGCAGGTGGAGTACCTCAGTCGGCAGGCGTTGGACCAAGGGGAGTGGTCCCTTCATCCGTAGGTGTTTCATCAGTTGTGTCTCCGGTGGGGCATCCCAGAGGGGGATCTGTTGGCGTCTCGGCTCAACAGAAAGGTGCAGAGGTGTGTGGCCTGGTCAAATGATCCTCTGGCGGACGCCACAGATGTGCTGGTTGCCCAGCGGGGCCAGTATCATCTGATTTACATCTTCCCTCCTCTCAAGCTTCTGCCAAGACTTCTACACAGATTTGAGGCAGAAGGGATTCCAGGCATCTTAGTGACTGGCCTCGCCGGGCTTGGTATGCCGATCTGGTGCGGCTGGTCGCGGACGTTCCTTGGAAGCTTTCTCTCAGGGAGGATCTGCTGCCTCAAAGACCAATCTTTCATCCTGCTTTACAGTCACTGGCCTTGACTGTTTGGCTGTTGGACATCAGGT
Source organism: Pelophylax lessonae (assembly GCF_965119305.1). Classification (NCBI taxonomy): domain Eukaryota; kingdom Metazoa; phylum Chordata; class Amphibia; order Anura; family Ranidae; genus Pelophylax; species Pelophylax lessonae. The sequence continues at coordinate 207,565,569 of NC_138778.1, forward strand.
GTTGATGGATAGAGGTTTAAAAGCTAGGAGATCTACTTCTAGGAAGATCTACCATCATATGTGGAATACGTACATTGCGTGGTGTAAGTCTTTTGGGGTTTATCCTCGCTCCTTCTCCGTGGCTCAGATCTTAACCTTCCTTCAATGGGGGATTGAACAGAAATTGGCCTTGAGTACCATCAAGGACCGGGTGTCGGCTTTAGCGGTCTTCTTTCAGTGACCCTTGTCCTCACACTCCCTGGTGTGTACTTTTCTTCAGGGTATCTGACATTTGGTTCCTCCAGTGCGGTCTCCGTTGCCACCTTAGGACATTTGGTGCTTTCGGTCCTCCAGAAGCCTCCCTTTGAGAATCTTCGGGAGATTCTGTTGCTTACGCTGTCTCAGAAGGTGGCTTTTCTGGTGGCTATCACCTCTGCATGCAGGGTGTCGGTACTGGCGGAGTTCACCTTACTTGGTGATTCACAGAGATAAGGTGGTTCTTCGCCCCTGTCTGTCGTTCCTCTCAAAGCTTGTCTCTGATTTTCATTTGGATGAAGACATTGTGTTGCCTTCCCTGTGTCCCAGGCTAAAACATCCGAAGGAAATTACCTTGCATGCCTTGGATGTGGTTTGGGCTACTAGGGTGTAGCTGGCAGCTACGGAGTCTTTTACGAAGTCAGACTCACTATTTGTGCTCACGGATGGGCCTCGGAAAGGGTTTTCCGCTTCCTCTGCGACTATTTCCAGATGGATCAGACGGTGATTCTGGCCTATTCCATCAAGGGTCAGGTTCCTCCTTTCCTTGTCAAGGCGAACTCTACTTGGGCACTTAGTACCTCCTGGGCCTTCTGTCATCAGGCGTCAGTGACGCAGGTTTGCAAGGCGACCACTTGGTCGTCGGTGCACACTTTCACAAAGTTCTATAAAGTGGATGTGTTGGCATCTGCGGATGCATCCTTTAGCTGCAAGGTTTTGCAGGCTGCTGTTTAGAGGACATGATCCTCTTTGAGGGTGTACTGTTTTTTTTTCAGGTGGGCTCCAGTTGTTTTGGTTGGCTACTGTTTTGCCTGGGGAATTTTTTTGTTGTTCCCACCCCTCATGTCTAATGCTGCTTTGGAACATCCCAATGGTTATAAAGACCAGGAGCTGGGTCAGTCAATAAACAACAGAAAAAATTTAATTTTTGAGTTCTGGTAAAATCCATTTCTCTGATGTTCATTGATGGACACAGCACCCACCCCTCTGTGGAGTTGTAATTCTTCTGACACTGCTTGTAACAAAACTGAGTATCTATAGCAGGGAGAGGGAGTATACCTACTGGGACTGTCCAAAGGCATGGCCAGATTCTTTTTCTGCCTAGTGTCCAACTACAGTAGGGGCCAGTATAACCCAATGGGTAAGAAGATCAGGAGCTGTGTCTGTCAATGAACATCAGAAAAATTGATTTTACGGTAAGTCAAAAATCCAATTTTTCCTTCAGTTTTGTGTATAAAAGCCTAAAGAGATTGTTCAATAGGTCATTGGATTTCGATGAACAGTAACGCTTAAACAATACACTACATTTTTCTTGGATTTTCAATGAAATCACACAGTGTCTTATTTTTACTGTCCTGTTCCATTCAAATTATAGAAAATGGAGAGGGTGCAGTATACAAGCTCTGGATCCCTCACTGGAGGGAGCCCAGAGCAGGGGCGTACCGTGGGGTTGGCCAGAACGGCCCCCGCCAGGGGCGCAGGCCGAGGGGGGGCGGAAAATCACTGCCAGTGTAGTGTGGAAGCAGTGACGTACTGCTCCTCCCAGTCCTCCGTTCAGCCTGCGCCCCCCCGGGCACCGCGGCTGGCGCACCCCCCCCCCTCGCTTCGCTCCAATCTCGGAAACAGCCCGCCTGGAGCTCGCTGTCCACAAGACTGTCTGTGACTGTGTGTGTGTGTGGGAGGCTCGGTGCGATGGGCGGGCCGACGGCTCCCCTCGTCAAAGGGCTCCGCCCACATAACTCGTCATCAGCAGGCTCCTAGCTCCAGGCTCAGCAGGCTGCAGGTGTCATGGAGGATGAATAGTGAATGCTGCACTCTACACTGCCATTGAGTGATGGAAGCTTAGCTGGCTGGCTCCCAGGTACTATCCCAGGTACCATTAGAGCTTAAAGAAGAAGACATTTTTTAAAATTTTATGTAGATATATATATATACAGTATATATATAGTGCAGTATGGAGGACGCCATATCCTGTATATATATATATATATATATGTGTATATATATATATATATAAAATATACACACAGGATATGGCATCCTCTATGCTGCACTATATATACAGTATATATATACACACACACAGGATATGCCATCCTCTGTGCTGCACTATACATATGTATATATATAGTGCAGCATAGAGGATGCCATATCCTGTGTGTGTGTATATATATATACTGTATATATAGTGCAGCATAGAGGATGCCATATCCTGTGTGTATATATTTTATATATATATATATATATATATATATATAGTGCATTATAGAGGAGCCCACATCCTGTGTATATATATATATATATATATATATATATATATATATATATGCAGGATGTGGCCTCCTCTATAATGCACTATATATATATATATATATATATATATATACAGGATGTGGCCTCCTCTATAATGCACTATATATATATATATATATATATATATATATATCGGTGCCACCTTATCAGGGCCCTTCAGTGCCGCCTCATTAGCGCACATTATTGAAGGAGAACAATTACCTGTTTGCAAAATCTTATAACAAACTAAAAAACAGTGTTTTTTTTTGTTTTTTTTTACATTTTTTGGTCTTTTTTTGTTTGTTCAGCAAAAAAACATAAAAAATAAAAACCCCAGTAGTGATTAAATACCACCAAAAGAAAGCTCTATTTAGCCTGAATCTCATCTGACTACTTATATGCAATATCTGCTTCTGAGTCAAAACAATTGAAAAAAGGACTGTATAACCTAAACATTATCTTTAATGGATACGCAGACGATTAAAAATGTATAGAAATTGATGTAAAAAGACAAACAACAGAATATCTAACTCTTTAATAATTGGGGGGGGGGGGGCGCCGATACAGCTTCTCGCCAAGGGCGCTGGAGACCCTAGGTACGCCTCTGGCCCAGAGTACCACTTGCTGCAAAGAGGTTAAAAAGTGTATGTGTTTACTATGAATGAATGGGAAGCTCTGTCCAGAACCATTCCTGTTCATGTGTTCTGTGCTGCTGAGGCTGCAGAGATGGAGATTGAGGGTTGTGTCTGTTCTGTTTAGATCTCTGATATTTCACCAAAGCCCCTCAACTGGGCTCCCTAAAAAATTGTAAAAAATAATAAAAAATGCAATTGTAAAAAAAAAAAAAATAGTAACAAATAATTTAACCTCTTGCCGACCGCCACACGACTATTTACGTCGGCAGTCAGCCCCTCACAGGCAAAGCGACGCCCCTTCCTGCCCCCGCTCGTTCACGGACCCCCCCCTGCGCGTGTGAGCGGCGGACCCGATGTCCGCCGCTCACTCGCGATCGTCTGGTACAGCGGGAGAAAGGCAGGCGGCTAATGTAAACAAAGCCGCCTGTCATTCTCCCCTGTGTAAGTACAGAGATCATACGGTCCTGCTATGCAGGATCGTATTTCTCTGTATTTACACACACAGCCAAATCCAATAACAGTAAGAAGCACGTCCCTAGGGACACACTTAACCCCTCCTTCTCAAATAAAGTTAACTCCTTCCCTGCCAGTGTCATTTTTACAGTAACAGTGCATATGTATAGCACTGATTACTGTAGGAATGTCACTGGTACCCCCAAAAGTGTAAAAAATGTCAGTCAAGGGATCTGTCCGCCGCAATGTCGCAGTCCTGCAAAAAAAATCGCAGATCGCCGCCATTACTCGTTAAAAAAAAAAACAACAAAAATGACAAAAATCTTTCCCTTACTTAGTAAACGCAATAACTTTTGCGCAAACCAATCAAAATACGCTTTTTGCAATTTTTTTTACCAAACATATGTAGCAGAAAACAAATTGGCCTAAAATGTTAAAAAATTTTGATTTTAAATTTTTTTTGGGGAATTTCATATAAAAAAATGTGAAAAATATTGTTATTTTTGCAAAATTGTCGCTTTTTTTGTTTATAGTGCATGATCAAAAAATCACACAGGTGATCAAATACCATCAAATGAAAGCTCTATTTGTGGGGAAAAAAAGGACGTCAATTTCATTTGGGTACAGTGTCGCACGACCGCGCAATGGTCCGTTAAAATCATGCAGTGCCGAATTGCAAAATAGGCTTAAGTGGTTAAAAAAATTATAAAAATAAATAAATTACTGACCCTGGCCACTGCCCTACGGACAAAGTCCACTGCTCTACTGACAAAGTCTACTGCCCTACTGACAAAATCCACTGCCCTACTGACACAGTCCACTGCTCTACTGACAAAGTCTACTGCCCTACTGACAAAATTCACTGTCCTACTGACACAGTCCACTGCCTTACTGACACAGTCCACTGCCCTACAGACAAAGTCCACTGCTCTACTGACAAAGTCCACAGCCCAACTGACCCAGTCCATTGCTCTACTGACCCAATCCACTGCTGTACAGACAAAGTCCACTGCCCTACGGACAAAGTCCACTGCTCTACTGACCCAGTCCACTGCCCTACTGACCCAGTCCACTGTCCTATTGACAAAGTCCACCACTCTACTGACCCCATTCACTGCCCTACTGATCCACTGTTCCACTGTTTATATTTTATAGTAGTTTATATTTTTACAGTTACATTTGTTTTATTATATTTTTCCTTACTATTTAGTTAGGCCCTAATTTCTTTAAAAAAAAAAAAAAAGGGTGCTGAACCCTGGTGATCTTTGATCTCTTTCATGTTGTTCAGGTAGATCTCCACCTCTCAAAGGTTGCCTACCCCTGCTTTAGGGTTTTCAAAAGAATTGGAGAGGTATGTCAAAATGTGGACAGTTTCTCCAAAATCTTTTGACTTACCTCCTAAATATGTAAATAAAGATCTGAAATAACTCTTTAGGCTCTTGGAGTATCTTGGCGCATGGTGAGAGTATATTGGAGCGCAGTGGAAGCGCCAGGTGGTAGTGGGGGGGCCCCAAGGTCAAATTTTGCACCGGAGCCAACAAGTTTCAAGCTGCACCTCTGATTTAAATCATTATCCATACAAACGTCACCATATATAGGAAAAATAGGAAATTGTAACTAAATGTACCTTTATTTATAAAAGATTAATTCCAAAGTTTTACAAAATTTTCTTTACGTGTTGACCACACGCACACAAAGTATATATATAAAATGTAACACAAATGTTTTTTTCCTATGTATGGAGACTTTTGGGGCACCCTGTAGAATAGGAGGGATTATACTCATCTATCCTGCCACCTGTTCCTCTGAACGTAGTTCTCTTGCAGACAATGATCTCTTCTCATCCAATAAACTTCCCGGAGTGTGGGATACCTGGTCTCCTTCTGTATGCTATAGTTCCTTCTGACAGCCCCTACTTCTCTACAGGACAGTGTGATGTAGGGGTCAGCGGAAAACAGAACACATAGTGGAGGGGGGGGGGGGTACAGGTATTCATAGTTCTAGAAGAAAGCAAAGATTGGAGGAGTGGACTGGGAGTGTAAACACATTTCATTTGCAGGCCGTGATTTGTTATGGATTCTCAAGCCAGTGACAGGGTTGCTGTAAAGTTTTTTTTAGCTTTAATAGAGTGGAGAATGGTTAATACATTTGTCATTTTTTCTTTGCTTTCTAGGTCATGTTGAAGAGATTTTCCTCCACGTCTTGTCCTTGAGACACAACAGAAAGTTAGATTACATTTTTCCAAAGTGAGGAGAATTTCCCCTCTTAGGGTCCATGTACACGGGACGTTGTTAAAAGTCCCTTTGAATGCTGGAATTTTTAGGACGTTTGAAACGTCCGTTCGGTCGCGTATGTACCCGCGTTTAGCGGGCGTTTAGCGGCGTTTGCGGGCGTTTGCGTTTAGAACCGTTCCTAGAGGTCAAAAAAATTATTCCCCTTTAAAATGGAAATACGCGAACGCCAAACGCGGGTCATCGCGTTCGGTCGCGTTCGGATGTGTTCAGTCGCGTTTTTGCGTTTGAAACGCCGGGAAACACTCGTTCGAACGCAAATAATTGCGTTCTAAAAAAAGTCCCTGAACGCAACTGCCCGCAAACGACCGCAAACGACCTGGTGTACATGGACAGATAAGATAAAATGTAGATGGGTTCAGGGGCTTCTAAAAAAAACGCCCAACTGCTCCTAAACGGCCATTTCCAGCGTCCCGTGTACATGGAGCCTTAGATGTAATTTGAACTGGTTTCCCATTAGAAGATTGTTCCAATTCTGAGGAAAAATATAAAAATTCCGATTTCCCATTACTTCTCGTCCCACTGACATTGGTCACCAGGACAAGTAGGGTGAATCTCCTCAGCAGCTTTATAGCAATAAAACCCTTCCCTACTCTAGAATATTGGGCGCCTAAAGTAATAAATGAAAGAAATGGTACCAATTTACAGGAAATGTTAGTATGAAATGGGGTGGAGGGGTAAGTGAGACCTCAGACTCCCCAATAGTAGAGGTACTCACTGGGAAGGGGGGATGGGAAAAAGGGAGGTTTTTCCCTTTGGGTACCGGTAACTTGGTAATTAATATAGCTAGAGTAGCATTTATTAAAAATAATTTTATTAAATATAAAGCAATAACAAATATTGAATTTACATCAATTGATATAAATAACACAACAATTGACACAGTGAGTGTCTACTAAAATTGACTTGAAGTGTGAAGAGTAGTCGGAATATCTCCACAATTTTCTCTACATGTTTCGCGGGCTAGGCCGCTTCTTCAGGAGAATGTAATATACATGTTGCTACTAGAGTCTATAAGTGAAATGAGAAATAAATCAAAAAAACAAGAAACATATATAACCAGAACATGGACAATCTTTATACTGTGTATGGGGAGAGGTGTCCACCTTACCTGTGGTCACTATAGGGCATAAACACACCAGAGGAGGAGGAGCAGAATCACCAATACTCTCACCGGCGGGTATGGGAGACCTTAATCACAATGTATTATGATATATATATTAAAAATAGTAAGTAGGTTTGTAAAAAAAAAAAAAATATATATATATATATATATATATATATATGGAGGAACCTCCAAAAGGGGAAATAAATGAAAAAAAAATTATATTCTATTATACAGTCATGGGCAAAAATATTGGCACCCCCTGCATTTCTGTCAGATAATGCACCACTTCGCCCAGAAAATTGTTGCAGCTACAAATGTTTAGGCATTCTCATGTTCATTTCTTGTGTTTGTATTAGTGTGAGACAAAAAAAATTAAAGTGAAGAAAAAAAAAGCCAAATCTGACACATTGCACGCAAAACTCCAAAAATGGACTGGACAAAATTATTGGCACCTTCAATTTAATATTTGGTAGCACACCCTTTGAAAAAAAATACCTGAAATCAATTACTTCCTGTAACCATCAATGAGTTTCTTACACCACTCGACAGGAATTTTGGACCACTCTTCTTTCGCCAACTGCTCCAGGTTTCTCGGATTGGAAGGGTTCCTTTTTTCAACTGCTGTTCTGAGATCTTTCAGCAGGCGCTCTATGGGATTTAGATCTGGAACCATTTCTGGATGCTTTTTGACGTGTGCTTTGGGTCATTGTACGTCTGTAAGACCCATGACCTTTGACGAAGATCCAACTTTCTGACACTGAGCCCTACATTGCACCCCAGAATTCTTTGATAGTCTTCAGATTTCATAATGCCATGCACACGGTCAAGATATCCAGTGCCTAAAGCAGCAAAGCAACCCCAAAACATCAGTGGACTTTCACCATGTGTGACTGTAGGGACTGTATTCTTTTCTTTAAAGGCCCCATTTATTTTTCTGAAAAAACTACAATAATGGGCTTTACCAAAAAGCTGTAATTTTGTTTAGTCTATCCACAGTACATTCTACCAAAATTATTTTGGCTTCCTCATGTCCAGGGAGATTAGCTACAGTGCAATGGGCTGTAAACTTCTTGACAGTGTTGCGCACAATGTACACAGGAACATTAAGATCTCTGGAGATGGACTTGTAACCTTGAGATTGTCCATGCTTTTCCACATCTTTTGTTCTCAAATACTTAGGCAATTCTTTGCTGTTCTTTCTCCTTTCCATGCTCTGTGTGGCACACAGACACACAACAGAAAGGTTGAGTCAATTTTTAATCATTTGAACATGTTGCTGGTGTGATTTCTTTATTGTCAGCACCTGTTAACTGATCAGCTGATCGCGGAAGTCAACAGAAGCTGGTTACTGGCTTTTTTTTTTCTTTACGCTCTCAGCGTGATCAGTGATTTTTAGCAATGGACAGATTGGACACCTAACTGACATTTTTTACACTTTTAGGGGACCAGTGACATTACTACCGTAGTCAGTGCGAAAAATATGCACTGTTACTGTACTAATGATACTGGCAGGGAAGGGGTTAACACCAGGGGCGATCAAAGGGTCAAATGTGTCTCCAGGGGGTCCTTTCTAACTGTGGGGGGATGTATTTACTGAATGAACGCAGAGACCTGTTTTCCTAAATAAGAGGAACACAGGATCCCCGTGTTCATTACTGACAGAACGGCGGTCTGCTGTGTTTACAACGGCAGACCGCCATTCTGTCTCCAGGAGGAGCGATTGTGGTTGCCTGGCGGCAATCGCGGCCGCCGGACCCACTGATTGGCTCCCCCTGTGGCAAATAGGCGCTCACCTTCCCCCACTCGCGGTCCCGCAAAGCGACGTACAGTTATGTCGTTTCGAGAGACAGAGCCCACCTACCGCAGTATATGTCGGCAAGTGGTTAAACACATTTTAAGTCAAACAGAGACAAAATACCTCAGTGTGAGATTGACCAAAGAGAATGGTCATTGCACATCAACAGACAGTTCACCTCTTTGAGGCACTCAGCTTGATTTCTGGTATGTACAGTAGATTCATATACTGTATGCCTGCTCCTTATATGCTGTATGTCAGAGACTCCAGTTGTTAGATTTGCACACTGCCTAGCCAGCACCAGACGAATTATGGTTCAACTCTTTACAGGTAGATTCTTCATAACGTAGAGCAAAATGGCAGCTTCTAGGGGCTGGGAGGTGGGCAAATGAAGCATGCTTACAGGAGGACTCTTCTGAAATAATTTTACGTTTCTTAAAGGGAGCGTAGAGGACTTACTAACTGGTGGAGCGTCTCAAGCTTCTCCCCAAGAGTTGAAGCATCTTATTTGAAAAAGAAGCTCCTCAGACAGAGCATTTTTCCAAGAACTGGAAAATGGAAATGAAAGTTCTGGGTAGGTGACGGATCATTTTCACTGAAAGCCAGAGCATCTCACAAAGAAGGAACCATGTCACTAAATGTCTGGATGATCTCATTTGGTGATGGGGGAACCTCACTGTGAAATGGAGAATCTCTCACCAAGTAGAACATCCTACTATGAACCTGGATAGAGATAGAGCAGCCTCTCAACCTTTTCAACACAGAGGAACCCTTGAATAAACTGCCCCCTTACAGATACCTAAAAAGATCAATGGTGTCAATGGGAACCTATTTGAGAAGTAAAGATTGCTCATTGCTCAAGGAACCCCTAGCAACCTTTGGAGGAACCCTAGAATTCCATGGAACCCTGGCTGAGAAACCCTGTTCTGGGGTGTAGAAGCTGCCTGCCAGATCATTTACAACAAAATCTATACTGTAGGATAGCAGTACTAGGTAGATAACTCTACAGTTCCAGCGCAATCTTTCCCTCTTTCCTTGACCACTTTGTCATGTGACAGTGCTTGGGCCTAGCTATAGGCCTCTAGGCTGGAGCTTTGCATCATTGAGGAGGTCACACGCTTCTCCATAACCAAAAGCTGTGAGATAAGAGCAGTGGAGAGTGTAACATGAGACCAATTTCAGAAGCAGTTGTCAACTGAGTGTTTTTTTTTTTTTAATCTCTCATTTTTTTTATTCTCTCATTCCGCATGCGCGGGAGTGACGTCATCGCGGCTCCGGCCAATCACAGCGCCGGAGCCGCCGAACCCAGAAGAGACGCCGAGGGATCATGGCAGCGCCCGCAGCGATGTCCGGGGGTCCATGTTCGGGCTTCATTCTAAGGTAAATAATACATAATGAGCTAGTATGCGATGCATACTAGCTCATTATGCCTTTGTCTTGCAGGTTTTTTTTTTTTTTTTGTGTTTTTGGGTTTACAACCGCTTTAACAGTCCATCGGGCAAACAAGTTAATACTTATGTCAGTATGGCATCAACTAAGGTAGCCTTTCTCAACCTTTTTACCCCAGAGGAACCTCTTTTATTTTTAAGTTTAAGAACCCCTATTAAGATTAGCCCATTAGGAAAATGCCCAATACATTGGTGGGAATAATGCCTCTCTTCTAGTGGTAGTTACAAAATCACACTTAGAGTCACCTAAAAGGTCATTGGTGGCATCAGGGCAGCCATCAGAAGTTTTGGGGCCCCTTACACAACTTTACACCTGGGCCCCTCCAGGCCTGACCACCAACATTATGCAGGGCCCGCCCTCTGGCCGTCCCACCGAATCCGCATAGTGGCCATCCCACCGAGTCGTTCAGTGCCCCCGCTTCTATTTTAACACTCTTACAACTTAATATATGAAATAGAATCCAATCCATCAAAGAGACTGCCTCATATATTCAACAAAGAGACATCCTTATCCAACAAAGACACATCCCAATCCAGTAAAGAGACTGCCTCATATATTCAGCAAAGAGACATCCCTTCAGCTGCATTGGCTTATTCTGCAGCCTCTCTGCTTTAGCAATTGCTAGTTACTACAGCAGCAACAACTCGGTTTCGTTGGTTGGGGCCTTGGCGATGGGGCCCCTCGGAATGCCCGGGCCCCTTACATGTGTATGGGCTGTTCCCCCCATGATGGTTGCTTGGGTGGCATGGCTCTACTGAGTGGCGATGGGCCTGGAACTATTAGGGTACCATCAGTTGGGGGGGGGGGGGTTGATCAGCCATAGCTCAAGGAACCCCTCTGTATACAGCTTCTCATTAAGAAAGTAAGCATATCACTGGTACAGAGAGCATCTCATTTGGAGAAAATGGACCTCATAAAAAGATGAAGCATCTTGCCAAGAGATGGAGAATCTCACAATGACACAGGTCATCACACACTATGACAGTGATGGCGAACCTTGGTACCCCAGATGTTTTGGAACTACATTTCCCATAATGCTCAACTATACTGCAGAGTGCATGAGCATCATGACAATTGTAGTTCCAAAACATCTGGGGTGCCAAGGTTCGCCATCACTGCACTATGAAGTGGAGTAGTGGAGTATTTTGCTAAGAAATTGGGAATTTTACAGCAAGCAGGAGCTTCTCACTAAGAAGCAAAGCATCTTGCTAAGAGTATCCCAAACCTTTGAGTACTTCACTAAGAAACTGAGCACCTTGTCAAGAGAAGGAGCATTTTACTAAAAGGCAGAGCATAAGCGTTCTTGCTTAAGATGGGTACAGATACTGTACTAGAGAGTTCTCACACTATCCATCAATTTGTAGGCACTTCACAACCTTGGCTGAGCTTGCTGAGGGCAAAGTTGATTGATTGTGATGGATTTTCATTGACCACTTACTATGGCTTTCCCTGAGACAGCTGATGTCTGCAAAACTCCCCGTCCATCATGACTGTGGGCTGTCTCTGACCCCAATCTCAAAGCATCAGTGCTGTTACATGCTTCTTCAGACCCAGAAGTACTAAGTTTCTTCTATGGATGAAAGGAACGTGTGGGAACAGAGGAAAGGTAATTATTTACTGAGGCTGGGGTGGGTTCATAAAGTGAACCTGTTGTTTTTTCCTGTATGGGCAAAGCACAAGTTCACTTTAACCACTTAATCCCCGGAAGATTTTATCCCCTTCCTGACCAGGGTTTTTTTTGCGATTCGGCACTGCGTGAATTTAACGGACAATTGCACGGTCGTGCAACGCTGTACCTAACGGAATTTGACGTCCTTTTTTTCCCATAAACAGAGCTTTCTTTTGGTGGTATTTGATCACCTGTGCGATTTTTACTTTTTGCTCTATAAACAAAAAAAGAGCATCAATTTTGCAAAAATAACAATATTTTTCAAATTTTTTTATATGAAATTCCCCAAAAAAAAAATGTAAAAATCAAAATTTTTTAACATTTTAGGCCAATTTGTTTTATGCTACATATGTTTGATAAAAAAAAAATCGCAAAAAGCGTATTTTGATTGGTTTGCGCAAAAGTTATTGCGTTTACTAAGGGAAAGATTTCTGTCATTTTTGGTGGGTTTTTTTTTAACGCGTAATGGCGGCGATCTGCGTTTTTTTTTTTGCGGTACTACGACATTACGGCGGACAGATCGGACCCTTGACTGCAATTTTTTACACTTTTGGGGTTACCAGTGACATTACTACAGTAATCAGTGCTATACATATGCACTGTTACTGCAAAATGACACTGGCAGGGAAGGGGTTAACTTTATTGGGGAAGGAGGGGTTAAGTGTGTCCCTAGGGGCGTGCTTCTATCTGTGATTGGACATGGCTACTGGTGTAGGAACAGTGATCAACGGTCCCACATAGTAGAACCGTATGATCACTATTCATACACAAGGGAGAATGACAGGCGGCCTGTTTACATTAGCCGCCTGCCTTTCTCCCTTTACGGTGGATGATCGCGAGTGACCGGCAGACATCGGGTACGCCGGTCACACGCACGGACTTCCCAGGGAACGAGCCAGGGCGGGCGCGCGCTCGCCCGCTATTGGCTCACAAGCAAGTGACAGGCTAGTGACGTACCCATACGTCACTTTGCCTGGCCTGGGCTGACCGCCGCAGTATATGTACTTGCGGCGGTCGGCAACCGGTTAAGAACCAGCATTTTACCAAGAGACAGGCATTGCACCAATACTGGCCATACACTAGATGGCTTGGTAGGCCATTTCATAGTTTTGAACCACATTTGTGTCCTACTTTCCAGCAATCAAATTATCTAAACTGGGTGGAAACAAGGACAAATATTCTATTTGTGCAAAAGGGTTCCATTTATACTAGATTTGGATCTTGCAGGTGCTTGGACCCCCCTCCCACCGTTACCTAGACCTGAACACTGCTGATTTCTAGGGCAGGTGAGAAGCAGCAAGCGTTCTTGTATGGTATAGACTGTATCTTAACATACCTACCTGCAGCTGCATTTATGAGTTCCTCGATGTGTCGCCCTACAACCTTTGCACGAAAACCATCCTGATCACATCTAGCTCTTACTGCACATATGTGCCACAGCCCCATTAAAGTTCCTATGGCTGGGGGCTGCAAAGAATATGGATTATCTATAGGAATGTATAGAGTGAGTGGTGCGAATGTGCTGTAGGACCTAGACAGGCCCAGAATGTTTTTGTTGCACGACCTGGGTCACATTGTGCAGAGTCTTGAAGTGAATAACTCCAAGGCAGGCCTGAAGGTAAGTATTTTAGTGTGCAATATGGTGGTTGAGTGTTTATTCAAAGGACAACCTCACTAAAAGTGAAGTCATCTTTTAATAATTCATTAATGTTCCTATAGTTGGTTATAATGGCTAAATGGTGTTGGACAGCGACCCCCTCAGTTCCCTGCCTGACTAACACAGAGGTATCTAGAATGCTTTTGCCGTTTCCTGTTGATACCATTTGTACTGGAAATAATGAGGGTTTGCTATCTGACCCTAGTTTCTTGATATATAGACCAGAGGCGTAACTAGAACCTTCAGGGCCCCGGTGCAAGAAACCATGAAGGGCCCCCCGGACCCCTGGCCGGAGCCCTTCCCTTCAAGCCTGGGGCTCTTCCCACTGATCCTAGGGCCCTTTGCTCTCGTTGTGGGGCCCTTTATTACTGTCATGCAGTGGGCCCCCTTCCTGCCATCTTGGGGCCTCCCCACGGTGGTGAAATGCCAGGGCATGGTCGCAAGTGTGACCTTTGCGATCCCTGAAGCTCACCCACTGGTGTCAGTAGTTTTTTTATTTTTTGGTATTTTAATTGTATTATTTTTTATCATGTTATTTATTTTTTTTACAATGTCACTGACTATGACTCTGTCCATTCAGAAAAGGAAGGAGCTGGTAAATTAAATATTTACCCCTTCCTGTTTCTCTATTGTGACACATCCCCTGCAGCAGCCGGCAGGAGAGGGGAGGGAGGAAGCCGGGAGCGCAGTGGGGGGGGGGGGGACAAGGGGAGCACACAGGGGCCCAGAGACAGCAGAACACAAGTGAACTGGATAGGAGGAGTGGCGGGGGCAGCATACAGAGGAACCAATCTCCTCCATTTTCCTCCTGCAGCTACAGGAGGAAAAAGGAGGACAGTGATTTCTCTACATGGTACCCCCACCGCCCCTCCTATCCAGGTGTACAGGGGAGCCACACAGGCCCCCTGGAGCATGGGGCCCGGTTTCAATTGCAACCCCTGCAACCCCTGTAGTTACGCCCCTGACATAGACCATGAAAGTAGAGGGTATTGCAAAGGATATTCTTAAAGCTGAATTCCAGGTATAGAATTTATTGGATAGTCACGTTGGTCCAGTTTGGGGAAGCGAAGAATCATTTTAACTACATGGTCCCGTTACCTTCTGCATAGTGAACACAAAGGGTTGCTTGCTTGGCATTGGTGCTATTCACAATGCCATAGGTATGGCATCTGCATACTTATAAGCTGGACCAATGTAACTATGCAATGAAATCAACACCTGGAATGGAGCTTAATCTAATCAATCTATCTATCCCCACCTTTCCTAGCCTTTTTACTCCAAGCAAGCACCTAAAATAATTTTTACATCTTGAGGAACCCTTACTAAAACCAAAACATCAGCTGGTCTTACATTGGTGTTTGGAAGAATGCAACTCTTAGGGCTTGTTCTTACATGCAGCAGCTTATCCCTCCATCTGAAAAGCAATCGGTAATGGACAGGCATCTGGGAAGCAATGTATTGCCTCCTCCACCACCTTTTTTTCACCCTAATAAGGCAAAATATCAATGCCACAACCATGTGCATTGCACACAGTTGAGATGTCGCCCCACTACCTTTAGCAGTTTGTACTGCCTACTAAATTGGACAGGGGGATTCATTTTTGCCTGGCATGTGTACAGCCCTGAGGGGCTGTATGTTTTTGTTTGGATGGGTGGCCAGGGGATGGTAAAACCTCAGCTCAGCTGCCTGTTTTTACAACCACCTGGCTGCCTGTGTGAATAAAGCCTTACAGTGGTGGAAAATGCCACCTTTACAGACAGCTAAAAAGGATAATAGCTGCCGTGTTGCTGGCTTTGCCCAGTGGCGCTAACCCTGGAACTGTGCAGACACCTTTGAATGGGGAGGGGGCAATCAGCCACAGCTCAAAGAACCCCAAACAACCTCTGAAGATGATGTCTATAGATGATGGTGGTCCCTATATGTTGCTTGTCTATACTGTAGATGATGGGGGGGTCACTACATGCTGTCTAAATATACGATAGGGGTCACTATATGCTTCCTATGTACACTATATTACCAAAAGTATTGGAACGCCTGTCTTTACACACACATGAACTTTAATGGCATCCCAGTTTTAGTCCGTAGGGTTCAATATTGAGTTGGCCCACCCCTTGCAGCTATAACAGCTTCAACTCTTCTGGGAAGGCTGTCCACAAGGCTTAGGGGTGTGTCTATGGGAATGTATGTCCATTGTTCCAGAAGCGCATTTGTGAGGTCAGGCAATGATGTTGGACGAGAAGGCCTGGATCGCATCTCTGCTCTAATTCATCCTAAAGGTGTTCTATTGGGTTGGAGGTCAGGACATGTGCAGGCCAGTCATGTTCCTCCACCCCAAACTCACTCATCCATGTTTTTATGGAGCTTGATTTATGCAATGGTCTATATGTTTTGGTGGAGGGGGGGGGGCAATTATGGTGTGGGGTTGTTTTTCAGGGGTTGGGCTTGGCCCCTTAGTTCCAGTGAAGGAAACTCTTAAGGCGTCAGCATACCAAGACATTTTGGACAATTTCATGCTCCCAACTTTGTGGGAAGAGTTTGGGGATGGCCCATTCCTGTTCCAACATGACTGCGCACCAGTGCACAAAGCAAGGTCCATAAAGACATGGATGAGCGAGTTTGAGGTGGAGGAACTTGACTGGCCTGCACAGAGTCCTGAGTCCTGACCTCAACCCGATAGAACACCTTTGGGATGAATTAAAGCGAAAAGACTGCAAGCCAGGCCTTCTCTTCCAACATCAGTGCCTGACCTCACAAATGCACTTCTGGAAGAATGGTCAAACATTCCCATAGACACACTCCTAAACCTTGTGGACAGCCTTCCCTGAAGGGTTGAAGTTGCTATAGCTGCAAAGGGTGGGCCAACTCAATATTGAAACCTACGCACTAAAACTAGGATGCCATTAAAGTTCATGTGCATGTAAAGGCAGGTGTCCCAATACTTTTGGTAATATAGTGTATACTGTATATGATGGGGGGCACTACCTGCTTCTTGTCTATAGATGAAGGAGGTCGCTAAATGCTGTCTGTCTGTCGATGATTTGTGTTGCTACATGCCCCCTGTTTAATATATAACGGGGGTAACTGCATAATATCTTTCCATAAATTATAGGGTTCACTACATGTACGAGTATATGTTGGGGTCATTACATGCAGCCTGTATATACAGATAGCTACAAAAATAATAGTTGTCATTCTGACAGATTTGACCCTGGAGCTATGCATCCACCTTCAAACAGTAAGTCAAGCAGCCACAGCTCAAGAAACTGATGGGACCCTACCAAAGGCTCCACAGAACCCTAGTTGAGAATGGATGATCTATTCCTATGAAGTGAAGGCCAGTAGTTGACTGGGGTCCCCAAAATTCTATTGGTACAGGGTCCCTTTGTTGACTTGGCCCACCATTGGATGGAAACTACCAAAGTTCCTCTCCAAGGGGACCTTTTTATGGATTTGGATCTCATATTTTTATGGTTTGGCCATGTGAAACCAGGAAATGCTTGTGGTTCTCCAAGTTGATAAAAAGCACAATTGCCCTGTGGTCAGCATAGAAGGAAGTGAAGGCATTGGAAGCCCCCCAGATGGGGGTCACAAGAGCAGAGCCTTTCACTAGCAGTGCCCTGGAGTGCAGACAGCTGGGCAGGAGTGAGAGTGACACAAGAGAGGATTTCAGCAGAGTTCAGGGGGTCAGCCAAGATCAGTCAAGCAGCCACAGCTCAAGGAACTGATGGGACCCTCATAAAGGCTCCACAGAACCCTAGTTAAAAATGGCTGACCTATTCCTCTTAAGTGAAGGCCAGTAGTTGACTGGCAGCCCCAATATTCTATTGGTACAGGGTCTCTTTGTTGACTTTGTCCACCATTGGATGGAAACTACCAAAGTGCCTGTCCAAGGGGGACCTTTTTATGGATTTGGATCTCATATTTTTATGGTTTGGCCATGTGAAACCAGGAAATGTTTGTGGTTCTCCAAGTTGATAAAAAGCACAATTGCCCTGTGTTCAGCATAGGAGAAAGTGAAGGCATTGGAAGCCCCCCAGATGGGGGTCACAAGAGCAGAGCCTTTCACTAGCAGTGCCATGGAGTGCAGACAGCTGGGCAGCAGTGAGAGTGACACAAGAGAGGATTTAAGAGGAGTTCAGGGGGTCAGCCAAGATCAGTCAAACAGCCACAGCTCAAGGAACTGATGGGGCCCTACCAAAGGCTCCACAGAACCCTAGTTGAGAATGGCTGATCTATTCCTCTTAAGTGAAGGCCAGTAGTTGACTGGCAGCCCCAATATTCTATTGGTACAGGGTCTCTTTGTTGACTTTGTCCACCATTGGATGAAAACTACCAAAGTTCCTCTCCAAGTGGACCTTTTTATGGATTTGGATCTCACATTTTTATGGTTTGGCCATGTGAAACCAGGAAATGTTTGTGGTTCCAAGTTGATAAAAAGCACAATTGCCCTGTGTTCAGCATTGGATGAAGTGAAGGCATGGAAAGTCCCCCAGATGGGGGTCACAAGAGCAGAGCCTTTCACTAGCAGTGCCCTGGAGTGCAGACAGCTGGGCAGCAGTGAGAGTCAAACAAGAGAGGATTTAAGAGGAGTTCAGGGGGTCAGCCAAGATCAGTCAAACAGCCACAGCTCAAGGAACTGATGGGGCCCTACCAAAGGCTCCACAGAGCCCTAGTTTAGAATGGCTGATCTATTCCTCTTAAGTGAAGGCCAGTAGTTGACTGGGGGCCCTAAAATTCTATTGGTACAGGGTCCCTTTGTTGACTTTGTCCACCATTGGATGGAAACTACCAAAGTGCCTCTCTAAGGGGACCTTTTTATGGATTTGGATCTCATATTTTTATGGTTTGGCCATGTGAAATCAGGAAGTGTTTGTGGTTCCAAGTTGATAAAAAGCACAATTGCCCTGTGTTCAGCATAGGAGGAAGTGAAGGCATTGGAAGCCCCCCAGATGGGGGTCACAAGAGCAGAGTCTTTCACTAGCAGTGCCCTGGAGTGCAGACAGCTGGGCAGCAGCGAGAGTGACACAAGAGAGTATGCCAGTGGAGTTCGGGGGATCAGCTGAGCTGCTGAGCGCACACTGAGCATTGCACCGGTCCGGTATACGGAGGGGAACATCGCACGGGTCCGGTGTACAGTGGGGAGCATTGCACGGGTCCGGTATACGGAGGGGAACATCGCACGGGTCCAGTATACGGAGAGTAGCATTGCACGGGTCCGGTGTACAGTGGGGAGCATTGCACGGGTCCGGTATACGGAGGGGAACATCAGTGAGGATTCCCGGAGGATGCAGAGCGCTGGATGAGCGGAGCGGGTGACCCGGAGAGAAGAGCTGGGCGTCCGCCCTCCTCCCCCCATCCCTCCGTGCTGTGTGTGCGTGCAGGAGGCGGCGGCTCTGCTGTCTATGTGACCCGGACGCCCGATGTTCACTGACCTTCGCACCCGGATCGGGGAGAGGGAGCCCGCCGGGCGAGGAGACTACAGCCCGGAGCGGGGCACCATGGACGGTGGGTGTCAGATGGGGGGCACTGCGTGTCTGTACTGGCTGTTGCTGCTGCATGCTACATGGGTGTCATTGGGGACACTGCATGTCCTAGAGAGGGGCCACTGCATGCCACGCTGCTTGTGTATAGATGATGGGGAGTCACTACATGGTACCTGTCAATAGATGGGGGGTCACTACATGGTACCTGTCAATAGATGGGGGGTCACTACATGGTACCTGTCAATAGATGGGGGGTCACTACATGGTACCTGTCAATAGATGGGGGGTCACTACATGGTACCTGTCAATAGATGGGGGGTCACTACATGGTACCTGTCAATAGATGGGGGGTCACTACATGGTACCTGTCAATAGATGATGGAGGGGGTCACTACATGCTGCCTGTCAGTAGATGATAGGGGGAGGGGGGAGCACTACATGCTGCCTGTCAATAGATGATGTGGGGTCACTACATGCTACCTGTTAGATGATGGGGGGGGACACTACGTGCTACCTGTCAATAGATGATGGGGGGTCACTGCATGCTACCTGTGAATAGATGATGGGGGGGGGGGGGTCACTACATGCTGCCTGTAAATAGATGATAGGGGGTCACTACATGCTGCCTGTCAGATGATGGGGGGCGGGGGTCACTACATGCTGCCTGTCAGATGATGGGGGGTGGGGGTCACTACGTGCTGCCTGTCAGTAGATGATGGGGGGTCACTACATGCTGCCTGTCAGTAGATGATGGGGGGGTCACTACATGTTGCCTGTCAGTAGATGATGGGGGGTCACTACATGCTGCCTGTTAGTAGATGATGGGGGGTCACTACATGTTGCCTGTCAGTAGATGATGGGGGGGGGGGTCACTACATGTTGCCTGTCAGTAGATGATGGGGGGGGGGTCACTACATGTTGCCTGTCAGTAGATGATGGGGGGGTCACTACATGTTGCCTGTCAGTAGATGATGGGGGGTCACTAAATGCTGCCTGTCAGTAGATGATGGGGGGTCACTAAATGCTGCCTGTCAGTAGATGATGGGGGGTCACTAAATGCTGCCTGTCAGTAGATGATGGGGGGTCACTAAATGCTGCCTGTCAGTAGATGATGGGGGGGTCACTAAATGCTGCCTGTCAGTAGATGATGGGGGGTCACTAAATGCTGCCTGTCAGTAGATGACGGGGGTCACTAAATGCTGCCTGTCAGTAGATGATGGGGGGGTCACTAAATGCTGCCTGTCAGTAGATGATGGTGGGGTCACTACATGGTGCCTGTCACTAGATGATGGGGGGGGTCACTACATGCTGCCTGTCAATTGATTAGGAGGGGGGTCACTACATGCTGCCTGTCAATTGATGATGAGGGGGTCACTACATTTTATATGACTATAGATTCTGGTGCTCACTTCATGCAACCTGTCTATATATGATGGGGAGGTCAATAATGTTTGTCTGTCTATAGATGATAGAGGTCACTACATGTTGCCTGTCTATTTAGGATGAGGGTCACTGCAGGCTCTCTGCCTATAGATAATGGGGGGGGGGGGGGGGGGTTGCCACTACATGCTACTTTTTTATTTATTTTTTACATATGATGGAGTTCACTACATCTATATGCTTTGGTCACTACTTGCACAGCCTATATGATAGGGGGGGGGTCACTAATTGCACAGCCTATATGATAGGGGGGTCACTACTTGCACAGCCTATATGATAGGGGGGACACTACTTGCACAGCCTATATGATAGGGGGGGGGTCACTACTTGCACAGGCTATATGATAGGGGGGTCACTACTTGCACAGCCTATATGATAGGGGGGACACTACTTGCACAGCCTATATGATAGGGGGGGGGGGTCACTACTTGCACAGCCTATATGATAGGGGGGTCACTACTTGCACAGCCTATATGATAGGGGGGGGGGGTCACTACTTGCACAGCCTATATGATAGGAGGGCCACTACTTGCACAGCCTATATGATAGGGGGGTCACTACTTGCACAGCCTATATGATAGGGGGGGTCACTACTTGCATTGCACTGCCTATATGATGGGGGGGTCACTACTTGCACAGCCTATATGATAGGGGGGTCACTACTTGCACAGCCTATATAATAGGGGGGTCACTACTTGCAGGGCCTATATGATAGGGGGGGGGTCACTACTTGCACAGCCTATATGATGGGGGGGGGGTCACTACTTGCACAGCCTATATGATAATGGGGTCACTACTTGCACAGCCTATATGATAGGGGGGTCACTACTTGCACATCCTATATGATAGGGGGGGGGGCACTACTTGCACAGCCTATATGATAATGGGGTCACTACTTGCACAGCCTATATGATAGGGGGGTCACTACTTGCACATCCTATATGATAGGGGGGTCACTACTTGCACAGCCTATATGATAATGGGGTCACTACTTGCACAGCCTATATGATAGGGGGGTCACTACTTGCACAGCCTATATGATAGGGGGGGGTCATTATTTGCCTCCTGCATATGATCACTATATGGTAAATGTTTATGATTGGGGTCAATATAGATGTGGGATGGGGGGAGGGGATATGTTTACGATTTGGGGAACTATATGAAGTATGTCTAATATAGTGGGCCATCTATTCTACTACATGTGTGTGATAAGTGACACTACATGCTACATGTGTGTGATAGGGGCCCTTTCATAACACATGGTGCATGTATGTGATCAGAGACTTTGTGTGTAATAATAATAATAATAATACAGATAACTGTATAGGAGGAATACAAAGTACAAACTTGATGGGTATTACAAATATACATTGTAGCTTGAGATGAAATGCTTGATACATTTTATATTATCCAGGCATACTTGGCTACATGTAATGCATTGCTATCTGTATGTGTAGTTTAGATACATATTTGTCTCGTACATCTATCATATGGTTTTTGTACTTTTATTTGTACATTCCTGTGTTTTAGAGATAGTGTAGTTGTGGTGACAGTTTTATATGTGCTTCGTAAAACCCAGTAGAAGAATTTTTATGAGGCATAGAGGAGTTTACGTGACAAGAGAGTCCTTTTTCTGCACAGAGGTCAAAGTATCCATGCAGACGACATTGACGATATTCTGTGCCTCATAGAATGGTAATCACTATTGAACATTTTTTTTATAATATTCTGTTTTTATGTACGCATTGTTTTTGCCAAGTGTTCAGTTGGGTAACCGCCATCACTCAGGATTCACCTTAAGACAGTCAACAAAGCGAAAAGCTCAAATTTGATTGGTTAGTGTAGGTTTAACTCTTTCCACCTCTATAAGCCTAGATGCGTTTTTGTGATCTCATGATATATCAGAGGTGTTTTATTATATAATACAAATATTATTATACAATATAAATATAAAAGACATGCTGGTACGTTAATTGGCTCCTGTCTAATTTGGCCCTAGTATGTGTATGTAAGAATGTGAGTTAGGGACCTTAGATTGTAAGCTCCTTGAGGGTAGGGACTGATGTGAATGTACAAAGTATATGTAAAGCGCTGCGTAAATTGATGGCGCCATAGAAATACCTGAAATAAAAAAAATAAATATAATCCCCATGCTGCATTCCAAACCGCTCCTGCATTCAAGAAACCCTGAGTGCCAGTTCACATATATGCGATGCGCGAACCCTGCGAATCTGCTGCGGGTTCCTGCATCGCATTCAACTCGCAGGCAGCTCACACTGCCATATGCGAACTGCTGGGAGTGTCAATCAGTGGTGGCTGATGGGCCGGGGGGGGCGGCAGACCAACCGCACCATACCCCCCCCCCCCCGGACCACACCAGGCCGCACACCATACCCCCCCCCCTGACCACAGAAAAGACAGGAGAGGAGAGGAAAAAAGAGGAGAGTACCCCCGATCACACCCTGCCTGGATGCAGCAGCAGGCGGCGGCAGCTTCGGCTTCTTCCCCGTCTTCTGCGTCTCCCCCCTCCTCCTCCATGCCCAATGGCATGGCTTCTCCTTTCGGCCAATCGAGAAACGGTCTCAAAACCCGCTTCCTGATTGGCCAGGAGGAGGATCCGTGTGACAATAGCGAATTTTCATTCAATATTGTCACACAACTGGGTGGGCTCGGGGCGCACTGCTCTGCGCCCCAAGCCCACCCTTTTTTTAGCCTGTGAGAGCCTCTGGCTCTAATCACATAGCTAAAAAAAAAAAGCCCCATTGAACTCCATGCGTCCGGCACCCCGGATGTAAATTAGGGGGCCGGGCGCATGGATAGGCGGGCAGCGCCCCTGCGCCCCGTATGACCAGCTGCCACTGATGTCAATACAAAGTTAACGACACCCCCAGATCCGTTCACATATCACAGTCGGAACTGTCAGTTCAGACATGAATCGGATCGCATAGGTGTGAACACTCATGCGATCCGATTCTGGTGCGAACCAAAAAAAGGGTCCTGTGCGACTTTGGCCCAAATGCAATGTGAATTCAGCCATACAATCTGTATGGCTGAATTCGCAATGCAGAGACGTCGCATGTGATTTGCAGAGCAGTGCGGTGCGAATCACATGCAACGTCTGACATCGCATATATGTGAACCGACACTGATACACATAGAAATCTGGTAGCAAAGTAAAAGATCTTGGAAATGTAATGGGCTTTTACTTTGCTACATTTATGTTTTAACATTGATATTATTTGTATTTTGTATCACTTTATTTACATAAGAACGGTGTTTTGGTAGTTTACAATTGTACTTTGTTGCTGTAGGAGGGTTATTTATATTTTAACCACTTGACAGCCCTTGACCAGGCTATTTTTTGCGATACCGAACTGTTACTTTAACTGACAATTGTGCGGTCATGCAACTCTTTACCCCAAAAAAAATCTTTGGCATTTTTTTCCCACAAATAGAGCTTTCTTTTGGTGATATTTGGTCACCACTGCGGTTTTTTTTTTTTTTGTTTTCGCTATAAACAAAAAAAAAAAAGACCAATAATTTTGAAACCCACACAAAAAACAATGTTTTTTACTTTCTGCTATAAAAACGTATCCAATAAAAAAAATTGAAAAAAAAAAATCTTCATAAATTTAGGCCAATATGTATTTCGCTACATCTTTTTGTTTCTAACAAAAATCCCAACAAGCGTATATTGATTGGTTTGCACAAAAGTTATAGCATCTACAAACTATGGGATATATTTATGAATTTTTTTTTATTTTTTTACTAGTAATGGCGGCGATCAGTGACTTATAGTGGGACTACGATATTGCGGTGGACAATCGGACAATAATAGACACTTTTGACACTTTTTGGGAACCAGTGACACTAATAAAGTGATCAGTGCTAAAATTATGCACGGTCACTGTGCTAATGACACTGGCTGGGAAGGAGGTAACATCTAGGGTAATTAAAGGGTTAACTGTGTGCCTAGCCAGTGTTTTTGTGTAAACATTGTACTGTATTGCTTTTACTAAGGGATATGATGGATTATATTCTCTACTTTGCAGGGACACAACATCCACCCCCCCCCCCCCCCCCTGTAAGAACGAAGCTTGGCCTTTGTTACATAGGTAGAGCTCTGTTCTATGTCTCTGCCCAAAGATCAGCAGGTGCCGGCAGACATCCAGTGCCCGGCACCCACAGATCGGCTTCTGCTGTGAGTAATCACAGCAAAAGGGGCTCGGCAGTGGCGACGTGGGCGGAAGTGCAGACTCGCGTGTGTGTGTGTGTGTGTGTGTGTGTGTGTGTGTGTGTGTGTGTGTGTGTGTGTATATATATATATATATATATATATATATATACATTAGTAACGATTCAGGGCAATTAAACTCAAATGGTGCATGCGATTTTCAGAAAGTAGTGCCACGCCAGACTGCATATTCAAGGGAATGGCAGCCCACTTTTATTTACACAAACGTAAAGTTCACAAAACAGCAGCAATTTCCCTCACAAGGGGTTCCGCCATTACGGTATATTGTTCATTCAGCCTCCTGGCTTACTCACTTGCCACCTGGCTGCTTCAGGCCTCACGCTTCGGCCTTAGGTCTGATCCTCAGACCAACACAAATACTCTACGGTCAAACTCACGGGTAGTTTACTGGGACCAGCTTCACACTGCATGTACTACTACATCTGCCTCCTGCTGACCTGTACGTTCTTGCTGCCAACAGCAGCCTCTCTCTCTCTTAGTCCCGGTTCACACTGGGGCAACTTGTCAGCGGGCTTAGCCACCTGACAAGTCGCGCTCCATTCAGTGCAATAAAACCGTTCTAATCGGGCTACTGCACTACTTTGGGGGCAACTTGCATTGACTTCTATTAGAGAAGTCGTTTGCAAGCCCCGCTGAAGTTGCGCTGCACGGGGCAGCTTCAGCGTCGGGCGACTTTGAAGCCGCCCCAGTGTGAACCCAGGCTTCGAGATGGTGGGAGCCCTCCTGTGTCCCATACACAGACCTTGTGTCGGTATGGTGGAGACCTCCTGACTCCTGGGCTAGACCCCCTGTCTGCCCGGGTGCAGCTGTCTCCAACTGGGAGCTCTGAGTGCTAATCCTGGGAGTAATATGAACCGTGCCCACAGGTGTGCAATCAGCAGGCCTGTCTTTACAAAAACCAGGCGTTGATTGCTAACACACATAGTGACCCGGGGTCGCCTCTCATATGTGTTTTAATAGAAGTATGGTAGTTCTACAAGGATAATGAACAACTAAAGATAAACTAAAGCTGGCCTTATATTAGTAGACTTTATTACTAAAATTCATAAGAAAATTCACAGTACATTTGATGAGTTGACGAATGTCATTCAAAACAACTTCAACACTTTGTTTTGCTTTTAAGGATTGATTTTGGAATTATTGGTTTGTCACCATTAAAGACTACATACACTGTTAGCAATTTGTTCATTTGAGAAAACAATTTAGTCAGATCGCCTATGGTCAAAGCGAATGTTGATTTTATCCCACATTTTCCAATACGTGGGGATGCCATCGGGAATTAATGTGTGTCTGATAATCAGCAGGGCATTTTTGGTGCGGGAACACGTGCAACTTACACGTCTACCATCAATAGTGTGAACCTAGCTTTAAGATCAGTAGCTGTCGGGATCAGCTCATGGTCATGTGACTGCTGTCACAGCCAATCACAGTGGTCACAATTTTACCAATCCCTTTCGCCCCCTGGGTGTTCAGAACTTTTATAAGGGACAGCGGGGCAGCAGAATGGGGTAATAACCACTTATGGTTTGCCTTTAACCACTTGCTGCCCCCACCATGCTATAGCCAATTGATGGCCACAGCGCAGTCGTCCAGTTCTGAAAGAGCATCTATTGCATCCGGCGCATTCTATGATCACTATGTCCTTTGGACAATGCTGATCACCGATCGGGGTAAAGGGCCAATCACAGCAGCCCTTTACCATGTGATCAGCTGTGTCCAATCACTGCCGACCACAATGTAAACACACTTGCCGGTTATTGGCAGGAGAGGGAGGTGAGGCGGTAACTGGCAAGTGTGAAAGGGGACATCTACACTAATAATCAGGGCACTGATCATCGGTGCCCATCAGTGCTGCCTCATCAGCGAAGGAGAAAAATGAACTGTTTTCAAAATTTTATAACCAAAACTATAAAAAAAAACTTTTTTTTTCTAAATTTTTGATTTTTTTTTTAGCAAAATATTAAAAAGCCAATAGTGATTAAATATCACCAAAAGAAAGCTATATTTGTGTGAAACAATGATAAAAATGTCATATGGGTACATTGTTGCATGAACACGCAATTGTCATTCAAAGTGCGACAGTGCTGAAAACTGAAAATTGGCCTGGGCAGGAAGGGAAGGAAAGTGCCCGGTAGGCAAGTGGTTAAAGTGTATCTAAAGCCCATTTTTTTTTTTTGTTTAAAAAAAAAATATATATATATATAATGGCTAAAACCCTTGTCTTGTGTATTTCTTTTTTTGCATCCTATTGAAGAGACATAACCTTTTATCCGGAGAAACACCAAGAGCCTACCTAAGTAAGAGAAATCCTTCCTTAGTTGTCACTAAAACAGGTTTCCTTATTGCAAGATTTGCCATTTAAGGTAAAATAATTCTGCGGTAGGATGTGTGCAACAAGGCTGCAGCCTACCTCCACATATCCCAACATTTGGGATATGAAATTGAATATAAGAAAGAGGGATAGGTGGCGCTGCCTAAAACATGTATGAAAAATGTGTCAATATATAAATCGATAAAATAATAAAGGTGCTATTTCCTTAAAACCATGCGTACATAAAGGCATACGCAATATATTACATACTTAATGCAATATTAACCACTTGACGACCGCCTGCCGCATATATACTGCGGCAGGCTGGCTCGGCTGCATGAAACAACGTACGGGTATGCCGGTTTGCGGGAGTTGTGCTGGGGGGAAAGCGCCGCTCCTGCCCCCACTAGGCAGCGGGGATGCCGATCCATGGGACCAGCGGCCGCGATTGCCGCCGGGCTCCCGCGATCGCTTCCCGCTGAGAGAGAACGGTCAGCTGTTGTAAATGCAAGCAGACCATTGTTCTCTCTGAAATGATCAGAGCACCTGTGATCCTTCTATATAGGAACACAGGTCTCTATGATCATTTCACAAGTTCCTCCCCCCACAGTTAGAAAACACTCCCCTAGGCTCACAATTATCCCTTTGATCACCCCTAGGTTAACCCCTTCCCTGCCAGTGTCATTATTACAGTAATTTTTTTAGCACTGATTACTGTAGTAGTGTCACTGGTCCCCCCCCCCCCCCCCCAAAAAAAAGTGTAAAAACTTTCAGGAGTCCGATCTGTCCGATGCAATTGCAGATCGCCGCCATTACTACGGTAGTAAAAAAATAAATAAAAATTACATCCATCTTTCCCCTAGTTTTGTGGCGCAATAACTTTTGAGCAAACCAATCAAAGTACGCTTATTGCATATAAAGTGATAAGTGCAAAAACAGTCTCTGGTGGTGAAATGCAGAGGTGAATCTACTCGTGGTCCCCCCTCTCAGGTCCACACTCACCAGAGGATTAAACCCCCACATGGGTCGCAGACACCAACAGGTATCTGGAAAAATGGTATGTCTCCTCCTCCACCTCAGTATGTCAGGTCACTGGGGGCTCCCATCACAGGATATATAGATGAAAAGAGGCATCTCATAGTGTAATTCCATATATAATTCCATGCTTCGGGTCCGTGGAACGCATTGCGTTCTGGATACAGCATACAGACGGACCGCTTTTGACATACGGCTTGCACGCATTGTTTCTGCGTTTCTGTATTTATTTTTATTAATAAATTCATTATATACGGAGTTACACTATGAGATGCCTCTTTTCATCTATATACCCTGTGATGGGAGCAGGGCAGGGAGCAGGGCAGCCATCAGAGATTTTTGGGCCCCTTACACAGCTTTAGGCCTGGGCCCCTCCGGCCCTGACAACCAATATTTTCCAGGAGCCGCCCACTGGCCATCCCACCAAGTCCTTCAGTGCACACACTTTTATTTTAACACTCTTACAACTTAATATATGAAAATGAATCCAAACCAGCAAAGATACAGCACCAACTATTCAGCAAAGAGGCATCCCAATCCAGCAAAGAGATGGCCTCAAATATTCAGCAAAGAGACATCCCAATCCAACAAAGAGACATCCCTTCCACTGCATCTGCTTACTCTGCGGCCGCCCTGGTTTAGCAATTCTAGTTACTACAACAGCTCTCAATCTCCTTGGTTGGGGCCTGGGCGGCCGGGCCCCTCAGAATCCCGGGGCCCCCTACAAGTGTATGGGCTGTCCCCCCCTGATGGCAGCCCTGGTCATGGGAGCCCCCAGTGACCTGGGATATTGAGGTGGAGAAGGAGACATACCATTTTCCGGTTATCTGTTGGTCTCTGTGACTCCTGTAGGGGTTTAATCCTCTGGTAAGTGGGGAGCTGAGAGGGGGGGGGTGAATTCACCTCTGCATTTCACCACCAGAGACTGTGTTTGCACTTATCACTTTATCATCCTATATGGACGTTTGAATTTTTGGATTATTATATTTATTTATACATCTATGTGATATCTGTGTATTGATTTTTTTTTTGCACTTTTTATTTTTTTTTTGTTTTGCATTGAGAGCACTTTTTGCATCATTTCATATTACACAGTGTATTGGAGTTGGTTATATTTGATTATTATTGCATTACATATGTAATATATTACTTATGCCTTGCCTTTATATACGCATGGTTTTAAGGAAATAGCACCTTTATATTATTTTATTGATTTATATGTTGACACATGTTTCATACACCTGTTTTAGGCAGCGCCACCTATCAGAGGCGTAACTAGAACCTTCAGGGCCCCGATGCAGGAAACGATGAAGGGCCCCCCAGACCCCTGGCCGGGGCCCTTCCCTTCAAGCCCGGGGCTCTTCCCACTAATCCTGGGGCTCGTTGCATGGCCTTTTATTATGGTCCCGCAGCAGGATCCTTTCACAAGTTCTGCAGTGGGCCCCCTTCCTGTAATCTTGGGGCCTCCCCACAGTGGTGCAATGCCAGGGCCCGGTAGCAAGTGTGACCTTTGATATCCTGGAAGTTCACCCACTGGTTTGCTACCGGGCCCCCTGGAGCATGGGGCCCGGTAGCAATTGCAACCCCTGCAACCTCTGTAGTTACGCCCCTGCCACCTATCCCTCTTTCTTATGTAAGATTTTCCATTTATCTTTATTCCGGTGACAACTCAAAATGCCAGAATTGTCTTTTACTTTTACAATAGTCACCACACCAGTACAAACATAGGGTGAATCTCCCCATTGGGGACACCGACTGCAATGGAAACCTGACAGAGGTTGTAACCCTTGGTTATCCAAACCAAAAGTTTTAAAAATGGCTTTAGATACAGTTTTATTTTTTTTATACACAAATATATTTGTAACACAGGGCCATCTTAACGAATGGGCACGCTGAGCAGTTGCCCGGGGGCCCTACTTGCCAGGCGGGCCCCACCTGCCCAGCAACCCAGCCAAGCAATGGTCCCTATTCCAGTGTGCATCCCACGCCAAACTTAGCAGGTGACAAGCGCCTGTCGGCCCTGCGTTGCTGTCAGGCCACTTGGGCTGTGGAGGGGGAGCCCACAACTGCAGGAATGCCTGTCCGCCTCCACAGGAACAGGAACACACACAGGACAGTCGAGTCTGACTCCCGTCCGTGTGTGTGTTCACCGGACCCAGCCGCCCAATTTAGAAGCTGTCATTACCCTGGCACTGCTGTACCAATAAATATCGCCTTATCGATAATTTGCAATTTTATTCTCGTGGGTGATTGTGTAGGCGGGGCCCCAGTGCACTGCATTGTTCGGGGCCCTTTAATGCTCTCAAGATGGCACTGATGCAACACATTGATGATTCTTTACTATATTTGAAGGAGAAGTACAGCCAAAGCTTGTTTGGCTGTACTTCTATGGATCACAGGAGTGCAGTTTGTTTTGCAATCCTGAGACCCGTTTTCAGCAGACAGTGGGCTGAAGTCCGATGTCTGCTGACTTCACAGAGCCGTTCCAAGTTCGGGCTAGATTGCGACCATGGAGTCGGGATCCATCCACATGCCTGGACTGGCACACAGCTCAGCCTCTCAGCAAGCTGCTGAGAGCTTGAGCCGGCCGCTCCCTGCCCCTGCACAGCCCAGTGCTCCAGTGAGCGAGGAGGGGGCAGAACAGAGAACCAGTGACTGACGGTCGGCAGCTCTCTGCTCAGGGAGCTATGAGAACCAAGCCATCGGTGATATTAGATCGCTCGGTTCTCAGTCTTACAGGCATCGGGGGACAAATGAGGCATCGGACCGATGCTGCATCCACCTAGGTAAGTATGAATCTAGAAAAATAAAAATAGAGTCCATACTTCTCTTTTCATTTGGAAGAATAGGATGCCATTGAAATCAATATTCTCTGTAGCTGGCTGATGCTGCACATGATGATTTCCATTAATTTAGCAATCTAATAGCAATCGTATATTTTATTTTTTCAGTAATCTTTAGCAGTCGTTTCTTATAGTAGGTAAACCATTATATTTAAGTGTGCGTGCTGTAATCTTGCTGTAGCAAAACCGTCCCGGGGGCTCATGTCTCTGCTCCATTCTCTGCACACAATGCACACCCCCTTCTATTTATTTTACCACAGTCTTCTGCGCTCATACAGAGATACTGCTGCCCACTGGACCGCTAATTGACCTTCACATCCAGGATTAGCAGACTCCATCACAGGACTGATTGGTGAATCACAGCAGTGACAGATTCAAGTGAGATTCAACTGAAAGGCAAGAATTAAAGGCTCAGTCTGTCCTATAGTGTGGAGTCTGGAAAGCTGAACCCTGAGATTCTTGTATCTCTTGGGGGACACCAGCTGTGAGCTCTTCTGCCATAGTCAATGGCTTGTTTTTCTGGTCACCTTGGAGCCTCATGCACTCTTTTACATCAAATAGTACCTACCCCCCTCTAACTCCTCCTGTACAATTTTGTCTTATCCTATGAAGCAAGATCTACACCAGAAGTCTTCAAACTGTGGCCCTCCAGTTGTTCAGGAACTACAATTCCCATCATGCCTAGTCATGTCTGTGAATGTCAGAATTTTACAATGCCTCATGGGATGTGTAGTTGCGCAACAGCTGGAGGGCCGTAGTTTGAGGATCCCTGAATCTACACCAATCAGCTATAACAATATGACCACCGACAGGTAAAGGGAAAGACATTGATTATCTTGTTACAATGGCACCTGAAAGTGGGTGGGAAATATTAGGCAGCAAGTGAACATGTCCCTAAATTTTATGTGTTGAAAGCAGAAAAAAATGCGCAAGGGTAAGGATTGTAATGCCTAGATAACTCAGTCAGAGCAACTCCAAACCTGCAGCTCTTGTGGGATGTTCCCAGTCTGCAGTGGTCCAAGAAGGAAAACCTGGAGAACCAGCAACAGGGTCATGGGCAGCCAAGGTTCATTGATGCACTTGGGGAGCGAAGGCTGGTCCGTGTAGTCTAATTCAATAGAAGAGCTACTGGAGATCAAATTGCTGAAGAAGGGAATGCTGGATCTGATAGAAAGGTGTCAGAACACACTGGGCATTGCAGTTTGTGTATGGGGCTGTGTACCCGCAGAACGGTCAGGGTGTCCATGCTGACCTGTGTCCACGGCCAAAAGCACCTACAGTGGGCACATGAGCATCAGAACTGGACCACAGAGCAATAGAAGAAGGTGGCCTGGTCTGATTAATCTCCTTTTTTTCTTTTACATCATGTAGATGGCCGGATGCCTGTGCATTGCTTACCTAAGGAAATATGGCACCAGGATGCACTATGGGAAGAAGGCAAGCTGGCAGAGACAATTTGATGCTTTGGCCAATGTTCTTCTGGGAAATGTAGGCTCCTGCCATTCACATGGATGTTATTTTGGAGTTCGTACCTCGATGGGCTCAGGCTCTTTTGGTGGCAAATGGGGGACCTACTCAACATTAGGTGGGAGGTCATAATGTTGTAGAGGATTGGTATATTCGCCTAAGCCTGCCACCCAGTTTCCTCGCCAAGCCATTTCTGGGTGCAAGAGAATTCTAATCTAGTACTTCAGATGTGTGGACATTCCCTTTTGCACTGATGTCACAGTTTTAGGATTAAAATCCAATCACATCACTCATCCAACATGTTTTCTTTTGCAGTCTGTGTCCTTCCGGGGCTGATTTTGCCTGATTTCTTTTACATAGGTGCCCGGTCACTGCTGAGGGGGCTGACATGTTCCCCCAACGTTTCTTCCGGGTTTGCGGGCTCTGTCGATGTGAGTGGCCAGAGCCGCGATGAGGTCGCTCCCGCACATGCGCGTGGGGGCTCTTGGTTCCGGCAAGAAGCTCTGAAGTTCCGGCACGATATGCCCGACCTTCAGAGTACATGCGCTGCTGACATCCAGCAGCTGCATGTAGGGTTAATATCTCGTAAACGGTGCAAAATAACAAATTGGGGTATACAACCGCTTTAACTATAAGATTTCTTAAAGGAGAAGTACAACCAAAGCTCAGTTGGCTGTACTTCTCCTGTGGATCATAGAAGAGCAGTTCCTTCTGCACTACTGTGACCTGTTTTCAGCAGACAGCCCACATGCCTGGATGGGCACCTGTCCCAATAAATGTATAATCATTTTTTTTTTGTGAAGTTACGCAGCTTTAGGCCGTATACTGTAATGGTGGTGATTCCGCAACTTATACTGTAGTGTGACGGTGATAGGATGATGGGCATTCTGGCACTGGTTGGCATTGCTAGTGCCACTAATACAGTAATCCAGTGATAATGCTGTACACCAAAACTGTAATAATGACACTGACTGGGAAGGGGTTAACATCTAGGGGCAATTAAGGAATTAACTGTGTGCTTAACAAGTGTAATGTATGCTGCTTCTACTTACTAATCTGTCCATTTATTTTTTTCCCCTCTCCCTGATTTTAACCACTTGCCGACTGCTACACGACTATATACTGCAGCAGTCTGGCGCTACTGGGCAAAGCGACGTATCGGTACGTCGCTCGCCCACAAGCGCTCCCGCTCATTCCCGCGCGAGTGACCGGTGGCTGCGATGTCTGCCGGTCACTCGCGATCTCCCGCTGGAGAGGGAGAAAGGCAGGTGGCTGATGTAAACAAAGCCGCCTGTCATTCTCCCTGATGTAACTGCAGAGACTATACGATCCTGCTATGTAGGATTGTATGGCTCTGTGGTTACATCACAAGCCACGCCCCCCACAGTTAGAATCACGCCCCTAGGGATACATTTAACCCACTGATCACCAATAAAGTTAACCCCTTCCCTGCCAGTTTCATTTTTACAGTAAAAGTGCATATTTATAGCACTGATTACTGTAGTAATGTCACTGGTACCCCCAAAAGTGTCAAAAATGTCAGTCAGGGGTGAAATCTGTCCGCCGCAATGTCGCAGTCCCGCAAAAAAAATTGCAGATCGCCGCCATTACTAGTTAAAAAAACAACAATAAAAATTACATAAATCTTTCCCGTAGCTAGTAAACGCAATAACTATTGCGCAACCCAATCAAAATACGCTAATTGCGATTTTTTTTTTTTTTTTTTTTTTTACCAAAAATATGTAGCAGAAAACAAATTG
Source organism: Pelophylax lessonae (assembly GCF_965119305.1). Lineage (NCBI taxonomy): Eukaryota > Metazoa > Chordata > Amphibia > Anura > Ranidae > Pelophylax > Pelophylax lessonae. Next base: position 207,599,746 of record NC_138778.1, read on the forward strand.
GCCTAAAATGTTAAAACATTTTGATTTTTACATTTTTTTTTTTTGAGAGTTTCATATAAAAAAAATGTGAAAAATATTGTTATTTTTTCAAAATTGTCGCTCTTTTTTTTTTTTTAGCGCAAAAAGTAAAAATCGCACAGGTGATCAAATACTGTACCACCAAAAGAAAGCTCTATTTGTGGGAAAAAAAAGAACGTCAATTTCATTTGGGTACAGCGTCGCACGACGGCGCAATTGTCTGTTAAAGTCACGCAGTGCCGAATCGCAAAATAGGCCCTGGTCTTTGAGCAGCCGAATGGGGCTTAGGTGGTTAAGGGAGAAAAAAAACGAGAGATCGCTGTTCACTGCACATGGAGTTTTGTGTGTTTGTAAACGCAGAACTCTGTCCTGTGATTGAACACCGCTAATCGGCATGTTTCAGTCCAAATCATTGGCTCAATTCTGTTGCCAAACTCACGTTGTGTCCAATCAAAGCACAGGTTGTCAGGGAGCGCACGCATTACGCGCCTTAAACCCGTAAGAAGGATAGTAAAGTACATGTACATGGCCATGCCTGCACCTGCTGCCCACTCGCAGTATATTTACTGTAAGCTGTCCGCAGGTGGTACAAAAAAGCTTTGAGCAAGTAGGCCATGTATTCATTTGAGGGGTTGTAGTCAACTCTGATACACTGAGCCCTACTCAGTATACACCTTAAGATGCAGGTGACCCCACATAAGAGTACAGATGCAGTCTGCAATACTTCCTGTGCAAATACTACATTTCTAGTATTTGCATCTACTTGGGCACAACCCAAAAACCTCATTGACTCTGTAATAAATGTTTATTTGTAGTAGTAATAAAAGTAAAAAAACAACAAAAGTCAGTTTATGCATTTAGCTAACTGTTAAATAACGAGTATAAAAAAAGCAAAACTAATTTCCTTTAGGTCCTGTTCACACCTATGCAGTGTGATGCCATGCATTATGTTGCAAGGTTAATGTGCTTTGCATTGGCAGCGCACTCACTTGAATGGGCTGCCAATGCATCGCGATGGACTAAAAAGCGTACCAGCAGCATATTTGCTGATGCAGTGCATTACCATGCCTTGCATTATTGCAATGGAGTGCCATTCAAAATAAATGACTCTGCAACACTTTATGTTCTATTTGGTTACGTGCAATAACACACATGTCAATGCAAGGCATAGGTGAAAAGCAAGCTGGGTAATGGGAAGGAAATATCAAAAATAAAAATTAATATAGCGAATGCAATTGCCAAATAAGCCATATTGTAATATAAAGTTTTTAAAAATGACCTTTACTTTTTCAATCTGCAGCGCTGTAATTTTTTGTAACATGTAATGGAAGAAGTTGCAAATTCAGTGCAGATGGTGTACAGAACGCCTCCCAGAAATGTCATTTCCTGCTTGTGTGATTGGCTTACTGATTTTCCCAGAGCTCTGCACTAGGATGCAAGTCTGATTTGGGGCATCCCCTGCATCCTCTGCTAAAAAAATATCATTTTTGGCTGCTTTCCTCATTAGAACTCCGCAAGTGCAGCAAATGTTCACTAT
>NC_138778.1:207606300-207641300 GCF_965119305.1 Pelophylax lessonae
AGGTAACTGACCGCACAGGGTGCGCTTTTTTAGAATGGCATCTTCTTGTTAATGTCACGGAATGTGAATTTCTGTCTCTGCCTTGGAAGTGTAGAAAGATCCACTAACCACTAAGAGTGCTAGCCAGGGACAGGCAAGTACTGCCTTAAGAATGGCGGGAGGAGTGCGCTGGGTTCCCAACATGATTCTCATCAGTGACAGGAACATGGCTCCTTTAAATGATCTGACCTCTTTTGCAGGTGCCAACAGCCACTGGAATTGCACATTACTACCCCTTATGAAGGTGTCACGATTAGGGGTCAAGCTCAGAGGCCAGTAGCTACATGAGTAGAGAGGCTCCCACTGACCAGCAGGATAAGTATACAAGCAGATCACCCTGGCAGATGATGTGGGCTCACCTGAGGTGCGGGGTCTAAGCACTAACCAGTATTCACCAGAGTTCTTGATGGTAAAGATGGGTTTTAGTGCGTGTTCTTACCAGGTTGCGGTCCTCAGGATCGACTCACCAGGAAGTGAGCAAGCCAGGATCCAGTAATAGATATAGCAGGAAGGGATCAAGCTAAAGTGTAGTCAGTAACAAGTGGTTTCAGGTTGGGATAAAGCAGATGCATAGTCGAGGAGCAAGCCAAAGGTCAGTAATGAGTGGCAGCAGAGATATGGACGGCAACAGGAGTGACAATAGTGAGATTTTGGCTGGAGAGAGCACAATAATCTGGCAAACAGGAAATGCAAAGGCATGGCTTGCATAGGAAGTTCATGGGAGGAGCAAAGAGGTCAGGGTTCACCAGAAACAAGGTTCAAGGACCTATCCAGTATCTCGGGTGGCTTAGCAAGAGGAGATGCTGTAAAATACCCATCCCAGTTATCAGAAGAAAAGTTTGAAACTAGGAGTTTGCTGCTATTTGGCTATGTATAGCCACCATTTCAATGCATATAACACATAGGCTATTGTGGGTGTTTTTTTGTTTTTCAGAATTCTAGCTATTGCAGACTGTGTAATCTGAATCACATTTAGAACACCCATTTTGTAATAAAGAACTGGGCTGCACACCAGCAATGTAGAAACCTCCCACTGAGTTTAATGAGCAAGCTGTAAAGACAAGCAGCACAGATAGGCAACCTACTACTTTAGGCCACACCCTCTAACGCGTTTTACCCTCCACAGGGCTTAATCATGATTCCCTATGATTAATCCCTGTATAGGGTGAAATGCGTTTAGAGCTTTGCTTCAAGTGGGAGGTTGCCTGTGTGCTTTCTTACTGCCTGCTCATAAAACTAACTGGATGTTTCTACATCGCTGGTGTGAAACCTATTTCTTTCTTAATCAGCGTGCAGTGCAGGAGTAGAGGCAGCATGCTGGACTCTGGGACACAGCTATACTACAGGACAGAGGGGGACAGTAGGGTGTTTTTAAGCAGTGGTGATGCAACTTGGCTGATTGAACACCCATTAAGTAGCTGCAATCTTCATAGCAGCTGAGGACTGAAGGTTCTGGATAATGTGAGACCCTGCCACTATGTAAATGGGCATAAAATTGACACTGGATTCTCAAAGCTGCACTTTTAGAAGCTCTGGCAGATTGATTGTGAACAGAGAAAACAGTTGTGATGGAACCATCCAGTACCCAGCTTTGGTGCTTCCGTCAAGATATAGCTTCCATCAGTCTGGGCCCAGGAACCAGGTATTATTGCTGAGCATCCAAGACTAGCCGACAATAGCTTAGATGCAACCTGGAACACAGACTTTATATAGGACACAGGACCAGGTAGGGCCTGATCACACTATCCTAACAATACAAACTGTAAACAGCTGTAAACAGGAATATAATTAACATAGCTAAGGAACAGCCAACATAAACATAATCTAAGTAAGCTAATCAATATAAACCTATATCATCCCACAATGGTTCGATAACAAGATAAAGTGGTCACAATATTAATCACATCTCCAAGAGATGACCAGGCAGACAGACAGAAACAATAGGTGACTCAATAACAATGGGAATGCGCACCTAGGAGGCACACAATAGGACCAAAAACACACATAACAAACAGTGATCCCACCCTACCTCAGACTGTCCAGCAAAAGCCTACAACAGTCTGAGACAAACTCATACAGTGTTTCAGCAGTCTGAAAGGTGGAATTAGTTTATCTTCATAGATCTTTTGAGGAATATTTTAGATAAATATTTCTGTCCCAAGTGAAGGAGCCTCTCCAACCCAGTCTGCAGGGGGCAGCCAGTTTTCCTCTGACCATTAACCTATACAAGATCAATATTACACCTTTCCATCCATTCTAGAAGGGAAGCCTTATTGTCCCTATTCAGAGAATTAATCCAAGCCTCGCTCTCAGCGTTCATCACATGGTTGTCCATCATTAGCAAATGATCTGCTCTCTCCATGAGTCTTAATTGGTGGGTAGGAGGCTTGCCCCTAGTCCTCTCCAAAAGCCCCTACCCTGTTTGGGGTTGTCACAGGTGTGTTTTATGCTTTCTCTGGATTTTGTTGTTTTTAATCGGGGCCGGCAGTTTGAAGGTACCAAAGAGTATTGGGCGGGAGGGAACCTTTAAGCCGGTGTCCAGGTTTTGCTTGACTCTTGCAGCCTGTGTGAGTGCATGGTCATTATAAGGCAGCATAGCTGATGGTAGGTGGAACTGGAGTTGTTGCAGTTACTACCATTTGGAGACCTGGTTCCTACTGTCAGAGTCTGCCTCCTATATGAGAGGGATTTCTTGCTCAAAGGACTGTGAAAGCTGGGACAGCTACCCGGACCTGGGAGACCAAGAGAGGGTCTGGGAAGCTGGGGGGGGGTGGGCGGCCCGTGCAGCGAAGTACTTCAATTAAAGCTTTCGTTTGGTGTGAAGCTGAAACTCCTGCGTAGGAAACCTGTTGTTGTAAAGACTTTCTTTTCTGTTTCCTTTTATTAAAAGTGGGCTACCAGGCCCTTAAAGTGATATTAGAGGCAGATTTTTTATTTTTAAAGAAAAAACATGTTATACTTACCTGCTCTGTGCAGTGATTTTGCACAGAGCAGCCCTGATCCTCCTTGCGTCCCCCGCTGGCGCTCTTGACCCCTCACTCCTGCTTGCTATGGGGGCACCCGAGCAGGCTTGCTCCCCAGCCGCTACTCTGAGTGTTTGTTCACACACGGACCATGGCTTGGCTACGCCCCCATTTTCTCCTCATTGGCTCACTGGCTGTGATTGACAGGACTTTTTCAGCCAATGAGGAGGAAGAGACAAGGGAGAGCCGCTGCTCTCATGCACATCGCTAGATCGAGATGGGGCTCAGGTAAGTATTAGAGGGGACAACTGCACACATATTATTGCTGTCTGAGACTTGATTGAGGAGATTCCCCTTCACTGTGTATCTCAGTGACCCCCCCCCCCCCATGACACCAGGGCATAAAGGGAGGGGAATAGGGGTCACCTGGACAGAAAGGCACCAAATAAAAACTGAGTGAGATTCTAATCTTTCCCCACTGACTAAACAATGGGTTTTGTTTCCGTCAATCTCTTTTGAAGAGATTTGTCTCTTGTGCTTCGGATTGCCTGTCCCTCTGATTCTCTCTCACTGGACATGAAAAGAAACCACCCCAATCAGAACACAAGCTGCAATAAAAATTCTTATTCACCCCAACCAAAAAAAAAAGTTTTGACCAGAGTTGGTGTTTGGTGTTTAATAAAAACAGACACAACTGGATATTATTTAAATTTAGTGGCGAGTTTAGACTTCTTCATTAGCGAAGGGCATTTACCTGTCCCCATTAGGACCTCTGCAGTCATGTCATGTAGTGTGTAGGGGGACACATCATGAAGGAACCAGCAAACACTGCAGTCAGAATTTTCAGTAGGGCGGTGGAGGTGGCTTCTCTGGACAATTCATGTGTGACCTAAGTGGACATTGAGATAATTGGGTATTCATATCATGCCGTTGATTGGAGCACAGTCACACAGACATTACTCTGCTCAGTGGTGTTTTAACACTTCTAGCCGGACATCGCGGCGCATGAAATGAGTTATGGGAGGAGGGGGAGGCAATGCGGCTGAAAGGAGGTGAACCAGCTCAGCATAAGATTCTAGATGCTCATTTGAATAGCGGTGCCCTTGTTGGCAGCTGTCGTGTTTTTTTTTTTTTTGTGCAATCTTTACCAAATTTTAAACATACAAAGCAATGGGGGGAGATTTACTAAAACTGGAGCACTCCGAATCTTGTGCAGCTATGCACGGTAGCCAATCAGTTTCTAGGTTCAGGTTGTTAAATTCAGCTTTGACAATAAAACCTGAAAGCTGATTGGTCTCTATGCACAGCTGCACAGGATTTTGCATGCTGCCTTTTTAGTAAATCTCCCCTTAGTGTGTACAGAGTAAAAGGGAACCACAAAGTCATAGAAACCCTGCACTAGAAGCAGGATTACGTAGATAAAGAATAGTGCAAGGTTAGAACCCCTGTCTGGTTGAACTGCTATCTGGGGCTCTATTGGAGAGATTTCCCCTCATTTCTTGTTGTGGAGACAACTGCAACCCGGGACTAAACCTAACTTTAACCAAAGGCTCTAGGCTTCAAAAAAGGGTGGGCTCGGGGCGCAGAGCACTGTAACAATGAATGAATATTCGCTATTGCCACACTGATTCTCCTCCTGGCCAATCAGGAAGCGGGTCCTGAGACCCGTTTCCTGATTGGCCAAAAGGAGAGGCCATGCTATTGGCCAAGAAGGAGGGAGGAGACTGATGGGGAAGCCGCCACCGCGGCAGACTGAGGGGGGGAAGCCGCCGCAGACTGAGGGGGAAGCCGCCGTTTGCCCAGGGTGAGTGAGCTGGCGACCGGACGGGGGGGGGGGGGGGGGTTTAGGTGTGCGGGCTGGCACTGGTGTGGTTGGGGGGGGGGGTATGGTGTGGTATGTCTAACACCCCGCCCCCCCGGCCCATGGAGCATCAGCCACCACTGGAGGTGAGTATATTGGGGAGTTTAGTACCGCTTTAGGGTCCTTGCACACGGACTGTCCGATCAGGTCCGTCTGTCCGTTTTTCAGGCGGACCTGGTCGGACACTGCATTGTTCTCTATGGAATATCCACTAACACCCGCCGCCATCCGATCCTGCCTGCAAAAAACAGACAGATAGTGGTCCTATTTTCCAATCTGTCCAGTAGATTGGATCGGATGGAAAGTGACAGGCGGTCTGTTTCCATCCGATTTCCGCATGGAGGAGAGCGGGTGTGCAAGAGTGGACATGGACCTGTCATCCGCCTGCTCAGCAGGGATCAGCAGAGCGATCCCCAGCTGAGCAAGCGGAATCCGCTACAGGGAGGCGCTCATGTGAAAGACCCCTAACCAGGCACTTTCACACTGGCTCGCTTCAAAACTGCCAGTAAAACGCCTATGGGTTAATGGAGAACTTTTGGTGTGGTTTTTAAAGGGCGTTACTCAAAAACTATACCAAAAATGCTTAGTAGGGATGCTTTTTAGGCAGTTTCCAATTCATTTCAATAAAGAGGAGCGTTTTATTGGTGCGTTTATTTTTTTTTTTTCCTGTTTTTTTTTTTTAGCCAAACATGCTTCAAAGATTGCTGCAAGCTGAATTTTTTTCACTGCAACAAAAGCGCATCGCCTCAGTGTCAAAACATTCATTGATTTTAATACCATTTTTCTTGAGCTTTTCAGGCATTTTATCACAAAAGTGTAAAAGCAGTCTTGGGTAAAGGAAAATCTGCAAAAGGGGAAACCAGACCACAATAAAAAGCAGCCAGAGGTTCTAGCATTCCTACTAAACTTTAAAAAAAAAAAAATATATATATATATATAATTTTTTAAATCTGACTGTGTTGCCGTCGCTGAGATTTTTCCTTCAATTCCTGTCTTGAGAACAACCTTTTTTCCAGACAAGAAGGGAAGGAATCTCTCCAGTAGAGCCTCTGACTGCAGTAAAACCCACTTTATTCAAAACTCAAAAAAAAAAAAAAAGTTTTGGCTATACATGCCCTAAAGTGAAGACTAAATGAACTAGTCGAAACATTCCCTTAGCAAGATGACAAGCTAATTAGTCCTTCTTTAATCCCAATAATGCGTTCTAGGTGAGGCATATAATTATATTAAAATTGGATGGTTCTCCGAATGAGCTGTAGCAAGCAATACGTGTGGGGCCTTAGAGCAAGAGTATAGAACAAAAAGAGAACAAGGGAAGAGAAGATGGAGAGAGAATAAAGGGGGCAATAATAATATAATGGCGCTTTTCCACTGCATGAAACCGAATGGTTCGGCTCGCTTTTGTGCTTTTCCACTGCTGGTACCGCATGGTACGGTGTAGGAATGGTTCGGTTCGGTACGGCATCGCTTTTCTACTGCATGGAACCCAACGGTACGGCTCTCAAAAACAGTACCTACTCGATTGTGGTTCCAAGAGGTACCATACCCGGTACCATATCCCACAATCCTTTGCATGCAGTCACTACTAGCCACTGATTGGCCAGAGAATCCCACCCACCCCGTTGTTATCCCACCCACTTAACTTTAGTACTACTTTAGTGGAAAAGCAAACCATACCGTACCGTACCGAACCGTTCCAACACCGTACCATGTGGTACCAGCAGTGGAAAAGCAAACCGGGCCAAGCAGGGCCGAGGAGAGCCGAGGAGAGCCGAGCCGGTACTTGCAGTGGAAAAGTGCCATAAGTGGGGAAAAAGGTTTGCCTGTAACACCACTTATAGGCCTCACACCTGGGAATTCAAGTACTGAGTGATAAAAGTTTGTTTTATTATTTTTTTTAACCATGCGTCCCTGCAACACGCTCCATTTTGTGTTGTATTGTTATTCATTTAAAATACCACCCCAACACTCAATTCCAACCATGGCAAATTTTTTTTAAAATGACACAAATATGAATTATCATAAAGTCTGCTACTTCAGTGTTTTTAGATCTTTTTTTCAGATGTTACTACGGTATGCTGAAGTATAATTACATGCATTTCATAAGCGTCAAAGGCTTTTATTGACCATTACATGAAGTTTATGGAAAGAGCCAATATTTGCAATGTTGACCCTTCCTTCTTAATCAAGACCTCTGCAATTCCCCCTGGCATGCTGTCAATTAACTTCTGACCCACATCCTGACTGATGGCAGCCCATTCTTGGATAATCAATGCTTGGAGTTTGTCAGAATTTGTGTTTTTTTTTTTTTTTTTGCTCACTTGCCTGTTGAGGATTGACTACAAGTTCTCAATGGGATTAAAGTCTGGGGAGCATCTGATGTGTAGATGTCCTATGTTACACCGGTACTGGTGTGCGGTGACCGATATAATTAATACAGCATTGAGGATAAGGATCCCAATTTAACCTAAACAATGTGTGGTAGGCATACTTGATTCCATCACCAAAGATAAGTGTAGCACCCTCCTAGATAGGTGCTAGAGAGTGAGTGTAGTTTTTGGCTCTGTCTGCCTATCAGAGGAGCAGCAGGTAAATTCTATATTTCTCTCTGCTTAACAGAGAGCAGGATCTGTGAGTTAGGTCTGCTCAGTGTGTGATTCATGTGGTCTGAGGGAGTGTCCCCACTGGTCCAATGGGGAGGCACATTAGATAGTGGAGGAAACCTCACCAATGGGCACACAGGCTTTGGCACAGCCCCAGTGATTGGCACAGACTGCTGTCTAGGTGCATTGTGGGGTGTGGTATAAAAGCCAGGAGCACATGTGCTCGGGGTCTTTGGCTGGTGAGCAGAGTCCTGGAAGGAGGGAGGCAGCTGCCTCCTCTTCTGCAGTGGTTGGTGTATGGTCACAGGCAAGCGGCCTGGTGGGCCAGAGGTGTGGAGCTGAACCCAGAGGTTCAGGAGAGCTGACTGGGAGGAGTTGAGACACTGGAGAACCTGAAAAGCAGTATCGTGAGTACAGGGGATCGTGTCTAGGGGCCTGACCAGGAAGGGGGCCACTCCGGAGTAGAGTAGTCAGAGGACGGGTGTCAGCTGGTGGATAGTAAGGGGGTGCTAGGTGAGTGCCCTGAAGATAAGTGCTAAAGAACATTACTTCAGATTCATCTAGTGGCAGGATGAAGCTGCGGCCTTCCTGCATTCTCAGATAGAAGTCCTCTGCATTGTGAATAGTTCAAGTGCTGGAGTATCCCACTCATCCCTTCTCCCAACCCCCGTATAAAATAAAACAACAACCCCTAGACTGTTCTTTGACTGAGCCAGAAAGTAAAGTGTTAGGATTCTGCATGCAGTTGCTATCGGTAACCCAGGGGACCCGAAAAGGTGAGAAATCCAGCCGTCCTCAAGGGGGCAGGGCTTCATATGTTTTTTGAGGGAGGCAGCAGCAAGGGCCCCCATTTTAGGCCCGTATACTTATACTTAGGCACTGGATTTCACCTGAACCGCCCACATATAAGATGTGGCTTGAGCAGATGGGAAACACTCTACGTATAGAAAAGTGTATATACCAGCATAGAGGCTCCCCATCTAAATTCCTTAAAATACGGGTTAATTGGTTGGATACTCTGGGCTTGGCTCAGACGGATATGTTAATAGAGAGACTAATACTTTAGGCCTTGTGCCTATTATATATACCCCCAATTTAGTGATGTAGATACACTTTTTAAGGCATCCTCCTCCTTTCTGAGTGGATGTGGTGGAAAAATGAGAGATAATGTTGAGTACAATGTTATCTATGCCTGATCACGTGTATGTATGTATAATACTTAATGATGCTTTTTCGTTTAGCTTTTTGTTTTTGTTTTATGTATCACGGTAAACATGACTATAAGAGCCCATTCACACTAGCACGACTTGTGAGGCGACTTGTGTCGCCCCAGGTCGCTTGACATAACAAAAGCAATGTTAATCAATCAGTGCCGTCTTAATTGGCACTACTGAAGTCGCTCCGACTTCAGAAAAGGGTCCTGTACTACTTTGAGGCGACCTGTGATCCGACTGTCCCATATACTTCAATGGGAGTCGCCTCCTTATCTTAATTGACATGACTTGTTATCAGACTTTCCAGGAAGAAGAAAGAGATTAGCCAGGCATTCCCCACAGACAAAGTCGCCTGTCTCTTCAAAGTAGTGCACAAGTCTCTTCCAAGTCTCTTCCAAGTCTCTAAACAAGTCTCTTCAAGTCACGGGGCGACTTTCTGGTCGGGGTAGTGTGAACCGGCTCTTATTTGTAACTGTGTAAGACTTCTCAATAAAAATTCTACTTGATTTAAAAAAAAAAAAAAAGTCTGGGGAATTTCCTGGCCATGAACCCAAAATTTCGATGTTTTGTTCCCCAAGCCACTCTGTTATAACTTTTGTCTTATGGCAAGGTGCTCCATCATGCTGGAAAAGGCATTGTTCCTCACCAAACTGTTCTTGGATGGTTGGGAGAAGTGGAGAAGTTGCTCTCGGAGGAAGTTTTTGTACCATTCTTTATTCATGGCGGTGTTCTTAGGCAAAATTGTAAGTGAGCCCACTCCCTTGGCTGAGAAGCAACCCCACACATGAATGGTCTCAGGATGCTTTACTGTTGGCACGACACAGGACTGATGGTAGCGATCACCTTTTCTTCTCCGGACAAGGTTTTTTCCGGCTGCCCCAAACATTCGGAAAGGGGATTTATCAGAGAAAATGATTTTCCCCCAGTCCTCCGCAGTCCAATCCCTGTACCTTTTGCAGAATATCAGTCTGTCCCTGATGTTTTTCCTGGAGAGAAGAGGCTTCTTTGCTGCCCTTTTTGGCCATCCTCCAAAAGTCTTCTCCTCACTGTGTGTGTGCCGATGTACTCACACCTGACTGCTGCCATTCCTGAGCAAGCTCTGCACTGGTGGTGCCCCAATCTCACAGCTGAATCATCTGTAGGGGACGGTTCGGGCGGATACTGAACTTTTTGGGTGCCTTAAAGCCTTCTTCACAAATGCAGCGGAAATGTTTTTTATGGGATGAAGTTCATTTTCATGGCAAAGAGGGACTTTGCAATTAATTGCAATTCATCTAAACGCTCTTCATAACATTCTGGAGTATATGCAAATGCCATCATAAAAACTGAGGCAGCAGAAAATTAATATTTGTGTCATTCTCAAACTTTTGGCCACAGCTGTACATTAGCCGACAACACAGCCGCAGTGCAGCACACTATAATGTACACAAACTACCTTAACACAATGCACACGTATAATACCACAATGCAATAGGGTGAAAACATATGAACAGAAGAAAGCAGTGCCAGCTTAGTGAAGCATAAGATTTATTAATACATGAGACATGTAGTAACTTAAGTATGGGCCGGTACGGTAGGTGAACGAGATCATCCCTCTTCCTCTCCTGGATACCGTGTGGTGAAGGAGGGTTGCGGGGTGCCGGTATGGCTCGTGGAGGCTGTTGTTTGGCAGCCTGTCTGTTGGTGCTGTGGTGGTGGAGGACTCTCGGTGGGGCTCCGACTTCCTACTTCCGGTCTGCCCGACGTCACTTCAGGTGAGGCAGAGAGAAGATAGGGGATGCTAGCTTTCGGAGCATCCGTGCTCCTTCGTTAGGCAGTCAACATGGAAACATATGAAGGGTGCCCTAAACATAGCTCCTATATTACATGTTTGCTGTCCAATATTTCCATGATCTGTAGATTCTTCCTGTTATGACGATCTTTATATTAGGCTGGGTATACACTAGTAGAATTTTGGTTGACATTTCTAGTTGTAAGAATGTTCGTTCATTTTTCTAATCCTTAGTGGGGTCAAATCGACGTTCATTTTGAAAATCGAAGGAGCAGGATGAAATTTTTTTTCTCAAATGCACAAGTTTCTAACAGCCGTTTTTCGGTTGGTAAAGTCCATTTGTTCCAAAATCAAATGTTAAAAGCAAACAAAACCTTGAACTACTTTTGGAAACGACATTCAAATGTCCTGAGATTTTTCATATGAATTTTGCTAAGAAAATTTCCTTTTGAAATTCTGTTAGTGTAAACCCAGCCTAATGGGCCCATACACAGGATCAGAAAATCCTCCGAAAAATACCGCGTTCTAAGCGATCGTATGATAATCTTGATTGTTTAGTACACAGCTTTGAAGAGCCGATCACGACATTTTATCCAATATTATCCAATGGGACAAGCATGAATATTTTTCTCATACGATACCAGATCGTATGATTTTTGTCCTAATCAGTACAGTTTTTTGTTGGACAATACAAAACAAAAACATTACAACACATGATATCAATTCCGAATTTTTATTCTGTCGTATGAGAATTTTCATAATAATTGTAACCTCATTTTCGATATGGAGACTGGCCTGCAAAAAAATAAAATTTGTCCAATCTCATTGTGTTTACCAGGCATAAGGGATTGTGGTCAGCAACCCTATCCATCAATTGTCTTGATAAAATCAGTCAGCCATATACAGTAAATTGCATTGTTTTCCGTATGTCAGGCCTGGCTGGTTGACTTGCATTGTGAGAGAGGAGCAAAGCAGAGTAACCACACAGGATTGCTGAGGGGGAAGCATGCCTTGCATATGTAATGAGCAGTTATAGCTGTCTCCATGTACATCTATAATAGCTACTGTGTACATAGAAATACCTTTTTGTTAAAATCTCACACACACCCTGATAAGATTATTTACATCAGGTGCATTTTGTTCACTAGATCAGTGTTTCTCAACCTGTTTTCACTCAAGGCACACTTTAAAATTATGGACAATCTCGAGGCACCCTCCAAAATTATGGACAGTCTTGAGGCGCCCCATTCTAAAATGTAAAAACTATTCTGATAGTTTTACATAATGCAGCAACATCCACACGTAGGACACCCAATGTTAAAGGTGACTTATTCTTCCCAAGCAGATTTTTTTTTTTATGTCCACGGTGGTGCAAAACTTACAACGAAAAAACCCGTAAGTGAACAAAAAACGTGCATGTGAAACACACACACAAAAAAGTGCACTTAAGGGTGTGCTTTAGTCCACCCCCCGAAGGGGTAGGACTTCTACCCTGATCCCCTGGGGCGCAAGGCTCCTGACAGGGATTAAGGTTTCCATGGTCTGCCTAGCCAGACCCCATTCTTCAGGCCAGCCGAAGCCGACCCGAATACTAGGTCAGGGGGCTCTCCCGAAGAGAGACCCCGCCCAGAGGCAGGGGAGGAAGGAACCTGAGGGCCACACATCCTCCCCCTAGAATTCAGGGTAAGCCCGAAGACTCACACCCTACAATCCGTGATTACACACACAAAAGTGAAAGTGACAAACAGTGAGGTAAATAAATAAGAAAATAATAAAGTGGCCGTGCCAAATGTGCATCGGCCGGGCCCTAGGGCCAAGCAAATACACTTTTGCAAACTGGTACTGACTAGTTTTCCAATGTTTCTCTTCACCAGTTTTACTCCATCACTTAGCTAATGAGACCCCGAGGCTGATGGAGGGTCAAACAATGATGATATGCAGGCAACTGACATCCTCCTTATCAACTGATGATGCCATTGGTCGTTAGGAGGTTGGCAGCTAGAAGGTTGTAATGGTGTACAATGAAAACCTGTGGCTTTGTGTAACTAAAAAGCAGGCTTCATCCACCCGCCGGTTTGTATACAATTTTGGGGCAATTTTCAGGCATTTTGCCAAGGCACCCCAGTTGAATAAGGCTGCATTAAATTTACATATTTTATGATCTCTGTTCAACCTCCTTACCATCAACTATACATAGTGGGGGCTTTCCTAAACAATCCATTTGACTTCTATTCGATCAGGTTGAGATTGTGTGCAATAACAGGCAGCCATCTGAAATGCTATTAAAAAATATAGTATACCTGTGCTTTTACTATGCAGAGCAAAGCAATAGGTTACCTAAAGCGGTAGTAAAGTCCGCTTTGTGATTTTATTTTTATTTTTTCCTACAGGTAAGCCTATAATAAGGCTTACCTGTAGGTAAAATGAATATCTCCTAAACGTGCATGCTTTAGGAGATATTTAACCTGGATGCAGCCGGCGACGTCACTGGCGCATGCGCTCTGAAGGTACGGCATGCCATGCCTTAACCGAGGGCTCCCACATGCATTTTGGGTAGTGACGTTATCGTGGCTCTGCTCACTCACACAGCCAGAGTTCGCAAACCCAGAAGGAAGACCGGGGGAAGGTGAAAGCCCTCTCAGCGGTGACAGAACGCCGCTGGAGAGCTTCGTTTTAATGGAAGTTTTACATAAGGTGCTAGTATGCAATGCATACTAGCACATTATGCTGTTCTTTTGCAGGGAAAATTTGTTTTTTTTGAATTGCAGCAGTTTACTACCGCTTTAATTGCCCCCTACCCCAGCAGCACATCATCCTCTTTCCTTCGCTCTCTTTCCGCACCATTCAGCTGCTGGGATTAGGAGAAGTGGTCCCGTGTAAGTTACCAGTCATTCAAGTCATAACTTTCATAAGGGTATGGAATCTCTTCATGTGGCAGCACTGGTGCTTGGTGATTGGCCTACTGCTGTCACATGGAGTGAGTCGCATGCTGATCCATACCATATAAGTTCCAGGTATTTTTTTTTTTACTATTAAAAAGTTGAATTGAGTGGCAAAGAGCAAAGTAAAGAAGAGCACATGTTGCTGGGGAAAGGTGGGAGATTAAAAGCAACTTGTTGCTTTTGCTGTGAAAAGTACAGCCTACACCCTAATAACCAGAATAATATTAATCAGATAGATCAATAGTAGTAATAATCAGATTGGAATAATAATCAGATGGGTGAGACTGCGAATAGACCTTAGAAGATACTGTGTAGGTCTGATCCAGCATCCCTTGGGTTGAGTATTTAGTGCAAAATCCAAGCATACAGTAGCTGCAATAGAGAAAAGGCAAGGGGGTGGAACACGACATCAGCCTAACACAGAAGAGATCAATAATGGCTGTGATTTTCTATCCTACCCAGTGAATTGCGCCCCCCCCCCCTTCCGGGAGTGTGACCATGCTACAGTTGTTTGCAGGACCCATAAACATGCCAAAATGGCGAAGCAGGACAACGTCATCTCTTGTCTTTTAGCAGATTAATGGCATTTTGCATTGAGCCCTTGGCTTTAGTAAACAAGCCAGACAGTATAACGGTAACAGAAAAGCAGGATCGGCTTCAGTGGACAAGAAGAAAAGGAGTGAACTAGGTTCTGTTATTAAGGAGAGCAGCACAGAACATTATTTATGGCAGTGCAGCGCCGTGAAGATGATTTATGAACGTGCAGTGCCACGCAGGAGAAAATTTATCAATACACGAAGCTGCGTAGGAAATTATGTATCGCTGTGCAGTGATGTGTTCCCTGGAGACGGCTGTCTCTGAGGAAGGTGTCTTTACTGCTCCTGGTTTAAAGGGAACTATTGCACTTTGTGTAGGGCACTTTGCGTAGGGCACTTTGTGTAGGGCAAAGCAACAGGTTCACATAACTACCACCATCAACAGCTACACATACTCCCCATACTTTTGTTCCAGCCCTCGCAAAGCAAAATGAAATGTGCACTTTGTGTAGGGCAAAGCAACAGGTTCACATAACTACCACCCTCAACAGCCACACAATACTCCCCATACTTTTGTTCCAGTCCTCGAAAAGCAAAATGACCCACCATAGTCAGGGATAAGCCTTAGAGACTGGTAGCTTTAGCAGTAGAGTGGCTCCCACCAGCCAGCTGCATAAGTACAGCAGCAGGTCACACTGGCAGATGACACGGGCGCACTAACGGGTATTCACCAGAGCTCCTGATGGTGGAGATGGGTTTTGCTGTGTGTTAGTACAAGGTCGCGGTCAAGATGGCCACACCAGGAGGTGAGCAAGCAGGGGTCTAGTAGCAGATATAGAAGGTAGGTACACAGAATGGGCTCCTAGTGGAAGCGTAGTTTAGGAACAAGCCAAAGATCAGGTAACGAGTGGTAGCAAAGATAGAGTTGGCAACAGAAGTGAAAAGAGCAAGATATTGGCTGGATACAGCACAATAATCTGGC
Source organism: Pelophylax lessonae (assembly GCF_965119305.1). Lineage (NCBI taxonomy): Eukaryota > Metazoa > Chordata > Amphibia > Anura > Ranidae > Pelophylax > Pelophylax lessonae. The sequence continues at coordinate 207,621,212 of NC_138778.1, forward strand.
AAACAGGAAGTGCAAAGACATGGCTAAAATAGGAAGTTCAAGGCAGGATCTTTCAAGGAATTGTCCAGGGAGCTGTCCAGCATCCCAGGTGGCTCAGCAAGAAGACATTGCCAGACATAGCGGAGGTTGCAGGTTAGTTTTGTGTAAACTCCAAGCTGAAAACCGAAGCTTACCTGGTGCTTCCTTTCCTCACTTCAGCTGGCCGAGGAAGTAAAGAGTAAAGCACAAGTTCTAATCATTATCAAAAATTTATATTAAAATATTATTGGTGCCAGAGCAGCACCACTTTTTTGGCTTGTATTCCCCCTGAAAAATAGCAGTGTCTACTTTCTGTGCTTAGGCACCCCTGTACTTTAAGCTTCATAGCTGTATATCTGTAGTGTGAGACCGTCTAAGGCTTTGTTGTCCCTGACTGTAGTCTTACTAGATTTGGAATGAGAGTTTGTGATGTCACTACTGTGCTGCTGATCACTGTTGTTCTTGTTGGGGAGGAAGCTGTACCTCAGCACGTATCTCCCTGCTTTTGCCTTATTTATTCTGTGGCTTTCTCCAACTATCCTGCTGCTTCTTAAATATTTCCCCACCAGTTGTCAGATCACCAGTAACTGAGGGGGGGGGGGGGGGGACAGCTCTGACACCAGGAAGCAATCCCCTGTTTCTTTACTGGGATGGCCTTCACACTGAGACACAATGCAGAACAGGGTATGGTAATCAATAATGGGGAAAGATCTGCTGCAGGGAGAACCCCATTACCCCATGGAATACTTGTGACCAATCTTTTGTCCTCTGCTTACCTATTTTGGGTACAGCTTCCACAATTCAGGTCCTCTAAAGAAAACAAAGTGTCAAATAAGTTTCCTCTATTTTCTAATGGCAGAGCTATATCTAAATGTTTTCCTTGCGTTTACAGCTAATAGAGTTAATATATAACTAAGTAGATCTCGTGCTTTAAACTGGACAGTTATGTAATCCCATAAAGGATGAGGGCCTTTTTGTTATAAACCTCGCCAATAGCCTTCCCCAACCTGTGAATGATGGAACTCCATGCCTCAGATGATGGTGGACTTGGGTCTGAATATGTGTACAGTGTGCAGCATAAATGAGTACACCCCAACAGATTTGTCAGAAAACCTTTACATTCCTTTCAAAATCTATATTTTCTTTGGGACTTTATGCTACAAAATACTCCCACGAATGTGGGCCATTGATTGCAACCAAGATTTGTTAATTTGCCCACACAAAAGTATTTTACCTAACAAATTTATACAAGACCATGTTGCAAAAATGAATACACCCTACTAAAAGTCTTAGGAGCAAAGATACATTTTGGACCACAAAATCCTAATTAACAAGAATTCAACTACAGGTGAGCCTAATTATTCATTAAACAGGTGTCCAGTAGACAGTTATTAAACAAGGGCTTTAGGGCTCTTTCACACTATGTGTCCGTCGGGCGGACTCCGTTTATCTCAGCAGGGGATCGATCTGCCGTTCCCCCTCTGAACAGGAGGACAGCTGTTCTCCGCACTGTGTGGGGAGACACAGCTGTCAGTTCCCCATACATCTCTATGGGGGAATCGGATGGGAACGGACCGTCGGTCCGTTCTCATCCGATCCCGTCCGTTCGCTGGACAGATGGAAAATAGGCTTTCCATCCGTCCAGATTTGACGGATCGGATGTCAGCGGACATGTCTCCGCTGACATGCGATGCCCCATAGGGATGCATGGGGGGACCGTTCAGATCCACCTGTCAGTTTTTTTGGCGGATCTGAACGGCCCCCCCATGCATCCCTATGGGGCATCGCATGTCAGCGGAGACATGTCCGCTGACATCCGATCCGTCAAATGGTTGGTCCGCGCCTGTGTGAAAGAGCAAAGGCAAACCCTTCTCTTGACAAAGAAAACCCCTTCCGTTTCATGCTGTCAGCAATGGCACCACATGGAAGAGAAATGTCACAAGGCCTGAGAAAGAAAATAATTTCTTTACACAAGATAGGGGAAGGCTACAAGAAGATCAACAATACTTTACTTATCAGTCAGAATACTGTTGCAAAAGTGATACAAAAATTTTACAAAGATGGAACTGCAACCATCTCACAGAGACGTCCAGGCCATCCATGGAAGTTAACACCACAACAGGAATGTCTTCTGATGAGAAGGGCTGAAGAAAATCACCATGCAAGTTCTCTGCAGTCAGCTAAAGAAAAATAAAGCCAAACTGGGGTGATTGTTTCCCGTGACAATATGGCGTACACTGCAGAGGAATGGCATGCATGGGTGTCATCCTCGAAGGAAGCCTCTCCTTAAGCCCATGCACAAAAAAGCCTGTCTAGAATTTGCCAGGGCCCATGCTGAAAAAGAAGGAGACTTCTGGGACTCTGTACTGTGGAGTAATGAGACCAAAATAAATGTTTTTGGAGCTGATGGTTTCAAAACTGTATGGCGTCGCAGAGGTGAGAAATACAAAGAAGTGAAACATGGCGGTGGCAGTGTCCTTCTGTGAGGCTGCATGAGTGCTGCTGGTGTCGCGAGCTGCATTTCATTGATGGTATCATGAATTCAGACGTACTGCTCTATATTGAAAGAGAAGATGCTACCATCACTCTGTGGCCTTGGTCGTCGTGCACTTTTCCAACGTGACAATGATCCAAAACACACATCTAAGGCCACTGTTGCATTTCTGAAGAACAGGGTTAAAGTTATTCAGTGGCGCAAAATGTTTCCTGATCTGAACTCAATCGAACACCTATGGGGAATTCTGAAAAGACAAGTTGAGCATCACTCCCTATCCAGCATCCAACCTCTAAAAGAGGTAATTCTTGAAGAATTTAAAAAGATAGATGTTGCAAAAGGTCGCCAACTTGTTCATTCCATGCCAAGAAGACTTGGTGCTGTCCTTACAAATCATGGAGGTCATACAAAATACTAAATGTAGTAGTTTTTGTTGTGGGGTGTATTCATTTTTGCATCAACTAATTTGGAGAAAACTAAAGATTTTGTAATCCAAGTTATATTATTAACCTTACTTTCATGTAATGAGCTAAACAAATGTTCTATAAAACTGTCTTGTCAAAATTTTGGAAATTGTTCTTCTGTTCATTGCGATATTGAATAAAATCTTACATTTCAAAAGGGGTGTACTCATTTATGCTGAGCACGGTCTAGCAAACATAGGTCGTGGCCTGGAGTGGCCTACAGTTTTTCAAATATAATGCTGCAGATTGTTCGTTACATATTTCTGTATATAATAAAGCGTTCATAAAACAAACCCTGCCTGTCAGTGGAGTCAGGTTGGGTCCTCGTTGTTGTTGTCCTGGCAGATTGTGCATTCTTGGATATATCGGTGGCCGATATGCAATTTCCCCTATATATCGGAATCCGCCTTTGGATTTACTGATATTGCCGATATTTCGGGAAAGTGCTTGTACAGGAGTGATGCCTGCAGCTAGAGGCATCACCTGGTACCTGCGTCTGTAGCTGATGGTCAGCTGTCTTGTAATGACAACCGATGTGGCTGAGAAGCCGCTCGGCTGTCATTCCAAGGAGCGGGAGGGGACGCCCCCCCCGCCACCTTCCGCGGCTCGCATGGGTCTCCCGTCCGACCGGAAGACCCAGGCATCTTACCTGCAGGGCCACCGAAGAGAAGACACCACATTCTGCTCTGACCGAGTCTCCATTTTTTTAAATTCGGTGACGCCGAGTACCCGGAAGTGATGTCATGACAAATTCAAAAAGTTCACAGCATTCAAAACAGCCAAACTTTGCGTTTTTAATGATTTTCAGTGCAGAGGAGGGGTTTGGGGGTCTTTTAGAACCCCAGATCCCTCCACCACAGTACCTGTAGACATTAAGAAAAAAAAAATGTAATGTCCGAAAATATCGGCCGATGACCAAAATATTGGTATCTGCGTTAAAAAAACCATATTGGTCGATCAATATTTTTGGTAGTGGGAAAGGTACTGTTCATCCATTCTGGGCCCATACACCTAGAACCAGACTGCTAATGGATCTCGACTGCAGATTGTATTTTTTCTGTTTTTTTTATTCACCTGGAGGTTTCAAAAAATCAATGTTGGCTGCAATACTATCAATCCAGAGTTGCCCTTGTGCTACCTTCTCTTCCCCATAAGATATCCTCAGTTTTCCATGTTTAAGGAGGTTAAGGTAAGTGCAGGGCATCATGGACCTGCCCCCTGATGAGACCCGCCATAGTAGGGATCACTACTGACATCACGGCAGTGCCAGTCTATATTATCAAGGACCTCCCACCCCCAGGAGCAGACTGAAAAGGAAGGGGAAACTGTGTCTCACATGACTGGTCTAAAGACATCTGGAAAAGACAAGTATCAAAAAAAAAAAAAAAAAATACTGCTGGGGTCCTCCAGGAAAGAGAGATTTATTTACAGGCTTTACGCTGTCCATGTACAGGGACCCCGCCCCCCCCCCCCAAAAAAAAATGCATTGATCGGAAAGATTTATTAAAAAAAAAGATACAGTGGGCGGTCCAGTACATCTTCATGCATTTTACACCTTAACTGTGCTTAATCATAAGACCTAATGAGGATTAGGGGAAAGAAAGCAGAGGGGCTATTGTGGTGATCTAGCAATTTTGTCCTCCCTTATGGCAATCTCGTGATTATACCAGCCAATGCCAGCATGGAATTATGGGAATGCAAAGGAAGCAGAGATGATGTTCTGCAGCCTTTTACCTCCCCTGAAAAGCTGAAATTGAATGAAGTTTGTAGTGGGTCAGTGAAACAGATACAGTAGTGGCCCTGCAATGCTGTAATGTCTGCTGAAGCTTCTTTCCCATTCCCATTGAAGAATCTCAATAACATCTCCTTGGTCAGTTGGCCTGTTAGCCATCATCCACTTGTTTCTAGCTTCTTGTGCTCCTCTGTGTATGCTTTAATTAATCCCAGTTTTATTCCTGGCACAGGTAAGACCCAGTGATCAATACGGAATTTATCACACCAGTCCATCCTTCAGCTGCCTCACGAAACCGGTTGTCCTTTGGACCCAGCAAGACGTGTGCAAGTGGCTGAAGAAGCATTGCCCACACAACTATCTCACCTATGTTGAGGCCTTCTCCCACCATGCCATAACAGGTAACCATTCAAAAAATTGTCAAAACCCTTTGTAACTACCTAACTGAAGATTGTTTTACATGGGGATAAGTGCACATCATCTAGTTAAAATAGATGTAAACCTGATTGCCAAAATTTAATTTTAAGTTTAAACATGGTAACGTTCTTTTAAACAAACTTTATTGTTGCAACTTTTATTTAACCCATTTTATGAGTAAAACTGCCTATGCAGACAAGGGGCCCCAGTGTCACGGGTCGGGCTCACAGTAGCTGTAGCTGTAGCAGTAGAGAGGTCCCACCAATCAGCTCGATAAGTACAGAAGCAGGTCACCCTGGCAGGAAACACAGGTTCACCCGAGGTGCAGAGTCTAGGCACTAACCTGTGTTCACTAGAATACACCAATGGAGATGGATTTTGCTGCATGTTATTACTAGGTCGCAGTCCTCAGGATGACCCCACTAGGAGATGAGCAAGCCGGGGTCCAGTAGCAGATATAGCAGGTAGGGATCAAGCGTAGTCAGTAAACAAGCCAAAGATCAAGAACAAGTAGTTACAGGTTGGGATCAAGCAGAAGCATAGTGGAGGAACAAGTCAAAGGTCAGTAAGAAGTGGTAGCAAGATCTAGATGGGATGGCAGCAGAAGTGACCAGAGCGAGATATTGGCTGGAGAAAGCACAATAATCTGGCAAACAGGAAGTGCAAAGGTATGGCTAAAATGGGAAGCTCATAGGAGGAGCAAAGGGTTCAAGAGAAACAATGTTCATGGCATGATCACTTAAGGAATTGTCCAGAGAGCTGTCCAGCATCCCAGGTGGCTCAGCAAGAAGAGACACCGCCAGACACAGCAGAATTTGCAGATTCAGACTCTGGTCCTGACACCAAGTATATTACAATGCAATGAGTCTTTTTGTCATGTGATTAAAACACCTGTAGGCCTCTGCTGCCCCCCCCCCCCCCGCCTTCTAACCAATTTACTCCCATTATGTTTACCTTCACTGTTCCCTAATTTCTTCCAGGGCACCGCATCATGGTGGTGCGCTTCTCCATTTCAAAAGCAGTGTGTGCTTTCTTTCTCTTTACCAGCAATGCTTAGCTGCTGGAGGGAGCTCACTGTGCACATTCCAGGGAAAGGGAACTCTCAATGCACATGCGCTGCTTTTAAAAAAGAAAAGCGCGCTGCCTTGATGCTGAAAACGAGCGTCTAAGCTCTACTGTGTCCCAGAAGCTTGTAGCGGCAAGCAAAACAAAACCATATGGAAGTATATAGGCTTCAGGGATACCATGCATGGGCCAATAAGTGTGCCAATCACATTAAGCACAAGAGGAGAAGTCAATACTCAGAATAGCATCAAGCAATGGTTATCCTTTATTGCAAAAATATGTATAGCAGCTGTAAGAAATTTTTACAAATCTGCAAAAAAGGATAACCAATTTTGGATGCCATTCCGAGTGCCGACTTCTCTTGTGATTCGTGTTACCTGAGGCTTTGGCAGCCTATGGATCTGAGCACCAGGCGAATCTGGAATCTGAGAAGGTGGAATGCACCTACACCCCTGTATTCTGTTTAATATGTTTATTGGTTTTAAGAATAAACACAAGATTTCAAAAGCAAGCTTTTAAATTGCCCACACAGGGGCTATAAAATGGGTAAACATCACAACTGAGCAATAAAGATCATAGTTACACCAACCAAAGTGACATAGGTCTGAAATTAGGGGATGATACTAAAAAATAAAAACTGCAAAAATGCCATGTCCCCAAAATCTACGTGCCATCACCGGGGAGGGGGAGGCTCTTCTCCTACAACCCACCCCATAGGTGGCCTACACCCCTGTATTCATACCAATCACATTACACTGTATTTTTTATTTTTTTTATTTCAAGGCATCCTGCCAAGAAGATCCCTGTTCAGGTTTTTTCTTTTACAGGGTGACCACACTGTGTCTAAGTGTGCTCCTGTGTTGTCACCCTGTCACACAGGCTGCTGATGGCACCTAGAAGCACCATTTCAACACGCATTACACAAGCATAGTCCATGGTTGTAGCCACCAGGAAACTTGAATAAACTAAAATTAAATAAATAAATAACTCACTAAAGTGCTGTGCAATCTGTAAGCCCAATAAATGGAAGAAGCTGAAACACGGAGCATTGCCGCGTTTGTAACAACAGAGGCTTTGCAACCATCTGGAGCAAATCGAACATATGGTCGATTAGCATTACACAAGCATAGTCCAAGGTTGTAGCCACCAGGAAACTTGTTTTTACTATAGGTCATGTAGACAGGGTGGCTACATAGAGGCTGCAAGTGATCAGCAGCACTGAGATGCCACAAAGTTAAAAAAAAAAAGATGAAAACTGTTTTATTAACCACTTGCTGACCACCCACTGCAGATATGCTGCGGCAGGCTGGCTCGGCTGCGCGCACTGCTGTATCTGTACAGCGGTTTGCAGGAGCGGGGTGTGCCCGCCCCCATTAGGCAGCGGGGATGCCGATCCACGGGACCGGCTGCAGCACTTGCCATCGGGCACCCGTGATTGCTCCCCGCTGAGAGAGAACGATGGTATGCTGTTGTAAACACAGCCGACCGTTGTTCTCTCTGAAATGATTAGCGCTTGTGATCCTCTTATATAGGATCACAGGCCTGTGCTGATTCCACAAGTCCCACCCCCCACAGTTAGAAAACACCCCCTAGGCTCACACTTAATCCTTTGATCCCTGCCAGTGTCATTATTACAGTAACAGTGCATATTTTTAGCACTGATTACTGTAGTAATGTCACTGGTCCCCCCAAAAGTGTCAAAAATGTCAGTCAGCGGTCCGATCTCTCCACCGCAATGTCGCAGTCCTGCTAAAAATCGCTGATCGCCGCCATTACTAGAAAAAAATAATATAAAATAAAAATGACACAAAACTTTCCCCTAGTTTGTAGATGGGATAACTCTTGCACAAACCAATCAAACAACGCTTATTGGGATTTTCTTTACCAAAAATATGTAGCAGAATACAAATTGGCCTAAAATGATGAAAAAATTAGATTTTTACTTTTTTTTTTGGGGGGGGGGGGGGGAATATTCTATAGAAAAAAATAAAAAAATACTGTTTGTTTGTTTTTTCAGAATTGTCGCTCTTTTTTTTTTGTTTATAGCACAATAAATAAAAATCACACAGGTGATCAATTACCAACAAAAGAAAGTTCTATTTGTGGGAAAAAAAGGCCATCAATTTTATTTGGGTACAGCATCACACATCCGCGCAATTGTCAGTTAAAATAACGCAGTGCCGAATCGCAAAAAAAATGGCCTGGTCATTAAGGGGGCAAATCCTTCTGGTCCACAAGTGGTTAAAACAAATGGCAACTGTTTATGATACACAGTGCTTTAGCAAACTAAATGTCATCCGCTTAAGGTTTAACCTTCTACTTTTACATGTAGTTATCTATTTAGACAGAGATCTACATCTGCCTAATTCCTGCCCTAGGCCTTGTAGGCTCTCTTGTGACTCGAGCCTATGAATAAACTAAAATTAAATAAATAACTCACTAAAGTGCTGTGCAATCTGTAAGCCCTATAAATGGAAGAAGCTGAAATGCGGAGCATTGCCTCGTTTGTAACAACAGAGGCTTTGCAGACACCAGGAGCAAATTGAACATATGGTCGGTTAGCATCTCCGTATGGCCCCGCAGGCTGCGTCTCTGAGTCGCGGACTGCACTGTGCCGTGTTTCGGGGACAGAGCCATGAACGGGGGGAATGGGTTGCATCATCTGACTGTGCCTGAATCCCAGCAGACACGCACCAGCTCTCACTGCAAGATCTGTATCCCCGGGCAGCATACAGCAGAAGTCTTAATGTGCCGAGCGGATGAAAGTTCACAGAGAAGATGCCATCCTCAGGAGAGACGAGAACGAAGGGAGGAGAGTGCCAAAAAAAAAACAAAACAGAAAATGGACTAGATAAAAGAGAATCTGGCGTAGAGAGGAGGGGAGGAGGTCCTGTTGGGAGCAGGAAGAATATAGAGGTGAATGATGAGGTAGAAAGTGTTTTTAATGGAGTTCAAAGTGAAATTAATCATTAAACGTAATGTCTTAAGACTTTAACATTTCACATTCTTGTGCTCCCAATTTTTAGCATACTGTATGAGTGTAACTAGTGCTGCACTCACAAAACAATGTATCGTTTGTGAATTGTGATCAAAAGCAATTGTTATGCAAACATGTAGATGCTTCTATAGAAAGGCGAAATCAGTCAAAAAAATCGAAATCACAAATGTATCAATTCATGCTTGTATATTTGCAATCATATAATGATCCATAAAAGTCCCAAAAAACAAACGAAGGTGAAAAACTGTAGCCAATCTTCACATTAAACTTCACCGCTTAATGCACCATGTACGTGAAATCGTTCCACCACCTAGACGCGCAAGATCACTCCTCCCCTTATAACATAGACCAGTGATCTTCAAACTGGGGCCCATGGGCTGAATGCTGCCCTTTGCTAGCCTTTATACGGCCCTCAGGCCCTATTCCTCTTACTGACACCAGCAAGGAGGCATCATACCTCTCACTGATACCAACAATGGGGAATTTGCCCTTCCATTGACACCAATGATGGGGCACTATTCTTCCAACTAATACCAATGATGGGGCACTATTCCTCTAACTAATACCAATGATGGGGCACGATTCCCCCAACTAATACCAATGATGGGGCACTATTCCTCCAACTAATACCAATGATGGGGCACGATTGCGCCAACTAATACCAATGATGGGGCACTATTCCTCCAACTAATACCAATGATGGGGCACTATTCCTCCAACTAATACCAATGATGGGGCACTATTCCTCCAACTAATACCAATGATGGGGCACTATTCCTCCAACTAATACCAATGATGGGGCACTATTCCTCCAACTAATACCAATGTTGGGGCACTGTTCCTCCAACTAATACCAATGTTGGGGCACTGTTCCTCCAACTAATACCAATGATGGGGCACTGTTGCTCCAACTAATACCAATGATGGGTCACTATTCCTCCAACTAATACCAATGATGGGGCACTGTTCCTCCAACTAATACCAATGATGGGGCACTGTTCCTTCAACTAATACCAATAATGGGGCACTGTTCCTCCAACTAATACCAATGATGGGGCACTATTCCTCCAACTAATACCAATGATGGGGCACTATTCCTCCAACTAATACCAATGATGGGGCACTATTCCTCCAACTAATACCAATGATGGGGCACTATTCCTCCAACTAATACCAATGATGGGGCACTATTCCTCCAACTAATACCAATGATGGGGCACTATTCCTCCAACTAATACCAATGATGGGGCACTATTCCTCCAACTAATACCAATGATGGGGCACTATTCCTCCAACTAATACCAATGATGGGGCACTATTCCTCCAACTAATACCAATGATGGGGCACTATTCCTCCTACTAATACCAATGATGGGGCACTGTTCCTCCAACTAATACCAATGATGGGGCACTATTCCTCCAACTAATACCAATGATGGGGCACTATTCCCCCAACTAATACCAATGATGGGGCACTATTCCCCCCAACTAATACCAATGATGGGGAACTACTCCTCCAACTAATACCAATGATAGGGCACTATTCCTCCAACTAATACCAATGATGGTGCACTATTCCCCCAACTAATACCAATGATGGGGAACTATTCCTCCAACTAATACCAATGATAGGGCACTATTCCTCCAACTAATACCAATGATGGAGCACTTTTCCTCCAACTAATACCAATGATGGGGCACTATTCCTCCAACTAATACCAATGATGGGGCACTATTCCTCCAACTAATACCAATGATGGGGCAATATTCCTCCAACTAATACCAATGATGGGGCACTATTCCTCCAACTAATACCAATGGTGGGGCACTATTCCTCCAACTAATACCAATGATGGGGCACTGTTCCTCCAACTAATACCAATGATGGGGCACTATTCCTCCAACTAATACCAATGATGGGGCACTATTCCCCTAACTAATACCAATGATGGGGCACTATTCCCCCCAACTAATACCAATGATGGGGAACTACTCCTCCAACTAATACCAATGATAGGGCACTATTCCTCCAACTAATACCAATGATGGTGCACTATTCCCCCAACTAATAGCAATGATGGGGCACTGTTCCTCCAACTAATACCAATGAGGGGGCACTATTCCCCCAACTAATACCAATGAGGGGGCACTGTTCCTCCAACTAATAGCAATGATGGGGCACTGTTCCTCCAACTAATAGCAATGATGGGGCACTGTTCCTCCAACTAATAGCAATGATGGGGCACTGTTCCTCCAACTAATAGCAATGATGGGGCACTGTTCCTCCAACTAATAGCAATGAGGGGGCACTATTCCTCCAACTAATACCAATGATGGGGCACTATTCCCCCAACTAATACCAATGATGGGGCACTATTCCCCCAACTATGCCAATGATGGGGCACTGTTCCTCCAACTAATACCAATGATGGAGCACTATTCCTCCCACTAATACCAATGATGGGGCACTATTCCTCCCACTGATACCAATGATGGAGCACTATTCCTCCAACTAATACCAATGATGGGGGATAAGAATATAAAACTTACAACCAACAGTGCTTTCTGTCTCCAAAAACGGCAGTATTTTTATTAAAAATAATAAAATACACTCACAGGGCATAAACAAATGTGTTATCAACATCAGAGGGGGGTGAAACCCGTGACTCACCACTTTGTGTTTGCATTCAGCCGGTGGCTCCAATAACACTTGGACCAAGCTGCAGCTGCTGCTTGTATTTGAAGAACCACAACTCTGGACAAGGATCAAGAATCAAAACAGGCTCCACCCTACGCGTTACTTCAGGGTTGACTTCTTCACATTTGTAGATTAACTTCTACAGGCAAGGAAGATTAGACACTGCAGTCTAAAGTAAGCCATAGATCGATCAAACTGCTAAACTGGCCAGATTTTCAACCACACAGCTATCACTGTTTGACAGAAGTCAGTCATTAGATCGACTTCTGTGGAACAGGAATTTTGAAAAACTTTTGTCGATCACCTGACAGGCTGAAGCCACCGATCTGTGTATTCTGACAGCAGAGAGTTCTGCTGTCAGAATACAATGGGGGTGGGATTTCTCCAATCGAAATGTGGATGGAGGAATCTATTCGTCTATGCTGAACAAAAAAACAAAACAAAAAAAAGTAATCTATGGCCACCAGAAAGCAAACTGGAAAATTAACAAAAAAGTCTCCTCCTGTAAGGCAATGTTATAATGTACTAGTATGCATTGCATACTAGCACATTAAGCAAAACATACATTAAAAGGAAGCCCCGAAACAAGGCACGATGTCACAGCGCTACCGTTTTCACCTGATCTTCCCTCTGGGTTCGTAGGCTCCGGTCCTTTGAATGGCCGAGCTGTGGTGATGTTACTCACAAGCATGCGCTCGGGAGTCACTGTTAATGGCACAGAGCTCTGAAGGAACGGCACAGGTTGCCGTTCCTTCAGAGCACATGCGCCGATGACGTCGATGACTGGCTGCTGCACAGACTTAAACTTTGGGCCTGTAGGTTAAGGCCTTTAGGTAAAACATTGACACTAGGACTTTCCTACAACTTTAAATCCTTAACCTCTATTGAGAATAATATATCAACTGCACAGGCAGTCCATTGTTTCCAGCAGTTCTGGTGACATTAGGAATTGCTAGAGAAAGTAAAGCTTGCATATTTAATAAACCAATATAGCTGCCCCCATGTACATACTGTAAAAGGTCTGTCAGGAAAGTATTAAGCCATGTAGTATGTATAACCCAAGAAAATTTTTGAACTGCAGTTCATGGACAACCAATCAGGATAAAACCATAGTAGCATTCTGCACCATTTATCACTAAGGGTGGTGGTGGTGGACCAAATTGTGGAGTATAGTAGGCTGAAATGTAAGATATGCTGTTGATTACAGACTATAAATCCAACTAGTAGAAGGCTCCACCACCATTGCAGACAAAGCAAGAGGTGCTAACCTAGAAATGCTAGCTAAAAAGAAAAGATCATCCTATCCAGCCATGTAATATGAAAAATAGAGACCTTTATTGAAGAATAAAAAAAGATGCAGTCACCAATCTTTGTTGATTGCAGCCCATACATGTTCAACACTCTGCTTGTTGCAGGCCTACCAGAACGTGGATCACTTTCAACAGATTTTTGGCCATCTTTGAAGCATTTGTGCCAAAATTGTATTTGCGCTGCGCTCATTTCATTGTCCCTGAAAGCCTTCTGAATCATCTGAAAAGTTTTGGTGGAGGAATGTTAAGGCTTAAAGGCAAAGTAAAGCCAAAGCCCATTTGGCTGTACTTCTTCTCCTGTGGATCACAGGTGTGCCTACACCTACAGCAGGTTAAAGCCATATTTGAAATGATAATGAAAAAAGGTGTGCAAACCAATATGAAAGTGTAAAAGCAGCACTGTGATGAAGTGAATGTGTGAAAAAAAATTGTAACTGAAAAGTACAAAAGTGCGCTATTACTAAACAATAAAACAATAAACATTGTCCATATGTGAAAAAATCCAAAAAACAATGCAGAAAACAATGAGGAGTCTATTCCATCTGAAGGGGAGTGTTCCCAAGGTGATGCGTGTAAAACAGACCAACTTGATTGGTGATAGGTGAATTAACCTCTTACCAAAACAATAATCCAGTAAAACGTGACTTGGTGCAAAAACTGAAAACTTAAGGTGACACCCAGTGATGTGAATGGACTCTTACCACAATGGAGAGAGAATGGAGCATATGCTGTGGTACCAGGGAGTCCAGTCAAACAGCCACACCTGATAAAATATCCAGAGGGATGGATGGATGGACGGAGCTTCCCGTTATCTTTTTATGGGTCTGGAGGCTTCCACAGGTAGAATTGCCAGCAGGAGGGCCACAATAAAGAAGAGGAAGGAACTGATAGTGCGTTACCCACGATTTATTGAATAAAAAATGGTAAAAACACTTACAAACATACTTTGAGGTTAACAGCAAAATGCTCAGAAGAAGTCGCGGTCGCCTGCAGTGCGATCCGGGACCTGTAGCAACACGGCTGGCTCCCCCGACACGTTTCTACTGAAGAGTCGGCTTCTGGGATTGGAGCTCCTTCCTCTTCTTTATTGTGGCCCTCCTGCTGGCAATTCTACCTGTGGAAGCCTCCAGACCCATAAAAAGATACCGGGAAGCTCCGTCCATCCATCCATCCCTCTGGATATTTTATCAAGTGTGGCCGTTTGACTGGACTCCTTGGTACCACAGCATATGCTCCATTCTCTCTCCATTGTGGTAAGAGTCCATTCACATCACTGGGTGTCACCTTAAGTTTTTTCAGTTTTTGCACCAAGTCACGTTTTACTAGATTATTGTTTTGGTAAGAGGTTAATTCACCGATCACCAATCAAGTTGGTCTGTTTTACATGCATCACCTTGGGAACACTCCCCTTCAGATGGAATAGACTCCTCATTGTTTTCTGCCTTGTTTTTTGGATTTTTTCACATATGGACAATGTTTATTGTTTAGTAATTACGCACGTAATTTTCAGTTACAATTATTTTTCACAGGTTAAAGCCATATATTTAGGATCCACCCATATGCCTGGACCAGCACCTGGCTCAGCCTCTCAGTGATCTGCCCTCTCCATAACCCAGTGCTTCAATGAATGCTGGAGGAGAGAGCAGAGTGTTGGTGACTGACAGTCACAGCTCTCTGCTCAGATCGGAGGGTGAAAACTGAGGGATCAGCGGGGTTAGATGTTAGTTGTCCGGATAGAGCCGGCGAGGTACAGCTGCAGTTTGGATCCATGCTGCAGCTATCTAGGTGAGAATTATTTTTGCCTTTTTAACGCAAAATTTAATGCAGATTAGTTGCTCTACTTGCTCAGTCTTTTTGCATGCGACGGCCACACAGTACACAGGCTCACATAGTGGCGTCTAGCGCCCCCACTGACTACTACAGAAACTTTGTCATTCTTCATGCATGCGCATCTCCTTGGCTGCCAGGTTACATCAATGTCGCGCCGACCGTTTTCCTTATATTAACAATGGCTAGCTACAGTACTTTCTGGACAGATCTCATAAATAATTACAAACTATATACAGAAGCAAGATTTTTTAAAATCTTAACTAACATTGATACGATTATTTATAACAAGCTAATCCTTTTTTTTTTTTTTTATCATGTGTATCTAAAAATAATTGAAATGACTGTAGTTTTCTTTGAAGCTTAAGGGCTCTTTCACACGGGCGATCCGATCAGATCCGCCTGTCAGTTTTTTAGGCGGATCTGATCGGATCCTCCATGCAGCTCTATAGGGCAGCGGGTGTCATCGGAGACACCTCCGCTGACACCCGCTGCCATCCGTATCCGATCCTGTCTGCGAAATCTGGACGGATGGAAACCCTGTTTTTCCATCCGTTCAGTAATCGGATCGGATCGGATCGGATGAGAGCGGACAGGCGGTCCGCTCTCATCCGATCCCCCATAGAGGGCAGCGGGGGCTGAGACACCTCCCTCTCCGCTCTGCAAGCGGAGACGGAGCTGTCATCCGCCGGAGGCGGACCGTGTGAAAGAGCCCTTAGTCTCACTTTAAAACCTCTAAAAAAATCATTGGGGGAGATTTACTAGAACTGGAGAGTGCAAAATCTGGTGCAGCTGTGCAAAGAAACCAATCAGCTTCCAGGTTTTTTTTGTCAATGGCTAATTGAACAAACTAAAGTTGGAAGCTGATTGGCTACCATGCACACCTGCACCAGATTTTTCACTCTCCAGTTTTAGTAAGGCCCCTTTCACACGGGCGCACCGCCTGACAGAGTCCGTTCTGCTCAGCGGGGGATCGATCCGCCGATTCCCGCTGAGCAGGCGGATGACAGCTCCGTCTCCGCTCTGTGTGCAGAGACAGAGCTGTCAGATCCCCGCTGTCCTCTATGGGGAGATCGGATGAGAATGGACCGCCTGTCCGTTCTCATCCGTTCCCATCCGATCCGATCCTCCAGACGGATGGAAAATAGGGTTTTCATGCGTCTGGGATTCACGGACAGGATCAGATCGGATAGGAGCGGGTGTCAGCGGAGATGTCTCCGCTGATATCCGCTGCCCCATAGGGCTGCATGGAGCATCCGATCAGGTCGCCTTAAAAACTGACAGTCGGATCGGATCACTCGTGTGAAAGGGGCCTTAATCAACTCCTCAGAGTCATCAGACAAAAGAAGTAAAGCTAAATTAGTGAGTAAATATTAGGCCACTTTCACATTTCAACCCTTTTTCATCCATCCGTTGACAGGTGAAAAACAGACATCAATGCATTCCTATGGAAAAACTAATGTAAATGGATGATTATTAATTTACATCCGTTTTCATCCATTTCCATCAACATCCATTTTTTTGAACGGATGAAAGTCCTATTTTTCATCTGTTAAAAAAATGGATCGGACGAAAAAATGATGACAGCAGATGAAAAACTGATGAAAAATGGATGAAAAACTGATATTGACTGAAAAAAACTGATGACAAAAAAAACGTGACTGAACTGATGAAATAAATGGTCCATATGTGTGAAAGGGGCCTTGTCCGTTCCGCCGACAGACTCCATTTTTCTCAGCAGGGATCGATCCGCTGAGCAGGTGGATTACAGCTCCATCTGAGCTCTGTGTGCAGAGACGGAGATGTCAGATCCCCACTGTCCTCTATGGGGGAATCAGATGAGAACAGACCGCCTGTCCGTTTTAATCCGATCCCATCCACTGGATGGATAGAAAATAGGGTTTCCATCCGTCCAGATTTGACGGACTGGATCGGATGTCAGCGGACATGTCTCCGCTGATATCCACTGGACCCATAGAGATGCAGGGGGCATCCGTTCGGATCCGCCTGAAAAACTGACAGGCGGATCTGAACGGACCGTATGTATTAAAGCGGGCTTAATCTTTCTAAGCCTGCATAGTTTTCGTGATATAGGAATAAATGCTTACATACTTGCCTTAGCCCAGTTGTGGCTGGGCCAATCACAAAGCACCATTGCCGCCACATGAAAGGAAGGGCAGTTGGTCACATGCTCCCTCAAACCTGGAAGTTCTGGATACCTCCTTCGCTTTTGATGGCTGAACAGAGAGCAGAGAGAGTGAGGGAAAGGTAAGTATGCACTGTTGGAGAGGGGACATTGAAGAAAACATGTTGTTTTGCTTTAAGCACAGTTGCATAGATTCTTGGTAGCATTAGCAGGTGAATGATTTTGTTTTCTAGAGTTTCCCTTTATATCTATCTACTAATATTTTACCCAATGTGAATACTCTTTCCCTTTCTCTCTCTCAGGCCGAGCCCTACTGAGGCTGAATGCAGAAAAATTGCAGCGTATGGGCATTACCCACGAGTCTCAGCGGCAGGAGGTCTTACAGCAAGTTCTCCAGCTGCAGGTACGGGAGGAGGTCCGCAATCTGCAGCTGCTCAGTCAAGGTACGGGCAAGGGAAGCAAAGAGGTTATTAACCTGTACTGCAGGTAAAAAGTACTTTTCCTGTAAAATAATGAAGGGATCGGTCATTTTGGGTTGGAGCCATAAGCAATGCAACAGGACTTGTTAGTAGAAATGCTGTATAGTGCTTTCGTTTTTTACAGTTGAGCCTGGAAATCCTGTGAAGGACGAGGCGAGGTAGACTCTGTATATGCTTGAGCCAATGCCAATTTTTAGTGTATTCTTTTTTTGCATTCTTATGTTTAAGGTCTAGTGTGTGAACCTCCATGCTGTTTGCCCGTCACCATGTAATTGTTGGGAGTTTAGCCTGTCTTACAGTGAGATGCCCTGGGCTCAGCTGTCATTTGGCACCTTGTCAAGGTTAAAAGGCGCTCCTATAGGCCAGTTCCTAGAAGTTAAAGACCCCAACTTTTCAGCACTTTTTTTTTTTTTTTACTTTTTGAACACTTGGGCCTCGTTCACACCATGTGCAAAGATGAGAGTTTTTGTGCACACCTTCTCTGTTCTCTATGTACCCTGTTCACACCAGTGTTAATTTAGTCAACTACAATGTTTTCGTCAAAATTTTCATCAAAACGAAAAGTACAGCACATTTTCATCCACTGACGAAAACTATGATGAAAATTAATTTCGTTAACGAACGAAAACTAAACAAAAATGTGAGGCAGGGACGTTTACCCTCATGAAGTAACTTCCAGTTTCCATGGAGCTCCTCCTGCGTCCGCTCCCAGAAAGCAAGCGACTGTGTGCAGCCAGAAATATAGGGCTCTGAGTCTCGCACCGTGACGAGTACGACTGCCAGAGACCAGAGCAGCACTGTGCATTACAGCCGAACCTCCCGAGTCCCAACTCACGACGACCGCCCATGTCCAGAGCAGAGAGCAGATAGAGTACCCACTGTGAGTGTGTAGTGTACATTACAATTACAGCATGCCTGAGGTGAGGCCTCTCCTCAGACCACCGTCCGTCTAGAGCACTGTGTGTGCATTACAGGCCTACTCTGACCACTGGCAGTGGCATCCAGGGCACTGTGCATTACAGGCCATCCCTCAGACCTGAGACCACCATCCAGCTCTCTGCAGCATTACAGGCGTCCTCAGGCCACCATCCAGAGCACTGTGCAGCATTACAGGCCACCGTCCAGAGCACTGTGCAGCATTACAGACCTCCTCAGAGCACTGTGTAGCATTACATGCCTCCTCAGACCACTGTCCAGAGCACTGTGCAGGATTACAAGCCTCCTCAGACCACCATCCAGAGCACTATGCAGCATTACAGGCGTCCTCAGACCACCATCCAGAGCACTGTGCAGCATTACAGGCCTCCTCAGACCACCGTCAAGAGCACTGTGCAGCATTACAGGCCTCCTCAGACTACCGTCCAGAGCACTGTGTAGCATTACAGGCCTCCTCAGACCATCGTCCAGAGCACTGTGTGCATTACAGGCCTCCTTAGACCACCGTCAAGAGCACTGTGCAGCATTACAGGCCTCCCGAGACTACCGTCCAGATCACTGTGCTACTTCGGCAGGGCGGCTCGGCTGCGCATAGTCGTGTAGATCTACGTGATTATGTGAATGCTGTTACATGAGCCGTGCTTCCGCTGTGATTAGACACAGCAGGAGCCAGACCGCGGGAGAAGCAGGCACGATTGCTGCCGGCCTCCCGCGATCTTCACAGAAATTGACAGAAGAGGCGCCTGCCTATGTAAACAAAGCAGACAGCTCTTCTGTCACACTGTCATTGCTCTTCTGTCACACAGATTCCCTGAAACACCAATCTCTCTTTGCCTGTCACAGAGCCCTCCCCACCCCCCACAGTTAGCAAGCACAAGTAGGCATACAATTAACCCCTTGATCACCCCCACTATTAACCCCTTTCCTGCCAGTGTAATTTATACAGTATCCGTGCATATTATTTAGCACTGATTACTGTAGTAATGTCACTGGTGTCAAAAATGTCAGTTAGGGGTCCGATCTGTCCGCCGCAATGTTGCAGTCCCGCTAAAAATCACTGATCGCCGCCATTACTGTTAAAAAAAAAAGTCCAAAAATCTATCCCGTAGTTTGTAAACGCTATAAATTTTGTGCAAACCAATTCAAATACGCTTTTTGGGATTTTTTTTCCCAGAAGTATGTAGCAGAATACAAATTGGCCTAAACTGATAAAAAAAAAATTAGATTTTTAAAAAAAATTATTGGGAATGTTTTATAGCAGAAAGTAAAAAATATTGTGTTTTTTTTTTTTTTTCTCTTTTTTTGTTTATAGCGCAAAATCTAAAAACCGCAGAGGTGATCAAATACCACCTAAAGAAAGCTCTATTTGTGGGAAAAAAGGACACCAATTGTATTTGGGTACAGCATTGCACCGATTGCGCAATTGTTAAAGTAACACGGTGTTGAATCGCATAAAATGGCCTGGTCATTAAGGGGATAAAACCTTTCGGAGCTAAAGTGGTTAA
>NC_138778.1:207643800-207928092 GCF_965119305.1 Pelophylax lessonae
TATGTATATATATATCTCATAGGTACCTATATTCCTAGGGAACTGAAAAGCCTTGCTGTATACCCACCCAGTTATGCATTACTCCAGCCCACCTGCAGCCCCTCATGCGTCAGGACTTGGAAGAAGTATAATGTAAGGGCCTAACCGCCGCTTTTGCAAGAGGTAGGAGTATAGCGGGATTGGTAGATCACATGACCAGATACATTGCTGCCATGCCATCACCAGGTAATATGGTATTATGAGCAAGGTACACCCTACTAGGTACTGCTAGACATGTAACCACCCCTTCTGCAGCATATGACATCTGTAACAATGAGCAATAGCAAATGATGTTCTAATATAATGTGTGCTACATTTACTGTAAATATCCGTGCCATATACAATATTTATTCCCAAGGAGTAGCCTTTAGTAACCCCTGGCAATTCTAGCAGAGCTGTATTATAAAAATTAGAGCTAGTCAATCGCAATAGAAGCGCTATAATACTATATAGCCTATTGTTTTTTAGATTATTATAGCCTTTGTTAAAAGTAAACTTGTCAGTACTTTGATGGTACCCAATAGTATATACCTTCACGTGCATTCTTTAACACCTCAGGCGTCACAAGTCCCAAGGTGGTAAGCACTGACCAAATGCCTCCATGTTTTCATTAGCAGATCACAATGGAGGTCAGCCGCCTTGGCCAGTAAGAACACGTGGAAGGGGCAGGCCAGCACTTAGCACTACCAGGAACAGATGTCATGGGGGAGATTTACCGAAACCGGAGCACTCAGAATCTGGTGCAGCTGTCCATGCTAGCCAATCAGCTTCTAACTTTAGCTTGTTCAGTAAAGCTTTTTTTACTGGTACTTACATAGGGCTATCAATTTGCGCAGAGCTTTACATATACTATATTGTCAAAAGTATTGAGACGTCTGCCTTTATACACCAAATGAACTTCAATGGCATCCCAGTCTTAGTCTGTAGGGTTCAGTATTGAGTTGGCCCACCCTTTGCAGCTATAACAGCTTCAACTCTTCTGGGAAGGATGTCCACAAGGTTTAGGAGTGTGTCTATGGGAATGTTTCACCATTCTTCCAGAAGCGCATTTGTGAGGTCAGGCACTGATGGTGGTCGAGAGGGCCTGGCTCACAGTCTCTGCTCTAGTTCATCCCAAAGGTGTTCTATCGGGTTGAGGTCAGGACTCTGTGCAGGCCAGTCAAGTTCCTCCACCTCAAACTCACTCATCCATGTCTTTATGGACCTTGCGTTGTGCACTGGTCCAAGTCATTTAGTGGAGAAGGGATTATGATGTGGGGTTGTTTTTCAGGGGTTGGGCTTTGCCCCTTATTTCCAGTTAAGTGAACTCTTAAGGCGTCAGCATGCCAAGACATTTTGGACAATTTCATACTCCCAACTTTGTGGGAACAGTTTGGGGATGGCCCCTTCCTGTTCCAACATGACTGCGCACCAGTGCACAAAGCAAGATCCATAAAGACATGGATGAGCGAGTTTGGGGTGGAGAAACTCAAACCAATAAAACACCTTTAGGATGAATTAGAGTGGAGACTGCAAGCCAGGCCTTCTCGTCCAACATCAGTACCTGACCTCACAAATGCGCTTCTGGTAGAATGGTAAAACATTCCCATAGACACACTCCTAAACCTTGTGGACAGCCTTCCCAGAAGAGTTGAAGCTGTTATAGCTGCAAAGGGTGGGCCAACTCAATATTGAACCCTACAGACTAAGACTGGGATGCCATTAAAGTTCATGTGTGTGTAAAGGCAATATAGTGTATATATTCTACAATAACATCAGTCCCTGCCCTCAAGGAGCCTACAATCTAAGGTCCCTAACTCACATTTATACATACACATGCTAGGGCCAATTTAGACAGGAGCCGGTTAACCTACCAGCATGTCTTCGGAGTGTGGGAGGAAACCAGATTACCGAGAAAAAACCCACACAGACTCAGGGAGAACATGCAAACTCCAGGCAGGTAGTGCCATGGTTGGGATTCAAACCAATGACCCCAGTGCTCACCACTTAGCTTGGACAATAAAACCTGGAAGCCAGGGGCGTAACTACAGGGGTTGCAATTGCAACCGGGCCCCATGTTCCAGGGGGCCTGTGCGGCTCCCCTGTACACCTGGATAGGATAGGATATCACAATAGAGAACCAGGAAGGGTCGGTAAATATGTAATTTACCAGCTCCTTCTTTTTCTGAATGGACAGAGTCATAGTCAGTGACATTGTAATAATACAATTAAAATACCAAAAAATAAAAACTACTGACACCAGTGGGTGAACTTCCAGGATCGCAAAGGTCACACTTGCAACCGGGCCCTGGCATTCCACCACTGTGGGGAGGCACCAAGATGGCAGGAAGGGAGTCCACTGCAGAACTTGTGAAAGAGTCCCGCAATGAGAGTAAAGGGCCCCAGGATCAGTGGGAAGAGCCTGAAACTTGAAGGGAAGGGCCCCGGCCAGGGGTCTGGGGGCCCTTCTTGGTTTCTTGCACCGGGGCCCTGAAGGTTCTAGTTACGACTCTGCTGGAAGCTACTTGGTTTCTATGCAGAGCTGCACCAGATTTTGCACTCTCCAGTTTTAGTAAATCTCCCCCAATATCACCCTGTGATTCAGGTTACTGTGGGTGCCGAAGACCACTTATGCAGGTGGCACTGAATGCCTGCATTGTAATTTTGAAAGCCTGTTTAGCACTATTATGTAGCGACGGTTGTATTTTAAAACTAGACTCCAGGCAAACGGCTGTGATCAGTTTTATCTGCCACAGGAATTGTAATCCTGTTCATCTGGACTTGTGAGATGGTCACCCCTGCCAAGCAGCACAGCAAGGTCATGAACGTCCCTGCAAACTACAATGCAGCTAAGCAGTGCACCCTGCTGCAGTACCCACCACAGCCTGGGACTTCACAGTGAGCGAGCAGCAGATAGATTAAATCATTCCTTTATACATCATCTTGACAAAAATGTGCAACGTAGAACCCTGACTGGGTCAGATTTTTGACACCCCTCTGCAAGGCTGCATGCTGCTGTGCGGGTGATTTACATTAGACATCCCATCTTTTCAGATAGATATTCTAGTATTATGTAAAAATACATTTTCTTCATTTATTTAATAATATATAGGTGGAGAATAAATGGCATATCTGCCTAGAGTTCAGTTTTAAAGGGGGAGTTCCAGTGTTAGACAAGCAGCAAATTTGCAGCAAATTTGACTTTAGAAACCAAGAGAATACTATGGGGTGGATTTACTAAAAGAAAATAGACTGTTTACTTTGCAATTGCAATGGCAGGGCTGTTTCACAACAGATGCAGAGGGGAACCACATGGTCAAAGTGCCTTCTGTGTGCCCAGTTCACAACACTGTGTGAATGGGCAGGGTGCGCTAAAAAATAAGTAATGCATGCAGTACTTTTTTTCAATGATGCACAGTAGGGATCGACCAATATGGGTTTTTCGTTGCCGATACCAATATTTTGACAATTAGATGTGGGTATCGGCCGATATTATGAACATTTAAAGTTTTGTAAAATAAACACAATTTTCGACACAAATCTGTTACTGAACATGTTAATGTTGGCTGGCACCCTGTGGTGCGTGGCTGGCTGGCTGGCTGGCACCCTGTGATGGGTGGGTGGCTGGCTGGCACCCTGTGGTGCGTGGCTGGCACCCTGTGATGGGTGGGTGGCTGGCTGGCACCCTGTGGTGCGTGGCTGGCTGTCACCCTGTGATGGGTGGGTGGCTGGCTGGCTGGCACCCTGTGGTGGGTGGCTGGCTGGCTCCCTTTGGTGGGTGGCTGAATGGCACTCTGTATGGTGGGTGGGTGGCTGGCTGGTACAGGCAGGGCCTGTGGCTGGCTGGCTGGTACAGGCCTGTGGGTGGCTGGTTGGCTGGCACCAGGCAGCTGTGGTTGGGTGTATGTAGTGCCGGCTGTGTTAAACACACTGTGTACACTCACTCACTGTCCCGAAACTCCCGGACTCCAGACGAGGCCGAGGGAGGAAGGCAGAAGCTGTCCCAGTGCGCGGAGGTGCGTGGTGCAACATACGCAATGACGTCACGACAATATCAGCAATATCGGTAACCTCCGGGGCCGATTCTGATATATCAGGGGAAAGTGCATATCGGCCCTCGATATATCGGCATTGCCGATAATCGGTCGATCCCTAACGCTCAGTGCTAGGCAATCCACTGCCTCACGCCGCTCACCTGGCAATAACACTTTGAGATGTCTGTGTGACATCTCAATAAAGTTTGCTTAAAAAAAAAAGAAACCGAGCGATCTGCAGATCTCAGCCTATCATCACTGCTCTGATCTCAGCCGGATCTCCCAGTGCAGCAGTTGCTGTGAAAAAGCTCACACACATTTTCCCCAGAGCTTAGTGAATGTGGTAAAGCTTCACTTTGTAAACAATACCCAATCAGATGCAAGGAAAATTAAAAATATATATATATTTCTTTGCTTGCACATGATTGGATGATGGAAATCAGCAGCGATTTACCTCATTTACTAAGTTCTGGGGAAAATAAGTGCAACTGCACTTGCAAAGTGCACACAGTCTATTTGCCTTTGGTAAATCCACCACTTTGCTTTGGAAATTCCAACTTATTTCATAATGTCTGTAAAAGTTTTTGACAAATGGGAAGGCAGAGCCTGGAGTTGTGGGAGGGGAGGAGCCGCCTAGTTAAGGTCGGGCCCCCCGTCTCTTCTGGGCTGCCGCAGGAATCGTTGTCCCTCCCACCTCTGCCCCTTTTTCTACATTCTTTTTCCTTCCTTCTTGATGGGCCCTCTTTATTTTACAGGCCTGCCCAAATGACTCGTTTTGGCACGCTACTACTGTAGTTATTTAATTATTGTCATGTTCTCCATCTCGGCTCTATTCCCTGACCACAAATGCACTAAGCCGAATAGGAGACATAGGGGTTTATTTACTAAAGGAAAATCCACTGTGCCCGTGGAAGTGCAATCGCTGTAGATCTGAAGGGGACATGCAAGAAAAATAAACAGCATGTTTGCTTGCATATGATTGGATGACAGAAATCAGCAGAGCTTCCCCTCATTTTGATCTTCCCCTTAGAGCTACACCGACTGCACTTCCATTGCATTTGTAGTGCACAGCGGATTTTCCTTTAGTAAATCAACCCCAAACTTGTAGACACAGATAAGAGTTCGTAAAGTATAGAGTTGTATCTTTGAAATGTTTCTCTAACTACTTTCAGTGCATAGAGACAGGCAGTTCTTTAGACACGGCGGCTTTCTAAAAGGGCTTGTTCACATGAGCTTTGGTATCTGAAGAGCGATTCACATTCGGACCACTCTTCAGAGAACATTTGACAAGTTGTATTGCCTCTTCACCAACTGCTTTAACCCCCTTTTTGCTGCGCTAGCGTGCCACAACTGGGTGCATAGCACACGGTTGCAGTGCACTAGCAGAATGGCACCATTCACTTAAATAAGTCGCGTTCGGTGGCAAGGGGTATGTATTCAAACATGGCAAAGAATTGAGACCAAAGCATGAGTACACCCCTGGCTGCTGCCTCAGCATTTAACGGGCATAGCAGTTGGGGTAAAAGGGCGGATCAACCGTGAGCTGTTACTACCCCCCCCCAACTGCTGGTGAGAATGAGCCCTAATGCTGGCTATACACGGAGCAAATTGTTGAGTTGATGCGGGAATCCCTCCTGCTGGGCCATTGTCTTCTCCCAGCAGGGGGACGAGAGGGAGGAACCTGTCCCCATCGGGAGAAGACCGTGACTATCGCTAGCGGCTATAGCAGCCGCTACCGATTACAAAAGAATCCGGCAGACTGGGTATTCCCAAATTGATTGATCATACATTCAGCCCACCCATTAACGGTTCAGAATCTGGAGCAGCTGTGCATGGTAGCCAATCAGCTTTTAACTTCAGTTTGTTCAGTTAAACTTTGACAATAAAACCTGGAAGCTGATTGGTTTCTGTTCAGAGCTGCACCAGATTTTGCGCACTCCGGTTTTATTAAATCTTCTTCTGATTGCCTAATTTATGGAAATGATTGCCTTTGGGCATCAGCAGGATAGACAAGCAGTGACACCAAACAGGTAAATGATACTGGTTACACATTTTATTAACAAATATATAAATTCATCTTTGCATCCTTAGTTTTCCTATGTATAGTTACAATTTAGGCAGGGAGGGGCATTCCTCCTCCTCGCCTGAGGCAGAGTAATAGTCGCACGCTATCTAACACTGGAACTTCCCAAATAAAAACAGCATATTTATAAAGTCTTCCATTTGCCCACGTAGCAGTGATTAACTATGAATGTTGCTATAGCTATAGAAGCTGCAAACTCCAAGGAATATGGGGCTTCACCCTCTGATCCTAGGGGAGCTTAGTAAAGGTAGATATTTTTGTTGATTGGGGGAGGGCAGGGATCCGATCACTGTGATATTCTCTCACTGCACTGCGACAGGTGGAGGGGCTTCCCCCCTCTACAATGAGGTAAAGTGCCTCCACTGGCCAGGTCAGCATTGGTTGAATGTTCATGTTACCTGGTTATTTGGGGTCCCTTCTTTTCACCTTTGAAGCTCTTCCTTTTTTTTTATATACAGTTTTCTTAATAAACATTCATGGATGACAGTGAGGATTGTCTTGGCTGTTTCTTTCTTTGTTAAATAATAATAATAATAATCATCTTCAGTACTTGCAGGAGAAGTGAACGCTGTCTTTTACAAGAGATGTACTGACCAGTGTCATCAAAATCCATCCCACACATCCGAGGACCTTATTTGCACCAGTGTGCATGGCGAATTCTTATTATTCTTAGCGAATGATCTTATTCGCAGGACCGCTAGACCTGGCAGAACTACGAAGATTTCTATGGAAGTATAAACTTTAAAGACTTCTAGCCCTTTTTTTATCAAGCTGTAGAAAAAATGTTTTTTCCTGGCACCAACATGGCAGCATTCTACCACATGTATGCTGCCATGGATTGGCCACAGGAAAGGAAAATTACAATAAGTGCTTTATACAGTTCTCCTTATTGCACCTGTATTAAAGCGGAACTACACTGCATCTGAGCAACACAAATAAAAAATGCTACTTTTTTTTTTAACAAAAAAGTTTTTATTTATTACAACAAAAAAATAACAGGAATACAAAGGAAACTGTAAGGCTCGGTTCACACTGGGGTGGCTTCAAAGTCACCTGATTCTGAGGCCGCCCCCTACAGCGGGACTTCAGCGCGGCTTGCAAACTACTTATTTAACCTCCTTAGCGGTTTTCCCGAGTGTGGCTCGGGGTGGAATTTCACTGCCATTAGCTGTAACCCCGAGCCACAGAGGGAGCATCGCTGGATCCTGGTAGAGGTTACTTACCTTGTCGCCAGGATCCCGCGATGTGTTCCTGTAGCATACGGCGACCGAATCTTCCTCCCGATACTGTGAGCCCCAGCTTCCGTCCCCTGCGACGTGACGCTCGCAGGGGGGTGGAACCGACGGCAAATTCAAATAGTAAAACACACAAACACACTGATTACATTGCAAAATAAAATAAATTGACATTAGTTTGCCCCCCAGTGCCCTTTCCTGCAGTTTTTCTGTACTTTTTTTTATATATACACGTGTATGTGTATATGTATATATATATATATATATATATATATATATATAACATTTGTATGTGTGTGTGTATATATATATATATATACACATAACATTATACTTATATATAGTTATTTATTATTTTATAATTTATGATTTTGTGTTTCAAACGGTATCATACCCGAGATGTTATAAAGAAGAATGCACAGAAAAAAAAAAAACATATGGAAATAGTTGGTTTGGGCTGCTCGTCTTTAAGAATTACATGCAAAATAATTGTACCGCTTTCAGCACCTAAAATCGGAAACAATCATACAGCCAGGGAGGTTAAAAGAAGTCAATGTAAGCCGCTCCAGAGTCGTCCCCAAGTAGTGCAGGAACCTTTTTCTAAGTCGGAGCGACTTGAGTCACTCCCATTAGAACGGTTCCATTGCACTGAATGGAGTGCGACTTGTCAGGAGACTAAGTCACCTGACAAGTCGTCCCAGTGTGAACCGTGTCTAAGACACAGAGTTCACATCAGCATATAGGATAGATTACATTGTACATGAAAAACTCTTTGCAGTGTATGTTGTACATAACCTGAAAGCTCAGACAATCACGTTAGTCTTATTAAGAAGATAATTATTAAGAAAATTAAAGAGGACAAATGAAGCCCCACAGTGCTGGGAACAGGGAGATATTATCATCAAATGGATCCCCGCACAAGTGTTGCAGCAGGAACTATCAAGTCAGATTACCTCTAAGGTGACATGGGTCTGGCTTTTACCCAGGCATCCCATATCTTACTAAACTTTTTGGGGGCACTTGCGACACCTATAAGTAGGTTTATATGGCGGCATCAACAGTCGACCTCCATTGTGAGATTGTGGGGGACTGAATTCATTTCTAATATTCCAAGCAAACTTATCCATCCATCTATGTCTCCATGCTTTCTTCACCCACCTAGCATTTCTGGCAGCCATCCTGAGTAAAGGCAGATGCATCATGTAGCATTTACTTCCTGAAATCCATCTCCCCTAGCTCAGGCATGCAGACAGGAGGGTGTGCTTATCTTAGAAAGCCCCTCCTCCTCTCCTGAAGATTCCTGGGATGTATGACATAATTTGCCCAGGCCTGCAAACCAGGAAGTAACTGAAGAAACATTAAAAAAAAAAGTTTAAAAGTTAGTAAATATGATATACTTTCCTATCTATTTACTGATGCTAGCAGCATAAGCATTAAAAATAGGCAATGTTGATTGAGAGAGTAAAGTTCCGCTTTAAGTTCTGAATTATACATAGTAAAAAGGCTAATGCTGACTGTACATGGTTAGCTTTTGTGTTCAGCTAGTGACCTGTTCCAGCAGAACACAATGTTAGAATACACTAATTAACTGCTGCAGCTGATTGGCTACAACCGCTAATCAATAAGCAATTTTCCAACATGTCCCTTTGACAGATGTCAAACAATCCACTTTTGTCAAGTAGGGGAGCCCACACACTGACATCTGCTGGACTGGCTGAATTCCAATCAGTGTATGGCCAGCTTAAAGTGGAACTTGGAGCTCCAGGATATCGCAGCGCTACAGAGAAATTGAGTATAGCTCTGCTTTAGGGGTAACCATTAATGGGCTGCTTAGGATATGTATCGCTCTCTAGGGGCAGTAAGGAGCTATTATGACACAGGTTCACCATTTTCCCCACTGACAAAGGAGCAATAAAAGCTCCCACTAACCTATAATATTGGTACTACCACTGACTCAAGGGTATTTATTACATATACTGAAGTCAGACCATGGGTTACTTCCACTGATGAATGGAAACAAAGGGGAGAAAGCCGCTCAGGTGAGGCGTAATCCTGGTGCAGGTCGGATCTGTCATCCGCAATAGTTAAAAATCAAAAGAGTAGGACGGCACTCAAGGATAAGATGAAATCAATGATACCCTTTATTCCTCATGGATAAATTCGTATAGACAGTGCATCAAAAAGACATGCCAGGTTGACGCGTTTCACGATACAGATGATCGCTTACTCATAACCACTCCACTGATGAATGACAGAATGAGAGAAATGTATGGGGAGGGAGAACACTATATAACAGTCATGAATAGGGAGAGGGGACACTCTGTGACAATAACATATGGGGCGGAGGGTAAACTCTGTGACAATAACGTATGGGGAGAGTGGACACTGTGTGACAGTAACGTAGGGGGAAGGGGACACTGTGACAACGTATGGCAAGAGTGGACACTGTGTGACAGTAACATAGGGGGAGAGTGGACACTGTGTGACACGTAGGGGGAAGGAGACACTGTGGAAAAAGTATGTATGGGGAAGGGGACACTGTTGGAAAGATATGCATGGCGAAGGGGGAACACTTGTAAAGATATGCATGGGGAAGAGGGAACACTGTTGGAGAGATATGCATGGGGAAGGGAGAACACTGTTGGAGAGATATGTATGGGGAAGGGGGAACCCTGTCGGAGAGATATGTATGGGGAAGGGGGAACCCTGTCGGGGAGATATGTATGGAGAAGAGGGAACACTGTTGGAGAGATATGTATAGGGAAGGGGGAACCCTGTAGGAAATATATGTATGGGAAAGGGGGAACACTGTTGGAGAGATATGCATGGGGAAGGGGGAACACTGTTAGAGAGATATGTTTAGGGAAGGGGGAATCTGGTAGGAAGATATGCATGGGGAAGGGGAAACACTGTTGGAGAGATATGCACGGGGAAGGGGGGAAACCTGTTGGAGAGAAATGCATGGGAAAGGGGGAACACTGTTGGAGACATATGTATGTGGAAGGGGGAACTTTGTAGGAAAGTTATGTATAGGAAAGGGGGAACACTGTTGGAGAGATATGTATGGGGAAGGGGGAACACTGTTGGATAAATATGTATGGGGAAGGGGGAACCCTGTTGTAGAAATATGTACGGGGAAGGGGAGAAACCTGTTGGAGAGATATGCATGGGAAAGAGGGAACACTGTTAGAGAGAAATGTATGGGGAAGGGGGAACACTATTGGAGAGATATGTATGGGGAAGGGGGAACCTTGTTGGAGAGATATTTATAGGGAAGGAGGAACCCTGTTGGGGAGATATGTATGGGAAAGGGGGAACACTGTTGGAGAGATATGCATGGGGAAGGGGGAAACCTGTACGAAAGATATGTATGGGAAAGAGGGAACACTGTTGGAGAGATATGCATGGGGAAGGGGGGAAACCTGTTGGAGAGATATGTATGGGGAAGGGGGAACTCTGTTGGGGGAGATATGTATGGGGAAGGGGTAACCCTGTAGGAAAGATATGTATGGGGAAGGGGGAGAGAGGTATGGAGAAGGGGGAACGCTGTTGGAGAGATATGTATAGGGAAGGGGGAACACTGTTGGAGGGATATGTATAGGGAAGGGGGAACCATGTAGGAAAGATTTGCATGAGGAAGAAGGAACACTGTTGGAGAGATATGCATGGGGAAGGGGGAACCCTGTTGAAGAGATATATATGGGGAAGGGGGAACACTGTTGGACAGATATGCATAGGAAAGGGGGAACCCTGTTGGGGAGATATGTAAGGGGAAGGGGGAACCCTGTTGGAGAGATATGTATGGGGAAGGGGGAACACTGTTGGAGAGATATGTATAGGAAAGGGGGAACCTGGTGGGGAAGGGGGAACACTGTTGAGGGAGATATGTAGGTGGAAGGGGGGACACTGTTGTAGAGATATGTATAGGGAAGGGGAACGGGGAACACTGTTGGAGAGATATGTATAGGGAAGGGGGAACCCTGTAGGAAAGATTTGCATGAGGAAGGGGGAACACTGTTGGAGAGATATGTATGGGGAAGGGGGAACCCTGTTGGAGAGATATGTATGGGGAAGGGGGAACCCTGTTGGAGAGATATGTATGGGGAAGGGGGAACCCTGTTGGAGAGATATGTATGGGGAAGGGGGAACACTGTTGTAGATATATGTATAGGGAAGGGGGAACCTGGTAGGAAAGATATGAATGGGGAAGGGGAAACACTGTTGGAGAGATATGTATGGGGAAGGGGGAAACACTGTTGGAGAGATATGCATGGGGAAGGGGGGAAACCTGTTGGAAAGATATGTATAGGGAAGGGGGAACACTGTTGGAGGGATATGTATGGGGAAGGGGGAACCCTGTAGGAAAGATTTGCATGAGGAAGGGGGAACACTGTTGGAGAGATATGTATGGGGAAGGGGGAACCCTGTTGGAGAGATATGTATGGGGAAGGGGGAACACTGTTGGATAAATATGTATGGGGAAGGGGGAACCCTGTTGTAGAAATATGTACGGGGAAGGGGGGAAACCTGTTGGAGAGATATGCATGGGAAAGAGGGAACACTGTTGGAGAGATATGCATGGGAAAGAGGGAACACTTATAGAGAGAGAGAAATGCATGGGGAAGGGGGAACACTATTGGAGAGATATGTATGGGGAAGGGGGAACCTTGTTGGAGAGATATTTATAGGGAAGGAGGAACCCTGTTGGGGAGATATGTATGGGAAAGGGGGAACACTGTTGTAGATATATGTTTAGCGAAGGGGGAACCTGGTAGGAAAGATATGAATGGGGAAGGGGGAACACTGTTGGAGAGATATGCATGGGGAAGGGGGAAACCTGTAGGAAAGATATATATGGGAAAGAGGGAACACTGTTGGAGAGATAGGCATGGGGAAGGGGGGAAACCTGTTGGAGAGATAGGTATGGGGAAGGGGGAACTCTGTTGGGGGAGATATGTATGGGGAAGGGGGAACCCTGTAGGAAAGATATGTATGGGGAAGGGGGAGATATGTATGGAGAAGGGGGAACGCTGTTGGAGAGATATGTATAGGGAAGGGGGAACACTGTTGGAGGGATATGCATGGGGAAGGGGGAACACTGTTGGACAGATATGCATGGGAAAGGGGGAACACTGTTGAAGAGATATGCATGGGGAAGGGGGAACATTGTTGGAGAGATATGGATGGGGAAGGGGGAACACTGTTGGAGAGATATGTATGGGGAAGGAAAAACCCTGTTGGGGAGATATGTATGGGGAAGGGGGGAACACTGTTGTAGAGATATGTATAGGGAAGGGGGAACCTGGTAGGAAAGATATGAATGGGGAAGGGGGAACTCTGTTGGAGAGATATGCATGGGGAAGGGGGAAAACCTGTTGTAGAGCTATGCATGGGGAAGGGGGAACCCTGTTGGAGAGATATATGTATGGGGAAGGGGGAACACTGTTGGACAGATATGCATGGGGAAGGGGGAACACTGTTGTAGAAATATGTACGGGGAAGGGGGGAAACCTGTTGGAGAGATATGCATGGGAAAGAGGGAACACTGTTAGAGAGAAATGCATGGGGAAGGGGGAACACTATTGGAGAGATATGTATGGGGAAGGTGGAACCTTGCTGGAGAGATATGTATGGGGAAGGGGTAACCTTGTGGGAAAGATATGCACAGGGGAAGGGGGAACACTGTTGGAGAGATATGCAAAGGAAAGGGAGAACACTGTTGGAGAGATATGTATGGGGAAGGGGGAACCCTGTAGGAAAGCTATCTATAGGAAAGGGGGAACCCTGTTGGGGAGATATGTATGGGGAAGGGGGAACACTGTTGGAGAGATATGTATAGAGAAGGGGGAAACCTGTAGGAAAAAACATATATGGGGAAGAGGGAACACTGTTGGAGAGATATGCATGGGGAAGGGGGAACACTGTTGGAGGGATATGTATGGGGAAGGGGGAACCCTGTAGGAAAGATTTGCATGAGGAAGGGGGAACACTGTTGGAGAGATATGTATGGGGAAGGGGGAACCCTGTTGGAGAGATATGTATGGGGAAGGGGGAACCCTGTTGGAGAGATATGTATGGGGAAGGGGGAACACTGTTGTAGATATATGTATAGGGAAGGGGGAACCTGGTAGGAAAGATATGAATAGGGAAGGGGAAACACTGTTGGAGAGATATGTATGGGGAAGGGGGAAACACTGTTGGAGAGATATGCATGGGGAAGGGGGGAAACCTGTTGGAAAGATATGTATGGGGAAGGGGGAACACTGTTGGAAAGATATGTATGGGGAAGGGGGAACACTGTTGGAGGGATATGTATGGGGAAGGGGGAACCCTGTAGGAAAGATTTGCATGAGGAAGGGGGAACACTGTTGGAGAGATATGTATGGGGAAGGGGCAACCCTGTTGGAGAGATATGTATGGGGAAGGGGGAACACTGTTGGATAAATATGTATGGGGAAGGGGGAACCCTGTTGTAGAAATATGTACGGGGAAGGGGGGAAACCTGTTGGAGAGATATGCATGGGAAAGAGGGAACACTGTTGGAGAGATATGCATGGGAAAGAGGGAACACTGTTAGAGAGAAATGCATGGGGAAGGGAGAACACTATTGGAGAGATATGTATGGGGAAGGGGGAACCTTGTTGGAGAGATATTTATAGGGAAGGAGGAACCCTGTTGGGGAGATATGTATGGGAAAGGGGGAACACTGTTGTAGATATATGTTTAGGGAAGGGGGAACCTGGTAGGAAAGATATGAATGGGGAAGGGGGAACACCATTGGAGAGATATGCATGGGGAAGGGGGAAACATGTAGGAAAGATATATATGGGAAAGAGGGAACACTGTTGGAGAGATATGCATGGGGAAGGGGGGAAACCTGTTGGATGAGATATGTATGGGGAAGGGGGAACTCTGTTGGGGGAGATATGTATGGGGAAGGGGGAACCCTGTAGGAAAGATATGTATGGGGAAGGGGGAGATATGTATGGAGAAGGGGAAACGCTGTTGGAGAGATATGTATAGGGAAGGGGGAACACTGTTGGAGGGATATGTATAGGGAAGGGGGAACCATGTAGGAAAGATTTGCATGAGGAAGGGGGAACACTGTTGGAGAGATATGCATGGGGAAGGGGGAACCCTGTTGGAGAGATATGTATGGGGAAGAGGGAACACTGTTGGACAGATATGCATGGGGAAGGGGGAACACTGTTGAAGAGATATGCATGGGGAAGGGGGAACATTGTTGGAGAGATATGTATGGGGAAGGAAAAACCCTGTTGGGGAGATATGTATGGGGAAGGGGGGAACACTGTTGTAGAGTGTAACGCTCCTGCGTTTTCTGAAACAAGATGGATTTGCAGCTGCAGAAAAACTCCACTCAGCAGTCATGTAGGGATATGTTGAAATACCAATCCCAACTCCCAAAACTCATCACTGTGGTCTGTCTGATTCAGCATACAAATATACACACTCAATAAGATGTTCCTTGGAGGGATAGATGTATATAGCAGTATAGTGGTGATGAGCTGAAGAGACAGGTATGAACAGTGACAATAGATAAACAGCACTTGAGAGAAATGTTCATGAGAGTATAGATGGTAGCAAGTAGGATGCAGATAGGTTAGCAATCGTGTATGGTAGTAGGTGGTAGGACAGCAGATGACATACAGGCTAACCCAGTGCAAGTATAGATGTTAGTAGGCTCAAGAGCTAGCAATCTAAACAACAGTGCAGATGATAGTTATAGTCCTTAGCAGGGCAGCCATCAGGGGGGGACAGCCCATACACCTGTAGGGGGCCCATGCGTACCGAGGGGCCCAGGCCCCAACCAACACTTGTTGCCGCTGTTTAGTAACAAGTACAACTCGTTGGTACGGGTCCAGGCCCTCAAACCAACAAGTTGTTAACTTACTTACTCCCCAGAGACAGTGAGGGAGCGGAGTGATCCGATGCAGCTTATTTATTTCCAGTGATATCATCTGCACTCCACCTCTCCCTGCAGACTGGATGCTGGTTTGAGCACCAGTCCCAGCTCAGGCATGTGGAAGAGCTGTGCTAGGGACAAGTTGTTAGGCATCACGTTTTTGGTAAACTGCCTGACAATGTTGCTGGATTTGGGTCTGTGCCGTGACTGTCTCTGTGTTGGATTGGGCTGTCTCTTTGCTATATGGGGATGTCTCTTTGCTGGATGGGACTGTCCCTTTGCTGGATGGGGATGTCTCTTTGCTGGATGGGGATGTCTCTTTGCTATATGGGGATGTCTCTTTGCTGGATGGGGATGTCCCTTTGCTTAATGGGGTTGTGTCTTTGCTGGATGGGGATGTCTCTTTGCTATATGGGGATGTCTTTTTGCTGAATTGGAATGTCTCTTTGCTAAATATGTAGGGATGTCTCTGCTGGATTGGGCTGTCTCTTTGCTAGATTGGGCTGTCGTTTTGCTGAATATATGGGGATGTCTCTTTGCTGAATATATGGGGCTGTTGGTTTTGGTTGAATGGCCAGTGGGCGGGCTCTGGGGAATGTTGGTGATAAGGCCTCTGGCGGGCCCAAGCCTAAAGCTGTGTAAGGGGCCCCAACATTTCTGATGGCTGCCCTGGTCCTAAGTATGCAGAGCTAGATAGTGTATGCTTTAGTAGGAAGGTTTATGGAGGATTCCCCTGCGGAGTACTTATCACTAATAGCAAGCAGTAGTAGAGAGGTTCGGTATGAGCGAGTGATCCGGTAGCGGGATACAGGGATCAGCAGCGAGGTTCCGACAGCGAGGTATGCTTGTAAGCATATGAGCTTCAAGGCAGGTTGAACGAACATGTGAGTGAGAACGCCGGCGGTTGAAATAGCCGCTCTGCGGCGCTCAGTGATGACAGCATTGGTCTTAAAGGTGTATGCGCACTTACCAGAAGAGAATGGTGAGACGCATACACTGAGTTAGAAAGTGGAATAAGGGTACCAGAGGTACCAGAACATTACAGTACCCCCCCCTTAAGGCCGGCTCCGGAAGGCCTCTAGAACTGGTTTTTCCGGGTATTTCGCATGAAAGTTGCGAATCAGCCTAGGGGCATGTATATCAGAGGTATCCAGCCAGGTGTCATCTTGGGGCCCATAGTTCTTCCATCGTACTAGATATTGGAGTCTTCTTCTGTGGATACGGGAATCCAGAATCTCCTTTATCTCATATTCTTCTCCGCCTTCAACTTGTACAGGAGGTGGAGGTGGGATGGTAGGCCTTATTCCTTGGTCAGGAACATGGGGCTTCAGTAGCGACACATGGAAGATGGGATGTATCTTGAGGTCTGTTGGTAATGTGAGCTGTACTGCAGCTTTTCCAATAAGTTTCCTGATTGGGAAGGGTCCCAAGAATAGAGGCCCAAGCTTTTTGCTAGGGATCTTTAATCTTAAGTTCTTTGTTGATAGCCAAACGAGGTCCCCAATAGCATACTGAGGAGAAGGTCTTCTACGAAGGTCATAGTATTTTTTTTGTTGACTATGAGCGTGTGAGATGGTAGTATTAAGTAAACCCAGAGAGTCTTTTATATGGGTAAGATAGTCTGAGGCTACTGGGTTACTTGATGGAAGGATGCGTGGTGGAAGAATAGTGGGATGAAACCCATAGTTCAAGTAGAACGGACTCTGTTTGGTCGTACTGTGGGTTGTGTTGTTGTAGGCAAATTCTGCCAGAGGGAGGAGATCCACCCAATCATCATGTAGGTAAGATGTATAGCAACGTAAATATTGCTCGATGCACTGGTTGACTCTTTCAGTCTGTCCGTTGGTTTGAGGATGGTAGGGAGAAGTGAGCTTTCGCTCAATTCGTAGTATGTGGCATAGTTCTTGCCAAAACTTGGAGATGAATTGTGATCCACGGTCAGACAAAAGAGTTTTTGGAATACCATGTAACTTAAAGACATGTTTCATCAGTAGTTCCGCTGTTTGTTTGGACGAAGGTAGTCTGCGAATAGCAACGAAATGTGCCATCTTTGTCAGATGGTCCACTGACACTAAAATGGTATTAAATCCTTTGGAAGGTGGTAGTTCTACTATAAAGTCCAAGGACACAACTTCCCATGGAGTCTGGGGTATTGGTAGACTGCATAGTAGACCGGATGGTTTTGTAGTGTCTATTTTGGACCTGGCACAGACGTTGCATGAGGAGACAAATTTTTGTATAGATGTCTTCATATCAGGCCACCAAAACTGCCTGGTAAGCAAATTAAGAGTCTTTGTCATACCCATGTGTCCTGCCATAGGCACATCATGTGACAATTCTAAGATCTTGGTGCGCATAGTAGGGGGTATGTAGAGTTTGTCGTTGTAGTAGAGGAAGCCCTCTGCATCAGCACTTAGTTGTGGTGGAGGTGAATCCAAACCTATACTGTGCAGAATCTCTTCCTTCAAGGAACAGACAATCCCAATAATACGCTTGTAGGGTATTATAGGAACGGAAGGGATTTCAGAGCAATTATCTTCAGTTAATCGTGATAGCGCATCTGCTTTTTTATTCTTGTCTGCAGGTGTGTAGGTCACTAGGAAGTTAAATCTTAGGAAGAATAGTGACCATCGTACCTGCCGGTGGGAGAGGGTTTTGTTAGTCTGAAGATATTGAAGATTTTTATGATCTGTATATATGAGTGTTGGTAATCGGGTGCCTTCAAGTAGATGTCGCCAATTCTCCAGAGCCAGTTTTATAGCAAGCAGTTCCTTTTCACCCACTGGGTAATTTACCTCTGGGCTGCTTAGAGATTTAGAGAAGAAGGCGACTGGATGGAGTGGTGAAGTATTCGTTGGTCGTTGGGAGAGTACTGCTCCTACTGCCATATTTGACGCATCTACTTCCAGAATGTATTGGAGGGATGGGTCTGGATGGCGTAGTATGGGAGCAGAGGTAAAGTTTGTTTTTAACAAGCAAAAAGCTTCATTTGCTTCAACTGACCATTTAAATGGTTTCTTAATACTTGTGAGTTGTGTGAGAGGTCTCACAATGGCAGAGAAGTTCTTAATGAACTTCCTATAGAAGTTTGAAAATCCAAGGAATCGCTGTAGTGCTTTGCGGGTGGTTGGTATAGGCCAATCCTGAATACAGGATATCTTACTCATATCCATCTTGATTCCTGTTTTGGATATGATGTATCCTAGGAATAATACTTCTTCTTTATGAAATAAGCATTTTTTTAGTTTCACGTATAGATTGTGTGTGAGTAATCTGGATAACACAAGTCTTACATGCTTTATATGTTCAGATAAGGATCGTGAATAAATAAGTATATCGTCCAGATATACCACAACACAGACATCAAGTAAGTCTCTAAAGATATCGTTTATGAATCGTTGGAAGGCTGCGGGAGCGTTACATAGCCCAAATGGCATTACAAGATACTCGAACAATCCGTATCTGGTTCTGAATGCCGTCTTCCACTCATCTCCATCACGGATTCGGATTAGATTGTATGCCCCTTTCAGGTCTAATTTTGAAAAGTAGGTAGCTCCACGCACCTGTTCAATGAGTTCAGGGATAAGCGGCAAAGGATAACGATCTTTTACTGTAATGGCGTTCAATTGCCTATAGTCGATAATAGGCCTGAGACTTGAGTCTTTATTGCGGACAAAGAAAAGTCCTGCAGCTGTGGAAGAAGTGGAAGGTCTAATAAAACCTTTTGTCAAATTCTCATCCAAGTATTCCTTGAGATGGGAAAGTTCATCCTGTGAAAGAGGATAAACATGACCGAAAGGTAATTTAGAATTTGGGAGTAGATCAATAGTGCAATCATAATCCCTATGGGGAGGCAGTACTTGAGCATTTTTCTCAAGAAAAACTTCGGACAGATCCTGATAACATAGTGGTGCAATCTCATCTGACACCACAGACAGGATCTTTCCATACGACGGGAGGTTACACGTACTCTCGCAATAGTAAGAGAGGAAGGTTAGGGTCCGTTTCTTCCAATCTATGGTTGGTTGATGTGTGTGTGTAACCAGGGAAGTCCTAAAACAATGGGAAAGTGGGGCGAAGACAATAGGTCGAAGGTAGTGGTCTCCGTATGAGACTCGTTAATGGTGACTAGGAGTGCTTGTGTCTGATTAGTGATTGGGCCAGAAGATAACGGAACACCGTTAATAAGACTCACAGAGACAGGCTTAGGTTTTGAAATAATAGGTACTTTATTTAAAGTAGCAAAACGTATATCGATATAATTTCCGCAAGATCCTGTGTCGATCATGGCCTTAGTGGTAATCCTAGTCTGGTCCCACTGTAATGTCAAACGAACAAAAAGATAAGGGTTAGTAAATTAAGTTGTCAATCCCCCTAGGAGGACATGTGAACAATCACCCTCTTTTTTGCGGACAAGGGGACAGACGCTTATCATGTGATCCGGGGATGCGCAGTACAAGCAAAGATTGCTGGATCGTCTCCTGGTTCTTTCAGTAGTTGATAAAGGTGGGCGTATGGTTCCTACCTCCATAGGAGTAGGATCAATGGCCGAATTCCGAGAAGGACTGGACCATGGCATTCCCATCTTTTCAGCCTTTCTTTCTCGCAGCCTTCTGTCTATGTTGATACTGAGTTGTATCAAAGCATCTAGGGTGTCCGGTAAATCCGCTCGGGCGAGCTCGTCTTTAACGGCTTCTGATAGGCCCAGTCTAAATTGAGTTCTCAGAGATGTATCATTCCACCCTGAATCAAGGGTCCATCTCTTGAACTCCGCTACAAAGTCTTCTACAGGTCTCCTACCTTGTTTCAAGGACCTTAATTGAATATCGGCAGTACTCTGCCTATTGGGGTCATCATATAGTCTAGCGAGTTCCGCTAAAAATAAGGCATAGGAGTTGAGAAGCGGATCATTTTTCTCAAAGAGAGAGTCTGCCCAGGCCCGTGGATCACCTGTTAGGTATGAAATAATAGTACAGACTTTGATATGATCAGTAAGGTAGGTACGAGGTTTTAGCAAGAAAAGTAACTGACCAGCGTTTTTGAATTCACAAAATTTTTTGCGATCACCTGTAAACACTAGAGGAGGATTTATTTTGTGTTCAGGGGGCTGAGCAGCAGCAAGTTGTGATAAACAGGTTATCTGCTGCTTCAGAGCCTGATTGTCTTCTTTTATTTCAGTAAGAGCGTGTATTAACGCAGTCTCCTGTTGTTTTAATTGTGTCACTTGAGTGGGTAAATCTGCTGAATCCATTTTAGGTTCGTTCAATCTGTAACGCTCCTGCGTTTTCTGAAACAAGATGGATTTGCAGCTGCAGAAAAACTCCACTCAGCAGTCATGTAGGGATATGTTGAAATACCAATCCCAACTCCCAAAACTCATCACTGTGGTCTGTCTGATTCAGCATACAAATATACACACTCAATAAGATGTTCCTTGGAGTGATAGATGTATATAGCAGTATAGTGGTGATGAGCTGAAGAGACAGGTATGAACAGTGACAATAGATTAACAGCACTTGAGAGAAATGTTCATGAGAGTATAGATGGTAGCAAGTAGGATGCAGATAGGTTAGCAATCGTGTATGGTAGTAGGTGGTAGGACAGCAGATGACATACAGGAGAGACTAACCCAGTGCAAGTATAGATGTTAGTAGGCTCAAGAGCTAGCAATCTAAACAACAGTGCAGATGATAGTTATAGTCCTTAGTATGCAGAGCTAGATAGTGTAAGCTTTAGTAGGAAGGTTTATGGAGGATTCCCCTGCGGGGTACTTATCACTAATAGCAAGCAGTAGTAGAGAGGTTCGGTATGAGCGAGTGATCCGGTAGCGGGATACAGGGATCAGCAGCGAGGTTCCGACAGCGAGGTATGCTTGTAAGCATATGAGCTTCAAGGCAGGTTGAACGAACATGTGAGTGAGAACGCCAGCGGTTGAAATAGCCGCTCTGCGGCGCTCAGTGATGACAGCATTGGTCTTAAAGGTGTATGCGCACTTACCAGAAGAGAATGGTGAGACGCATACACTGAGTTAGAAAGTGGAATAAGGGTACCAGAGTTACCAGAACATTACATAGAGATATGTATAGGGAAGGGGGAACCTGGTAGGAAAGATATGAATGGGGAAGGGGGAACTCTGTTGGAGAGATATGCATAGGGAAGGGGGGAAACCTGTTGGAGAGATATGCATGGGGAAGGGGGAAACCTGTAGGAAAGATATATATGGGAAAGAGGGAACACTGTTGCAGAGATATGCATGGGGAAGGGGGAACACTGTTGGAGAGATATGCATGGGGAAGGGGGAACCCTGTTGGAGAGATATGTATGGGGAAGGGGGAACACTGTTGGACAGATATGCATGGGGAAGGGGGAACACTGTTGAAGAGATATGCATGGGGAAGGGGGAACATTGTTGGAGAGATGTGCATGGGGAAGGGGGAACACTGTTGGAGAGATATGTATGGGGAAGAAAAAACCCTGTTGGGGAGATATGTATGGGGAAGGGGGGGAACACTGTTGTAGAGATATGTATAGGGAAGGGGGAACCTGGTAGGAAAGATATGAATGGGGAAGGGGGAACTCTGTTGGAGAGATATGCATGGGGAAGGGGGGAAACCTGTTGGAGAGATATGCATGGGGAAGGGGGAAACCTGTAGGAAAAATATGTATAGGAAACGGGGAACACTGTTGGGGAGATATGCATGGGGAAGGGGTAACCCTGTTGTAGAGATATGTATGGGAAAGGGTAACCCTGTTGCAGAGATATATGGGGAAGGGGTAACCCTGTTGGAGAGGGATGTACGGGGAAGGGGGGAAACCTGTTGGAGAGATATGCATGGGAAAGAGGGAACACTGTTAGAGAGAAATGCATGGGCATGGGGGAACACTATTGGAGAGATATGTATGGGGAAGGGGGAACACTGTTGGAGAAATATGTATGGGGAAGGGGGAACCTTGTTGGAGAGATATGTATGGGGAAGGGGGAAACCCTGTTGGGGAGATATGTATGGGGAAGGGGGAACCCTGTTGGAGAGATATGTATGGGAAAGGAGGAACCCTGTTGGAGAGATATGTATGGGGAAGGGGGAACACTGTTGTAGAGATATGTATTGGGAAGGGGGAACCTGGTAGGAAAATATGAATGGGGAACAGGGAACACTGTTGGGGGAGATATGTATGGGGAAGGGGGAACACTGTTGGAGAGATATTTATAGGGAAGGGGGGAAACCTGTAGGAAAAAATATATATGGGGG
The DNA here is from genome assembly GCF_965119305.1 of Pelophylax lessonae. Lineage (NCBI taxonomy): Eukaryota > Metazoa > Chordata > Amphibia > Anura > Ranidae > Pelophylax > Pelophylax lessonae. The sequence continues at coordinate 207,666,345 of NC_138778.1, forward strand.
AGAGGGAACACTGTTGGAGAGATATGCATGGGGAAGGGGGAACACTGTTGGAGGGATATGTATGGGGAAGAGGGAACACTGTTGGAGAGATATGTGTGGGGACGGAGGAACCCTGTTGGGGAGATATGTATGGGGAATAGGGGAACACTGTTGTAGATATATGTATAGGGAAGGGGGAACCTGGTAGGAAAGATATGAATGGGGAACACTGTTGGGGGAGATATGTATGGGGAAGGGGGAACACTGTTGGAGAGATATGTATAGGGAAGGGGGAACCTGGTAGGAAAATATGAATGGGGAGCGGGGAACACTGTTGGGGGAGATATGTATGGGGAAGGGGGAACACTGTTGGAGAGATATTTATAGGGAAGGGGGGAAACCTGTAGGAAAAAATATATATGGGGAAGAGGGAACACTTTGGAGAGATATGCATGGGGAAGGGGGAACACTGTTGAAGGGATATGTATGGGGAAGAGGGAACCCTGTAGGAAAGATTTGAATGGGGAAGGGGGAACACTGTTGGAGGGATATGTATGGGGAAGAGGGAACCCTGTAGGAAAGATTTGAATGGGGAAGGGGGAACACTGTTGGAGGGATATGTATGGGGAAGGGGGAACACTGTTGGAGAGATATGTGTGGGGACGGAGGAACCCTGTTGGGGAGATATGTATGGGAATAGGGGAACACTGTTGTAGATATATGTATAGAGAAGGGGGAACCTGGTAGGAAAGATATGAAGGGGGAACACTGTTGGAGAGATATGTATGAGGAAGGGGGAAACACCGTTGGAGAGATATGCATGGGGAAGGGGGGAAACCTGTTGGAGAGATATGTATGGGGAAGGGGAACTCTGTTGGGGGAGATATGTATGGGGAAGGGGGAACGCTGTTGGAGAGATATGTATAGGGAAGGGGGAACACTGTCGTACGGATATGTATAGGGAAGGGGGAACCTGGTAGGAAAGTTATGAATGGGGAAGGGGGAACTCTGTTGGAGAGATATGTATAGGGAAGGGGGAACCATGTAGGAAAGATTTGCATGAGGAAGGGGGAACACTGTTGGAGAGATATGCATGGGGAAGGGGGAACCTTGTTGGAGAGATATGTATGGGGAAGGGGGAACCTTGTTGGAGAGAAATGCATGGGGAAGGGGGAATACTGTTGGAGAGATATGCATGGGGAAGGGGGAACAGTGTTGGAGAGATATGTATAGGGAAGGGTGAACCTGGTAGGAAAGATATGAATGGGGAAGGGGGAACTCTGTTGGAGAGATATGCATGGGGAATGGGGGAAACCTGTTGGAGAGATATGCATGGGGAAGGGGGAAACCTGTAGGAAAGATATGTATGGGAAAGAGGGAACACTGTTGCAGAGATATGCATGGGGAAGGGGGGGAACACTGTTGCAGAGATATGCATGGGGAAGGGGGAACACTGTTGGAGAGATATGCATGGGGAAGGGGGAACCCTGTGGGAAAGATATGTATAGAAAACGGGGAACACTGTTGGGGAGATATGCATGGGGAAGGGTTTAACCCTGTTGGAGAGATATATGGGGAAGGGGTAACCCTGTTGGAGAGGTATGTATGGGGAAGGGGGAACCCTGTTGGGGAGATATGTATGGGGAAGGGGGAACACTGTTGTAGAGATATGTATAGGGAAGGCGGAACCTAGTAGGAAAGATATGAATGTGGAAGCGGGATCACTGTTGGAGAGATATGCATGAGTAAGGGGGAACACTGTTGGAGAGATATGCATGAGTAAGGGGGAACACTGTTAGAGAGAAATGCATGGGCAGGGGGGAACACTATTGGAGAGATATGTATGGGGAAGGGGGAACACTGTTGGAGAAATATGTATGGGGAAGGGGGAACCTTGTTGGAGAGATATGTATGGGGAAGGGGGGAACCCTGTTGGGGAGATATGTATGGGGAAGGGGGAACCCTGTTGGAGAGATCTGTATGGGAAAGGAGGAACCCTGTTGGAGAGATATGTATGGGGAAGGGGGAACACTGTTGGAGAGATATGCATGAGTAAGGGGGAACACTGTTGGAGAGATATGCATGAGTAAGGGGGAACACTGTTAGAGAGAAATGCATGGGCACGGGGGAACACTATTGGAGAGATATGTATGGGGAAGGGGGAACACTGTTGGAGAAATATGTATGGGGAAGGGGGAACCTTGTTGGAGAGATATGTATGGGGAAGGGGGGAACCCTGTTGGGGAGATAGGTATGGGGAAGGGGGAACCCTGTTGGAGAGATCTGTATGGGAAAGGAGGAACCCTGTTGGAGAGATATGTATGGGGAAGGGGGAACACTGTTGTAGAGATATGTATAGGGAAGGGGGAACCTGGTAGGAAAATATGAATGGGGAACGGGGAACACTGTTGGGGGAGATATGTATGGGGAAGGGGTAACACTGTTGGAGAGATATTTATAGGGAAGGGGGGAAACCTGTAGGAAAAAATATATATGGGGAAGAGGGAACACTGTTGGAGAGATATGCATGGGGAAGGGGGAACACTGTTGGAGGGATATGTATGGGGAAGAGGGAACACTGCTGGAGAGATATGTGTGGGGACGGAGGAACCCTGTTGGGGAGATATGTATGGGGAATAGGGGAACACTGTTGTAGATATATGTATAGGGAAGGGGGAACCTGGTAGGAAAGATATGAATGGGGAAGGGGGAACACTGTTGGAGATATATGTGTAGGGAAGGGGGAACACTGTTGGAGGGATACGTATAGGGAAGGGGGAACGTGGTAGGAAATATATGAATGGGGAAGGGGGAACACTGTTGGGGTAGATATGTAGGTGGAAGGGGGAACACTGTTGTAGAGATATGTATAGGGAAGGGGGAACCTGGTAGGAAAATATGAATGGGTAACACTGTTGGGGGAGATATGTATGGGGAAGGGGGAACACTGTTGGAGAGATATGTATAGGGAAGGGGGAACCTGGTAGGAAAATATGGATGGGGAACGGGGAACACTGTTGGGGGAGATATGTATGGGGAAGGGGGAACACTGTTGGAGAGATATCTATAGGGAAGGGGGGAAACCTGTAGGAAAAAATATATATGAGGAAGAGGGAACACTGTTGGAGAGATATGCATGGGAAAGGGGGAACACTGTTGGAGGGATATGTATGGGGAAGAGGGAACCCTGTAGGAAAGATTTGAATGGGGAAGGGGGAACACTGTTGGAGGGATATGTATGGGGAAGAGGGAACCCTGTAGGAAAGATTTGAATGGGGAAGGGGGAACACTGTTGGAGGGATATGTATGGGGAAGGGGGAACACTGTTGGAGAGATATGTGTGGGGACGGAGGAACCCTGTTGGGGAGATATGTATGGGAATAGGGGAACACTGTTGTAGATATATGTATAGGGACGGGGGAACCTGGTAGGAAAGATATGAAGGGGGAACACTGTTGGAGAGATATGTATGGGGAAGGGGGAAACACCGTTGGAGAGATATGCATGGGGAAGGGGGGGAAACCTGTTGGAGAGATATGTATGGGGAAGGGGAACTCTGTTGGGGGAGATATGTATGGGGAAGGGGGAACGCTGTTGGAGAGATATGTATAGGGAAGGGGGAACACTGTCGGACGGATATGTATAGGGAAGGGGGAACCTGGTAGGAAAGATATGAATGGGGAAGGGGGAACTCTGTTGGAGAGATATGTATAGGGAAGGGGGAACCATGTAGGAAAGATTTGCATGAGGAAGGGGGAACACTGTTGGAGAGATATGCATGGGGAAGGGGGAACCTTGTTGGAGAGATATGTATGGGGAAGGGGGAACCTTGTTGGAGAGAAATGCATGGTGAAGGGGGAATACTGTTGGAAAGATATGCATGGGGAAGGGGGAACAGTGTTGGAGAGATATGTATAGGGAAGGGTGAACCTGGTAGGAAAGATATGAATGGGGAAGGGGGAACTCTGTTGGAGAGATATGCATGGGGAATGGGGGAAACCTGTTGGAGAGATATGCATGGGGAAGGGGGAAACCTGTAGGAAAGATATGTATGGGAAAGAGGGAACACTGTTGCAGAGATATGCATGGGGAAGGGGGGGGGGGAACACTGTTGCAGAGATATGCATGGGGAAGGGGGAACACTGTTGGAGAGATATGCATGGGGAAGGGGGAACCCTGTGGGAAAGATATGTATAGAAAACGGGGAACACTGTTGGGGAGATATGCATGGGGAAGGGTTTAACCCTGTTGGAGAGATATATGGGGAAGGGGTAACCCTGTTGGAGAGGTATGTATGGGGAAGGGGGAACCCTGTTGGGGAGATATGTATGGGGAAGGGGGAACACTGTTGTAGAGATATGTATAGGGAAGGTGGAACCTAGTAGGAAAGATATGAATGTGGAAGCGGTAACACCGTTGGAGAGATATGCATGAGTAAGGGGGAACACTGTTGGAGAGATATGCATGAGTAAGGGGGAACACTGTTAGAGAGAAATGCATGGGCACGGGGGGAACACTATTGGAGAGATATGTATGGGGAAGGGGGAACACTGTTGGAGAAATATGTATGGGGAAGGGGGAACCTTGTTGGAGAGATATGTATGGGGAAGGGGGGAACCCTGTTGGGGAGATATGTATGGGGAAGGGGGAACCCTGTTGGAGAGATCTGTATGGGAAAGGAGGAACCCTGTTGGAGAGATATGTATGGGGAAGGGGGAACACTGTTGGAGAGATATGCATGAGTAAGGGGGAACACTGTTGGAGAGATATGCATGAGTAAGGGGGAACACTGTTAGAGAGAAATGCATGGGCACGGGGGAACACTATTGGAGAGATATGTATGGGGAAGGGGGAACACTGTTGGAGAAATATGTATGGGGAAGGGGGAACCCTGTTGGGGGAGATATGTATGGGGAAGGGGGAACACTGTTGGAGAGATATCTATAGGGAAGGGGGGAAACCTGTAGGAAAAAATATATATGGGGAAGAGGGAACACTGTTGGAGAGATATGCATGGGGAAGGGGGAACACTGTTGGAGGGATATGTATGGGGAAGAGGGAACCCTGTAGGAAAGATTTGAATGGGGAAGGGGGAACACTGTTGGAGGGATATGTATGGGGAAGGGGGAACACTGTTGGAGAGATATGTGTGGGGACGGAGGAACCCTGTTGGGGAGATATGTATGGGAATAGGGGAACACTGTTGTAGATATATACATAGTAGGTGTTCAAAAGGATCATTAACAAAATACGTCATAAACCACAAACACTAACAGCGCTGAAATGCAAGGGACATTCGTGCACTCGCACAAGTCCGTAAAGCAGTCTGTTCAAAGTTCCATGGAGACTCCTGTATCTCCCTGAATCTCTTATTCAAGGGAAAGGTGTGAGGGACCTGGATAGAAAGCACCTCACTTCCACCACCGCCAAGTGCTCCCCCCCTGTAATGGGAACTCACCAGATAACAGGTATGTATGAGCCCTTCACAATAAACCACCTCTCTTCAGGGTACAGGACTCCAGAACCGAATCTCCTTGCCTTCTTATCACGCTGGTACTCCGTCCACCCCAGCATATACAAATGAACAGAGTGGGGGCAAACAATAGTGTAATTCCGCAAATAAGGTTTATTAAAATCACACATAAAGAGCCCCTCTCCCCTCAAGATGTCTACTCACAAGAAGCCAGAATAAATGAAGGCATGTAGTACACTTAATGACCACCGAATCCCAATAGACCACTTGCGTTGCCAAGGAAGGTGTCCGGAGTATATAGTACAATGTAATGGCGACCGCGCACACACTCTCTGACGCGTTTCGTCTTAAAGACTTTATCAAAGAGCCTGTGTGCGCGGCGCAGTCGACCTATATTTATATACACGCCGGCGCATGCGCCTCAGCGCTGCGCCGGACCGATAATCCAAAGTACTTCCTCTGCTGACACTTCCGGTCAGAAAGGGGCGATTGGATCCCGCCCCTTCCGGCGCGCAAGTCATTCCACTGACGTCCGCCCGGAAGTGCGTCATCATCTAATGCCGGATTACAGAGCGTGATGCGTCAATCGACACATCCGCCCAGCGTGAGAGGGAGGCGGCAACAAGTACCACACGTAATCTCCCCTCACCGCATCGTTTCCGGATCCGGACCAACTAAGAGGAAGTGACGTTTGTTTACATCTGTTGACCGCAGTCAGCGATCTATGGCCCCAAAAGGAACCACATCTACCGCATCCGTATATAAAATCACTACAATTTCTTGCGGTGTCATAATAATCACTAGATGCCTTCACTGTACAATAATCATATACAGTAAGATGACAAAAAACAAATATAAAACCGCACCCATATACTGTATATATTACACAGCATATATGTGCAAATATTTACAACAATATTTTAAATGTTTAAAAAATGTTTTAAAAAACGGGCATCAGACAGAGAAATCTCATATTAAATAACCATTTAAAAATATAACAATTCATAAAAAAAAATATATATATATATATAATAAATTAAAATATAGTATCTACCCAATAGTTACAGCATAAATAGGTATAAGAATATAGATACCAGCATAAGGCTCTTATGCATATAATTTAAAGGCCCAGACCAACTCATGAGCCAATTAGAGAACATCTCAAACTTAAAGGACTACTGACCCTATAGATCAGACAATAAAAGAAAAAAAGGAAAAAACAAACAAATATAGGGATAGAAGACCACTCGATCCATATTGGGTACTATAGGGACATTTTGATCACCCAAAATCAATAATTGCTAATATAGCAATTAATGTCCAAATCAACATTTAGACCCTTAGGATGCAAAGACTCGGTCAAGTATATCCAATGTGTTTCACGCTTGGATATCTCTCGGACACGATTAGATCCCCTCCATACAGGTGCTACCTTCTCCACCCCCCAGAACTTTAAATGAGTGGGATCCCTATTATGAAAATCCCGGAAGTGGAGAGAGAGGTTATGGTCTTTGAATCCATTCCGGATGTTTGTTATGTGCTCCGAGATCCTGGTAGTAATTGTTCTCTTAGTCCTCCCAATATAGAACATGTTGCATGGCCACTGTATGCAGTACACCGCATGTGTACTACTGCAGGTAATTGTGTCTTTTATTTCGAAAGACTGCCCGTTCGATGGAGATACAAAACTGGTAAAATTTCTTAAATGAGTATTTACCTGCTTGCAGGTTTTGCACCTCCTGCAAGCAAAAAAACCAGGTGTGTTATCCCAGAACATTGTCGGCTTCTTGGGAGGATCCAACACTTTCTTAACCACCTGGTCACCAAAGGTCGGTCCTTTTCTGTATATGAATGTTGGGGTATCAGGCAACACCCCATTCAACACTTTGTCCATACACAGGACCGGCCAATGCCTTTTGAAAATCTCTTCCACCTCCCGGTGTTGAGCATTAAACTGGGAAATGAAACTCCAATCATGACCTTGGGTATTACGTTTCTCAGTATCCTTCAGACAATCATCCTGTGATAACCTCCCTATTTCCGCTATCGTGTTGTCCAATTTAGCAGCTTGGTAGCCTTTTTCCATGAATCTATGTTTGAGAACTTGGGACTGTACTTGAAAATCCTCATCGGCTGTACAATTCCTTATAACACGAAGGAATTGACCCCTGGGGATATTAGACAACCATTGCTGGTGGTGTCCACTCTGGACTGGGAGATACCCATTCCGATCAGTGGGCTTGAAGTACACCTGAGTCTTCAGCCCACCTTCAGCCCACCTGTTGTAGATATATGTATAGGGAAGGGGGAACCTGGTAGGAAAGATATGAAGGGGGAACACTGTTGGAGAGATATGTATGGGGAAGGGGGAAACACCGTTGGAGAGATATGCATGGGGAAGGGGGGAAACCTGTTGGAGAGATATGTATGGGGAAGGGGAACTCTGTTGGGGGAGATATGTATGGGGAAGGGGGAACGCTGTTGGAGAGATATGTATAGGGAAGGGGAAACACTGTCGGACGGATATGTATAGGGAAGGGGGAACCTGGTAGGAAAGATATGAATGGGGAAGGGGGAACTCTGTTGGAGAGATATGTATAGGGAAGGGGGAACCATGTAGGAAAGATTTGCATGAGGAAGGGGGAACACTGTTGGAGAGATATGCATGGGGAAGGGGGAACCTTGTTGGAGAGATATGTATGGGGAAGGGGGAACCTTGTTGGAGAGAAATGCATGGGGAAGGGGGAATACTGTTGGAAAGATATGCATGGGGAAGGGGGAACACTGTTGAAGAGATATGTATGGGGAAGGGGGAACATTGTTGGAGAGATATGCATGGGGAAGGGGGAACAGTGTTGGAGAGATATGTATAGGGAAGGGTGAACCTGGTAGGAAAGATATGAATGGGGAAGGGGGAACTCTGTTGGAGAGATATGCATGGGGAATGGGGGAAACCTGTTGGAGAGATATGCATGGGGAAGGGGGAAACCTGTAGGAAAGATATGTATGGGAAAGAGGGAACACTGTTGCAGAGATATGCATGGGGAAGGGGGGGAACACTGTTGCAGAGATATGCATGGGGAAGGGGGAACACTGTTGGAGAGATATGCATGGGGAAGGGGGAACCCTGTGGGAAAGATATGTATAGGAAACGGGGAACACTGTTGGGGAGATATGCATGGGGAAGGGTTTAACCCTGTTGGAGAGATATATGGGGAAGGGGTAACCCTGTTGGAGAGGTATGTATGGGGAAGGGGGAACCCTGTTGGGGAGATATGTATGGGGAAGGGGGAACACTGTTGTAGAGATATGTATAGGGAAGGCGGAACCTAGTAGGAAAGATATGAATGGGGAAGCGGGAACACTGTTGGAGAGATATGCATGAGTAAGGGGGAACACTGTTGAAGAGATATGCATGAGTAAGGGGGAACACTGTTGGAGAGATATGCATGGGAAGGGGGAACACAGTTGAAGAGATATGCATGGGGAAGGGGGAACCCTGTTGGAGAGATATGTACGGGCGGTCCCCGGGTTACAAACATACAACAGACTTACAAACGACTCCCTATGTATAGGGAAGGGGAAACCCTGTAGGAAAGATATGTATGGGAAGGGGGAACCCTGTTGGAGAGATATGTATGGGGAAGGGGGAACCCTGTTGGAGAGGAATGTAGGGGGAGGGTAAACCTCCCAGTGTAGACACTGTTTCTCACTTCACTTTACAGACATTTTCTCTAATTTCCTATTATGTCTCCAGGACAGGAAATTATGAGAAATCTCCACAACAGGTTTGCAAGAATCCAAGCTGATTGGTTTTGACTGTTCCTGACTTGATGGCTATAAATACATTTTAATTTCTATTCAAAGCTTCAGTCCACACAATGCTGGCATTTAGCATTGTGATATTTGAGTTCTTAGTAGATGCTGGGGAGCTCCACCTTTAACTAAAATATCGTTTCAAGGGAACTAACTCGTAAAGATTGAACCTATCTCCCAAAAGACATTTAATTTGCTGAAGCTTGACTAATGGAAATTCAAAACGCAAATATGGTGAAAGTCACTGGAAGGCAGACAGCCAAGTGGTAAGTCTAAAGAACTTTATTTCCGCAAGTGAGAAGAAGAAAACAATGCATTTCAAGGACCAAAAAATCCACCTTCACTTAGGATACAAAAAAAATTAAATAATAAATGTAGAAACATTGATACAAAAACAATATACAGTATATTGAATATCAATAAAAATTAACAGAATGCCCACTAGAGGGGGTATGAACCAGCGTTGGAACTCAAAGCCAAATATCTAGTTACAGGATAAAATAAATATATATATAAATCTCTTTTGTGCATATGGGGGTAGAGAATCGCAGTCTTATAACTATTAGATAAAACAAAGCATGACTGAATCTATTCCCATAACCTAGAAACAGAAGCAATACACTGCAAGTTCAGATAAGCAAACGTCTAGACATTTTAGGTTTGGGTATACAAAGCACATCACCCAAGGTACATGCAATAAAATACAAAATGTGTCAAAAGTTACAATATCCTCTTTAAAGTATCAGTGATTATTTCTTAAGATACTGGCTGAAAACTATCGCCAAGAATCAAAATAATTAAAGCTCCAGCTAATTATTATTTTTTCCCCGCGAAGGTCTCATCTTATGTAATATATTGTGGAATATGTGTTACATCATCTACATGTTCCCTTTTTGTTAGATATTTTTTTTAAATAACTAATTTTAATCTCTTTAGCAGGCACAATCTCATCTTTAGTGTGGGCATCTGAAGCCTTCTTGTTTGCTCCTTCTGGGTTATAATGCTGCTGGCTACCAAGCATGCGCATCCCAATCTCTCGCATGTGCATCGGCGCACTCATTGTATTGCAGTGCCACAATCCTGCTGTTTATTTCAATCAAAATACTGCTGTTGCCACCGGTGCCGCTGCCGATCCCCTCTCCGCCGACGCTACAGTAACAATAGCAACAACAGACTGGCTGCCCTATTTAAAAATGGCGCTTATCTCTGCCAGGCATCGAGTCATTTTTGGTTTGGAAACACTGTGATGCTAGAAGCAAAGGCTGCCCATTGACTCCTGGGATTGATGACATTTGTATCTCAGGAGCCAATGGGCGACCAGATATGACTTACCTCGCCCTGGCAAGGTACAGCGGAAATGCACATTTAGACTGGCAAAATAGGGTAAATAGTATAGAAAAATGTTTTACTTCTGATGATTACTGGAAATGTAATAAGTATAGTGGGGGGGGGGGGGTATTGTAAGATCTCAAACTTTTTCACCTTAAAGTGGTAGTATACTCCGCTTTTTAACTTTTACCTACTGGTAAGCCTATAATAAGGCCTAAAATAAGGCTTACCTGTAGGTACAATTAATATCTCCTAAACCTGCATGGTTTAGGAGATATTCGCCCTGCATGCAGCTGCTGACACCAGCGGTACATGTGCTCTGAAGGTCCGGCGGACCTTCAGAGCTCCTTGGCGGAAAATGAACTCCCGCACGCATGCGTGGGAGTGACGTAATCGCGGCTCCGGCCACTCACATCGCCGGAGGCGCTGAACCCGGAAGAGACGCTGAGGGAAGATGTCAGCTGCCTCTGTGGCGTCAGGGCGACCGTGTCGGGGCTTCGTTCTAAGGTAAGTATTTCATAATGAGCTAGTATGCAATGCATACTAGCTCATTATGCCTTTTTCCTGCAGGGTTTTTTTTTTTTTTGAGGATACAACCGCTTGCTTGCTTGCTAAGTTGTGTAGTACCTACAACACAACCAGCACTACGTAGTGCTGGTTGTGTTGTAGGTACAGAGCTCAACTTGAAGATAGAAACGGCAATGCAGGCTCATTTCACTGTTAAGCATTGGCCCAGCGGCTTTCTTTTGGGGCACTCTGAAGGCAAGAGGAGCCAGGAGCACCAGTGGGGGACCCCAGCACAGAAGGATCAGGGTTGCACAAAGCAGACATCACGTTTGGAGTTGGTACATATATAGTGGAATATATCTGGTTTCCCTGGACTATGAAGGATACAACCTATCTGGTTTAACATCTAAAGTGTGTATGGCCGTTCCATTAGGTTGGAGGCTTTAACCTCTGGTAAGCGGCCACTTTGACATATATACCACTGGTGTATTCCTATATCTCTCCTTGGGATTCAAGCCTTCCGCTTTAACATCACCTTTCTAGGACTTTTTTTGATTTGGAAGTCACGAATATCAACTTATGGACTTTTTTATTCACTCTATCACTTAGTGTTATTTACACCTTATTGTTGATTTTACATTTGTATGGTTCACATCATATGTTTGATAGCGCTGCACTATTTTGTGTCTTATATTGTTTGATTTACTATAATCAAGTGTTTCCAGCCGCTTTCACCAATTTCTCATTCACATCATTCATTCAATTACTCAATTTTTAGCGCAGGATCTTTTTTGATTTTATATATATATATATATATATATATATATATATATATATATATACACATACCTGTACGGCAGTTCGCGGGAGCGATCCTGAGGGCGCGCCACCTGGGGAAGCTGTGGCGCGGGGGGCTGGCAGCCGAGATTGCCGCTGGGTACCTGCAATCGATCCCCATGGAGAAAGAAGGGCGGTCTACTGTTATAAACACAGTAGACCGTTGTTCTCTCAGTAATCATCACAGGGCTCCTGTGTTCCTCCTCTTTAGGAACACAGGTCCCTGTGAGGATTCCATAAGTTCACCCCCCCCCTACAGTTAGAAAACACCCCCTAGGCTCACATTTTGATCCCCCTGGGTTAACCCCTTCCCTGTCAGTGTCATTAGTACAGTAACAGTGCATATTTTTAGCACTGATTACTGTAGTAATGTCACTGGTCCCCCCAAAAGTGTCAAAAATGTCAGTTAGGGGTCCTGTCTGTCATCCATAATGTCGCAGTCCTGCTAAAAATTGCTGATCGCCAACATTACTAGTAAAAAATAAATAAAAATGACATAATTCTTTCCCCTAGTTTGTAGACGCGATAACTTTTTGCGCAAACCAATCAAAATTTTTTTTTTCACCAAAAATATGTAGCAGAATACAAATTGGCCTGAAATGATGAAAGAATTGGATTTTTGCATTTTTTTTATTGGGAATGTTATATAGCATAAATTGAAAAATATATTTTTTTTTTTTTTAGAATTGTCGCTCTTTTTTTTCTTTATAGCGCAAAAAATAAAAAATCGCACATGTGATCAAATACCACCAAAAGAAAGCTCTATTTGTGGGGGAGGGGGGGGGGGGACATCAATTTTATTTGGTTACAGCGTTGCCTGACTACGAAATTGTAAGTTAAAATAACGCATATGTGCCGAATCACAAAAAAATGGCCTGGTCGTTAAGGGGGAAAATCTACTGGTCCAGAAGTGGTTAATGAAGCTTTGGCAATAAAATCTAGAAGCTGAATGGGTTCTATGCACAGCTGCACCAGATTCTGTGAGCACCAATATTAGTAACCCCCCCCCCCCCCATGTTACGCCCTTTCCAGTCTCGGGACAGGGTGATCCAGTGCCCAGAACAAGGATGCAGAATTATGCCTCCTTCCCTCACTATTAATATTTGCCGTAGAATGGGTGTACCACCCTGCATTCCTTTTTTGCCCCTTTGCTTCACTGCGCCTGAGGCAACTGTCCTCCCCCTGCCCACCCCTTATCCTGACCCAGGTCCTTTCCACAGGACTGTTCAGTTCAGAGCGCCTGTCAGTTTTTCAGGCAGATCTGAACTAAAGCTCCATGCAATTGTATGGATTGTGGATCTATAAGGACATGCCTCTGTTTTTATCTAATTATCTATGAGCCTGCCTAAGTCCGAAAAATTTGGATCAAAGCATGAAAGATCTGGCACATGTCCATTTACATCTGCCTGCCCATACACTAAAAATGAGACCGTCCAACAAATATGTGCGGTGACAAAAGGGTAGCTTTGCACATATGCAGCTCTCGGTCTAGACTCTGGATGGGTACCCGGTCACAGTGATGGCACTGACCAATCGGCATGGATCTGCTCCGTCCTGGAAGCACTAATGGAGAAGAGCGGAGATTTCAAATCCCCTGACTGCTGAAGCAGCTGCAGAGTGCTGAAAGCTTGGCAACCTCAAGGGTAGGTACTGAGGGGGTGGGGAGGGGTGTTAGTTAGCTTCTTATAGCCTCCCCAATGTCATGTGACTCGTTAGTGTTACAAGGTCTCAGGTGTGAATGGGGAGCAGGTGTGTAAAATTTGGTGTTATCACTCTCACTCTCTCAAACTGGTCACTGGAAGTTCAACATGGCACCTCATAGCAAAGAACTCTCTGAGGATCTGAAAAAAGAATTGTTCCTCTACATGAAAATGGCCTAGGCTATAAGAAGATTGCCAAGACCCTGAAACTGAGCTGCAGCATGGTGGCCAAGACCATACAGAGGTTTAACAGGACAGGTTCCACTCAGAACAGGCCTCGCCATGGTCAACCATCAAATTTAGGTGCACATGCTCAGCGTCATATGCAAAGTCAAGTTTGGTCGTAGGAGTGTCATGGTCTGCAGCTGCATGAGTGCTGCCGACACTGGGGAGCTACAGTTCATTGAGGGAACCATGAATGCCAACATGTACTGTGACATACTGAAGCAAAGCATGATCCCCTCCCTTCAGAGACTGGGCCACAGGGCAGTATTCCAACATGATAGCGACCCCAAACACACCTCCAAGATGACCACTGCTATGCTATAGAAGTTGAAGGTAAAGGCAATGGACTGGCCAAGCATGTCTCCAGACCTAAACTCTACTGAGCATCTGTGGGGCATCCTCAAATGGAAGGTGGAGGAGCGCAAGGTCTCTAACATCCACCATCTCTGTGATGTCGTTATGGAGGAGTGGAAGAGAACTCCAGTGGCAACCTGTGAAGCTCTGGTGAACTCCATGCCCAAGAGGGTTAAGGCTACGTTCACATCTTGGCGTTGCTATTACAGGTGTTTTAATGGGCGTTTTTATAGGCGTTTTTTGGGCAGGCGTTTATAGATTGACTAGAGACCAATGGAAAATGCCTGTAATCTGCCCAAAAAGAAGCTCATGTACTTTTTTGAGCATTGGGCGTTTTGCTCACGGCGTCAAAACGCTCAGATGTGAACAGGGGCCATTGAAATGAATAGGTTTTGTCTTGTTGGGCGTTTTGAGAGCTGATCCTAGAGCAGAAAAACGCCCCCAAAACGCCTACATGTGAACATAGCCTAAGGCAGTGCTGGAAAATAATGGTGGACACACAAAATATTGACACTTTGGGCCCGATTTGGACATTTTCACGTAGGGGTGTACTCACTTTTGTTGCCAGCGGTTTGGACATTAATGGCTGTGTGTTGAGTTATTTTGAGGGGACAGCAAATTTACACTGTTATACAAGCTGTACACTCACTACTTTACATTGTAGCAAAGTGTCATTTCTTCAGTGTTGTCACATGAAAAGATATAATAAAATATTTACAATAATGTGAGGGGTGTACTCACTTTTGTGAGATACTATACATCACCCCATACATTGTATATACATCACCCCATACATTGTATATACAGTATCTCACAAAAGTGAGTACACCCCTCACATTTTTGTAAATATTTTATTATATCTTTTCATGTGACAACACTGGAGAAATGACAATGTTGGGGGGATGTATATACAATGTATCGGGGGATGTATATAGAATGTATGGGCTGATGTATACAGAATGTATGGGGTGATGTATATAGAATGTATGGGGTGATGTATATACAATGTATGGGTGATGTATATAGAATGTATGGGCTGATGTATACAGAATGTATGGGGTGATGTATTTAGAATGTATGGGGGGGATGTATATAAAATGTATGGGGGGATGTATATACAATGTATAGGGTGATGTATATAGAATGTATGGGGTGATGTATATAGAATGTATAGGGTGATGTATATACAATGTATGGGGTGATGTATATAGAATGTATGGGGTGATGTATATACAATGTATGGGGGATGTATATACAATGTATGGGGGATGTATATACATTGTATGGGGAAATGTATATAGAATGTATAGGGTGATGTATATATAATATATGGGGTGATGTATATACAATGTATAGGGTGATGTATATACAATGTATGGGGGGATGTATATACAATGTATAGGGTGATGTATATACAATGTATGGGGTGATGTATATACAATGTATGGGGGATGTATATACCATGTATAGGGTGATGTATATACAATGTCGGGGTGATGTATATACAATGTATGGGGGGATGTATATACAATGTATGGGGGGATGTATATACAATGTATAGGGTGATGTATATACAATGTCGGGGTGATGTATATACAATGTATGGGGGATGTATATACAATGTATGGGGGATGTATATACAATGTATGGGGTGATGTATATACAGTGTCGGGGTGATGTATATACCATGTATAGGGTGATGTATATACAGTGTCGGGGGGATGTATATACCATCCATGTATAGGGTGATGTATATACAATGTCGGGGAGATGTGAGTCGCTCGCACAGCTGTGATCGGTGAAATGTCGGAGCGGGCAGTCACATGATCCGCCTATAGGCGGCCGGTCCAGACGGATCGGATCTCCTCCCCCGGTTCTTCCCCCGGTTCCCCCCTCAGTACCGCGAGAGTTCGGGCTCCGGGGGCGGAGAGAGCTCAGCGCATGACCGGCAGCAGCGGCGGGCCCGGCAGGTGAGAGCCCGAATCCCGATCACCGTCCACCTGTCACCGATCCCCGCTACTCACACCGTGTCCCCGCACTGACAGCTCCCCATCACACCGACATCTGTCACCGCAACTCACACCTGCACTGACATCACTACCTACTACACTGACATCTCTACCTACTACACTGACATCTCCTCATCACACGACATCTGTCACCGCAACTCACATCTCTACCTGTACTGACATCACTACCTACTACACTGACATCTCTACCTGCACTGACAGCTCCCCCCATCACACCGACATCTGTCCCCGCAACTCACACCCACACCTGCACTGACATCTCTACCTGCACTGACATCACTGCCTGCCCTGACATCTCTACCTGCACTGACATCTCTACCTACTACACTGACATCACTACCTACACTGACATCACTACTTGCACTGACAGCTCCCCATCACACCGACATCTGTCCCCGCAACTCACACCCACACCTGCACTGACATCTCTACCTGCACTGACATCTCTACCTACATTGACACCGCTACCCGCACTGACACCCCTACCTGCACTGATATCTCTACCCACACTGACACCTCTACCTGCACTGACATCTCTATCTACACTGACACCTCTACCTGCACTGACATCTCTATCTACACTGACACCTCTACCTACTACACTGACATCTCTACTACCTGCACTGACATCTCTCCCTGCACTGACATCTCTCCCTGCACTGACATCTCTACCTGCACTGACCTATCTGCCCGCACTGACAACTCTACCCGCACTGACACCACTACCTGCACTGACACCACTACCCGCACTGACACCTTTATCTGCGCTGACATCTCTACCTGCACTGACATCTCTTCCTGTACCTGCACTGACTGTTTCTGATTGCACTGGCAGCTCCTGTTTTGAAGTTTGTACTTCACCCATAGTCTCTGATTGCTCAGACTGCTACTGTATATGACATACCGACACCTGTACCTGCACTGGGAGCTCCTGATAGCACTGACACCTGTACCAGCACTGAGAGCTCCTGATAGCACTGACACCTGTACCACCACTGGGAGCTCTTGATAGCACTGACACCTGTACCTGCACTGAGAGCTCTTGATAGCACTGACACCTGTACCTGCACTGAGAGCTCTTGATAGCACTGACACCTGTACCTGCACTGAGAGCTCCTGATAGCACTGATACCCATACCTGCACTGAGAACTCCTGATAGCACTGATACCCGTACCTGCACTGAGAGCTCCTGATAGCACTGACACCCGTACCTGCACTGAGAGCTCCTGATAGCACTGATACCCATACCTGCACTGAGAGCTCCTGATAGCACTGATACCCATACCTGCACTGAGAGCTCCTGATAGCACTGACACCTGTACCTGCTCTGGGAGCTCCTGATAGCACTGATACCTGTACCTGCACTGAGAGCTCCTGATAGCACTGACACCTGTACATGCACTGAGAGCTCCTGATAGCACTGACACCTGTACCTGCACTGAGAGGTCCTGATAGCACTGATACCCCGACCTGCACTGAGAGCTCCTGATAGCACTGACACCTGTACCTGCACTGAGAGCTCCTGATAGCACTGATACCCGTACCTGCACTGAGAGCTCCTGATAGCACTGACACCTGTACCTGCACTGAGAGCTCCTGATAGCACTGATACCTGTACCTGCACTGAGAGCTCCTGATAGCACTGACACCTGTACCTGCTCTGGGAGCTCCTGATAGCACTGATACCTGTACCTTCTCTGGGAGCTCCTGATAGCACTGATACCTGTACCTGCACTGAGAGCTCCTGATAGCACTGACACCTGTACATGCACTGAGAGCTCCTGATAGCACTGACACCTGTACCTGCACTGAGAGGTCCTGATAGCACTGATACCCGTACCTGCACTGAGATCTGATAGCACTGACACCTGTACCTGCACTGAGATCTCCTGATAGCACTGACACCCGTACCTGCACTGAGAGTTCCTGATAGCACTGATACCCGTACCTGCACTGAGAGGTCCTGATAGCACTGATACCCGGACCTGCACTGAGATCTCCTGATAGCACTGACACCTGTACCTGCACTGAGAGCTCCTGATAGCACTGATACCCGTACCTGCACTGAGAGGTCCTGATAGCACTGATACCCGGACCTGCCCTGAGATCTCCTGATAGCACTGACACCTGTACCTGCCCTGGGAGCTCCTCATAGCACTGACACCTGTACCTGCACTGAGAGCTCCTGATAGCACTGACACCTGTACCTGCACTGAGAGCTCCTGATAGCACTGACACCTGTACCTGCACTGAGAGCTCCTTATAGCACTGACACACGTGACAGCCTTTGATTGCCCTAACATCTGTACATTCACTGATAGTTCTTGTTTGAACTGACAGATTCTGATTGCACTGATATTTCTACCTGCACTGACAGTTCCTGGTTACTTTGACATTTGTACCTTCACAGAGCGCCTGATTACATTGATTGCTTCTTTTCGTGACACCTGTACCTGCACTGTGACACACTAACACCTGTACCTGCACTGTGGCACACTGACACCTGTACCTACACTGTGACACACTGACACCCGTACCTGCACTGTGACACACTGACACCCGTACCTACACTGTGACACACTGACACCCGTACCTGCACTGTGACACACTGACACCCGTACCTGCACTGCGACACACTGACACCCGTACCTACACTGTGACACACTGACACCCGTACCTACACTGTGACACACTGACACCCGTACCTACACTGTGACACACTGACACCCGTACCTGCACTGTGACACACTGACACCCGTACCTGCACTGCGACACACTGACACCCGTACCTACACTGTGACACACTGACACCCGTACCTGCACTGTGACACACTGACACCCGTACCTGCACTGCGACACACTGACACCCATACCTGCACTGCGACACACTGACACCCGTACCTGCACTGCGACACACTGACACCTGTACCTGCACTGTGACACACTGACACCTGTACCTGCACTGTGACACACTGACACCTGTACCTACACTGTGACATAATGAAAACACTGACACCTGCACTGTGGCACACTGAAAACACTGACACCTGCCCTCACGCTCTTTACGTTGCAGCCATGGAGGACTCTCTGGCCACAGGATCCCGGCGACAGTTTCCCCGTATGAGCAAATCGCGAGCTTCCACCCAGCTGCAGGTCCTCGCCTGTGACTCAGGTCAGTCTGCTGCATTCACAGCATTGCTTTTACAAGAAAAGTTTTTTTTTTTTTATCATCTTAGTCCAAAAATAACTGCTTTATAATGAGTTAAAGCTGTGCCATCTCCCACAATGCACTGGGGGCACACCCTGCTCTGATCGTGCATGAGCTGTGCTGTCAGAGATTAGCTACAAAGTCATCTGTTTATTGTGGGGGGGGGGGGGGATATCGTCACACAGAGATTTACTCTCTGCTTGAAAGCAGGTAAAAATCTGAGAACTAGCTGTGCCCTCATCCAGCCCTATATAGTGAGGAGGTGGGCTGTGCCCTCATCCAACCCTATATAAGGAGGAGGTGGGCTGTGCCCTCATCCAGCGCTATATAAGGAGGAGGTGGGCTGAGCCCTCATCCAGCGCTATATAAGGAGGAGGTGGGCTGAGCCCTCATCCAGCCCTGTATAAGGAGGAGGTGGACTGAGCCCTTATCCAGCCCTATATATGGAGGAGGTGGGCTGTGCCCTCATTCAACCCTATATAAGGAGGAGGTGGGCTTTGCCCTCATCCAGCCCTATATAAGGAGGAGGTGGGCTGTGCCCTCATCCAGCCCTATATAAGGAGGAGGTGGACTGAGCCCTCATCCAGCCCTATATATGGAGGAGGTGGACTGAGCCCTCATCCAGCACTATATAAAGAGGAGGTGGGCTGAGCCCTCATCCAGCCCTATATAAGGAGGAGGTGGGCTGAGCCCTCATCCAGCCCTATATAAGGAGGAGGTGGGCTGAGCCCTCATCCAGCGCTATATATGGAGGAGGTGGGCTGTGCCCTCATCCAGCCCTATATATGGAGGAGGTGGGCTGTGCCCTCTTCCAGCCCTATATATGGAGGAGGTGGGCTGAGCCCTCATCCAGCGCTATATAAGGAGGAGGTGGGCTGACCCCTTATCCAGCCCTATGTAAGGAGGAGGCGGGCGGAGCCCTCATTCAGCACTATATAAGGAGGAGGTGGGCTTTGCCCTCATCCAGCCCTATATATGGAGGAGGTGGACTGAGCCCTCATCCAACCCTATATAAGGAGGAGGTGGGCTGACCCCTTATCCAGCACTATGTAAGGAGGAGGCGGGCGGAGCCCTCATCCAGCGCTATATAAGGAGGAGGTGGGCTGAGCCCTCATCCAGCCCTATGTAAGGAGGAGGTGGGCTGAGCCCTCATCCAGCGCTATATAAGGAGGAGGTGGGCTGAGCCCTCATACAGCCCTATGTAAGGAGGAGGTGGGCTGAGCCCTCATCCAGCCCTATATAAAGAGGAGGTGGGCTGAGCCCTCATCCAGCCCTATATAAGGAGGAGGTGGGCTGAGCCCTCATCCAGCGCTATATAAGGAGGAGGTGGGCTGAGCCCTCATCCAACCCTATATAAGGAGGAGGTGGGCTGAGCCCTCATCCAGCCCTATATAAGGAGGAGGTGGGCTGAGCCCTCATCCAGCCCTATATAAGGAGAAGGTGGGCTGAGCCCTCATCCAACCCTATATAAGGAGGAGGTGGGCTTTGCCCTCATCCAGCACTATATTAGAGGGGCGGGCTGAGCCCTCATCTGGCCCTATATAAGGAGGAGGTGGGCTGAGCCCTCATCCAGCCCTATATAAGGAGGAGGTGGGCTGAGCCCTCATCCAGCACTATATAAGGAGGAGGTGGACTGAGCCCTCATCCAGCCCTATATAAGGAGGAGGTGGGCTGACCCCTTATCCAGCACTATATAAGGAGGAGGTGGGCTGAGCCCTCATCTGGCCCTATATAAGGAGGAGGTGGGCTGAGCCCTCATCCAGCCCTATATAAGGAGGAGGTGGGCTGAGCCCTCATCCAGCCCTATATAAGGAGGAGGTGGGCTGAGCCCTCATCCAGCCCTATATAAGGAGGAGGTGGGCTGAGCCCTCATCCAGCCCTATATAAGGAGGAGGTGGGCTGAGCCCTCATCCAGCACTATGTAAAGAGGTGGTGGGCTGAGCCCTCATCCAGTACTATAAAAGGAGGAGGTGGGCTTAACCCCTTATCCAGCACTGTGTAAGGAGGAGGTGGGCTTTGCCCTCATCCAGCCCTATGTAAGGAGGAGGTGGGCTGAGCCCTCATCCAGCCCTATATAAGGAGGAGGTGGGCTGAGCCCTCATCCAGCCCTATATAAGGAGGAGGTGGGCTGAGCCCTCATCCAACCCTATATAAGGAGGAGGTGGGCTGAGCTAAATAGAGAAACACCCCATTAATAGGAAACTGGTCCCCTGGATATTCTGACTGCAAGAGTACTCAAATAAAATATTTGGCAATATTCATGGGATTCAAAAAGCTGCATAGAAGTTGGATTAATTGGAAAAAGCACTGCAGAGTCATAGTATGATGCCGATGAATTCTCATAAAGTGCAATGTGTAGTGATTTTCAGAGCAGTGCGCTCCGAATCACATGCAATGTCTGTCATCGCAATAATGTGAACCGGCACTTAATGGGAACTTTACCCATAACAATTTGATAATAATTAATGTTCTTTAGCAAGGAGCATATATTCCACATTAGTAATTATGCTACTAAAATGTGTGTGTGCTGTAAATTGTCCCCAGCGTTGCTCCTGTTTCTTCTTGCTGGAGGCCGCCATTTTGTTGAAGCCCACAGTAGTCACTCTCTTATTGGAAACTCTGCCCCTCTCCTTGGTCTCAAAAACTCAATGTCACTTTCTTCAAGTAAAAGATGTACATTTCCAGCCTTGATTGTATGTCTTGGCTCAGATAGAGAGGAAGGATTACAGAGGCTTTACAGTGCTGAAGTTCACAGGCTGCATTGTTGGAGAAAGGAGAGAGTATATCAGAGAGATGAGATAATACACTTTTCTTGTAAGTAAAGTAAGATATATGAAGGTAAAAGTGTGGGGATGGCGCTGTCTACTAAAAAGGTGGTAATATATAGACAGGATTAAATATGTAAGGTAAAACGGGTAATGTATAAAAACACAGATAAAAATATCACAAATAAAATATAACAAGCAAAAATATAAGTGTAAATCCAGTGGGGGTGTTTGAATAAACAATGGTAAATTAAAGTGACCAAGTGTATAAAATGGGAAAATTATATAAATATATATATCCAATATACGTGCAGTGAGTAAAAATGGCTAAACAGGTAATATAACACAAAGAAGGTGTTAATAAATGTGGAATCAAAATTAAAGTGACAAGTGCCAATAGCTATGCTGGATAAGAAATGCAAAAATATTAAACAGTGACGGGTCAGTGTCAACAACCAAGTATGATATAATTAGTGAATCAATAAATAAACGTGATTAAATAACATTGATGATGATCCAATAAGGTGACTAAGTGACATGTTTAGTCCATTCAAGTGATAGATATTTTTATAAGGAAATAAATAAGCCCCGTGGTGGGTGGTGGGCGAGGTGCTGAGTGACCCCTACGGTAAGTAGCCCACTCACCGGACATACCCACCCCACACAGGGGTAAAGAGCGGGTATAGAAGTATGGATTATTCCCTCTGATAGGTCCCGTCCTCCTCCGGGGGTCCTAGGATACAGGTATGCCGGGGGGTGGCCAGTGGGGTCCTATAGAAAGGCCCAGGTATCAGGGGGGTCCGCTCAGGTATGGGGTATGTACTCCGGTATCAACCAAGCATATCGGGACCAGGTATGGCATGTAGGGCAAAAAGAGGCCTACTTACCGTAGGGGTCACTCAACACCTCACCCACCACCCTCCACGGGGCTTATTTATTTCCTTATAAAAATATCTATCACTTGAATGGACTAAACATGTCACTCAGTCACCTTATTGGATCATCATCAATGTTATTTAATCATGTTTATTCATTGATTCACTAATTACCGTATTTATCGGCGTTTAACACGCACCTACATTTTAGGAGAGAAATTTCAGGAAAAAAGCTGAAATTTAAAATAAACAGCTTTGAACTCAGAACATTTTTTTTCATCAAATGCAGTCTCACCAGTGCCCACGAATGCAGCCTCCTCATAAGCGCAGTGCCCACAAATGCAGCCTTGCCAGCGCAGTGTCCGTCATTGCAGCCTTGCCAGCGCAGTGTCCATCATTGCAGCCTCGCCAGCGCAGTGTCCATCATTGCAGTCTCGCCAGCGCAGTGCCCATACTTGCAGCCTCGCCAGCGCAGTGCCCATACTTGCAGCCTCGCCCACGCAGTGCCCATACTTGCAGCCAGCGCAGTGCCCATACTTGCAGCCTCGCCAGCGCGGTGCCCATACTTGCAGCCTCGCCAGCGCGGTGCCCATACTTGCAGCCTCGCCAGCGCTGTGCCCATACTTGCAGCCTCGCCAGCGCTGTGCCCGTAATTGCAGCCTCGCCAGTGCCAATGACACTATGTGAATCAATTTTTTAAAAGTCCAGGAAGCAGCCCCGTGAGGTAGAAGGGGGCGGGCCGCGCAGTCATCGGAGGTCCCGGCGCCTATGATAGACGTCGGCATAGGAGGCGGGACTTCCGATGACAGCGCGTCCTTCCTTCTCCTTGGCCCCGCCCGCCCCCTTCTACCTCTCGGCGCTGCTTCCTGGACTTTTTTTTTTTTCATATCGGCGTATAACACGCACTGCTACTTTTTCCACCATTTTTAGGAGGAAAAAGTGCGTGTTATACGCCGATAAATACAGTATATCATACTTGGTTGTTGACACTGAGTTACTGTTTAATATTTTTGCATTTCTTATCCAGCATAGCTATTGGCACTTGTCACTTGCAGCCTACTGATATACCCACCACATATTCCACAGCGCGGAATCCTATACTTTCAAAGCAAGATATATACCCAGAAATGTGGTTCCCCCATCAACACACACAGTGCTGACAGGAAAATCCCTCCTGTCTAGTCTTTGTATTCTCCCAGCAGGGGGGGGGGGTTGGGGCAGCAATTGAAGCCATCCCCTTCAGGAGAAGACAGTGATTATGGCTAGTGGCAATACCAACCGCTAGCCATAATCACGTGTAAGGTCTAGCAGGCTGGTTGTACCCAAGTTGATTGATCTATCAACTTGGTACATTCAGCCTGCCCAAATATGGTTTTCGAATCCCACCCGGTTCCTGCTGACCTGGCCAAGATTCAAACTGTCTAGATTTAAACCATCTATGACCAGCTTAATTATTTTGTGTCTCCCTGGCAGCAGAGTTTGTCCTCTCACCTCTCCTGCTTTTCTTTTCTTCCCTCTGCACAGTCTGTGTCATTCCTGTTGCTTTCTTCCCCCTTCAGCAACAGTAAATCTTAAAGCTGTCAGGAGATTGGCCTCTAGTGGCTTTGATTT
Source organism: Pelophylax lessonae (assembly GCF_965119305.1). Lineage (NCBI taxonomy): Eukaryota > Metazoa > Chordata > Amphibia > Anura > Ranidae > Pelophylax > Pelophylax lessonae. The sequence goes on from NC_138778.1 coordinate 207,691,055, forward strand.
TAGGCACAGTCCCGAGACTAGAGAGCAACTGAGCATGTGCAGAGCAGAGTTAAGACACAGTATAGGCACTTATTTGTAATGTTTGACATAGCTATATTTGCAAAAGGGGTGAGCCTGAAGTGATCTATCAGGACTTAAAGTGGTTGTAAAAGCAGAAGGTGCATTCTGTGCATTAGTATAAAAAGCCTTCTATGTACAGCAGCCCCCCAAATACTTACCTGAGGTCCATCTAGATCCATTGATGTTGCAGTAGTGTCTCAGCTGCCCGGGACTCCCCTCCTCATTGACTGAGACAGCAGGAAAGTGCAATTATTTCCCGCTGCTGTCAATCAATGTCAGTCAGCTAATGAGGAGAGAAAGAGGGGGGCCCAGGCCGCTGCTTCCTGCTGAATGGACAGAGGGAGCTGTGGCTCGCCTCGGGGGAGGATTTGTACTAGGAGGGGGGATTTGGGGGGAGGATTTATGCTAGGTGTGGTGATTTGGTGAGAGGATTTGTGCCAGGAGGGGGGATTTGGGAAGGATTTACGCTAGAAGAGTGGATTTGGGGGGAGGATTTAACCTAGGTGGGGGGGGGGGGATTTGGGGGGAGGATTTATGCTAGGTGTGGTGATTTGGTGAGAGGATTTGTGCCAGGAGGGGGGATTTTGGGGGAAGGATTCACGCTAGGAGTGGGAATTAGGTAGGAGGAATAATGCTAGGAGGGGAAAATTGGGGGAGAATTTACTCTTGGAGGGGGAATTGGGGAGGATTTGTGCTAAGAGTGGGGTTTTAGGGGGAGTATTTACGCTAGGAGGGGGAATTTTGGGGAGAGGATTTATGCCAGGAGGGTGGATTGGGGGGGGGGATTTGTGCCTGGAGGGGGGATTTGGGGGGAGGATTTATGCTGGGAGTGGGGATTAGAGAGGATGATTTAAACTAGGAGGGGTTATTTGGGGGGAGGATTTTTGCTAGAAGGGGGATTGGGGGGGGGGAGAGAATTTACGCAAGGAGTGGGTATTTGGGAGGAGGATTTATGCTAGGAGGGGGGATGTGGGGGAGGAGGATTTATGCTAGGAGTGGGGATTTGGAGGAGAGGATGTGTGCCAGGAGGGGGGATTTGGAGAGAGGATTTACGCTAGGAGGGGGTATTTGGGAGGAGGATTTACGTTAGGAGGGGGGATGTGGGGAGGAGAATTTTGTGCCAAGAGGGGGGGGGGATTTGGAGGGAGGATTTACACCAGGAGGGGGGATTTGGGGGAGAGGATTTACGCTAGGAGGGGGGATTTGGGGGAGAGGATTTACACTAGGAGGGGGGATTTTGGGGAGAGGACTTCCGCTAGGAGGGGGGATTTGGGGGAGAGGACTTGCGCTAGGAGGGGGGATTTGGGAGAGAGGACTTGCGCTAGGAGGAGCAGGATTTGGGGAACAGGACTTGCGCTAGGAGGGGGGATCTGGGGGCGAGGACTTGCGCTAGGAGGGGGGGGATTTGGGGGCGAGGACTTATGCTAGGAGGGGGGATTTGTGGAAGCGGATTTACGCTAGGAGGGGAAATTTGAGGGAAAACTAACTTTTTTAGCTGGCTCCTAGACTCAAAGCAGATTTGTCAAGCCTTACTTTAATCTCGGCTCACCAGGACATAGACCACTTAGTGGGCTGAAAGTAGATAGAAAAATAAAATGTCCCCCCCCCCCCCCGGGGAAGTCTTTGACTCTTCAGTCAGAGAGATGCTGTGATTGCCACTGGCGGTTCACGTTCCCTTTGGTACCCTTTCAAAGTGTGCCGCCGTGTTTGCCAGGGGCTCCTCTCTCGGCCAGGCTGCCCATCCCGGTTGAAGCTTTGAAGCCGGGCTCCAGAGACTTCCAAGCTGCCTCTGATTTCTCATCAATGGAAGGAAAGACAGAGCTGACTTTCTGCAATGGAGACAAACTTAGAGGTGACTTTATTTTTTATTTTTTTCGTGGGAGGAAAAGTTGGCACCCTGCAGATAAGCTGCTGTAATTGGGCTAGGAGAAAGGGGAGTGGCCTTTATTTCCTCTAACAGCCAGTCGGATTAAGCTGGGTAAATCATGACAGCTGGAATCCTATTGGCTGCTTTGGGTATCACTGACAATCTTTTTGCTGTAAGATAATATATTATGGGAAATGGTGTCCTACCTTCAAGTATACCTCTAGCCTAAAGAGTATGGAATGGGTAAACCAATGTAGCTGTTTTTGTGCTATTAGGAGATGTCTCCAAAGAATAATAATAACCCCTTGACCTCCGGAAGGTTCCTCCCCCTTCATGACCAGGCTATTTTTTTTCCTATTCAGCACTGCGCTACTTTAATTGGTCATTTTGCAGTTGCAACTCTGTAAGCAAATGCAATTTATATCATTTTTTTAGCACACAAATACAGCTTTCTTTTGGTGGTATTTGATTTTGATTTTTGATATTTTTTTATTTTTTATTATGTAAATGAAAGAAGACTGAAAATGTTGACCCCCCCCCAATATTTTTTACTTTCTGTTTAACCACTTTACCACCGGAGGATTTTGCTGTCTTACGTCTGGGCCACTTTTTGCGATTCGGCACTGTGCGACTTTAACTGACAATTGCGTGGTCATGCAACGCCGTACCCAAACAAAATTTACGTCCTTTTTTTCCACCAAACAGAGCTTTCTTTTGGTGGTATTTGATCATCTCTGCGATTTTTTATTTTTTGCGATAATAATAAAAAATGCGACAATTTTGAAAAAATAACAATATTTTTCTACTTTGACAGTTAAAAAATATCCAATATATTAAATTTTTGTCATATATTTAGGCCAAAATGTATTTAGCTACATGTCTTTGACAAAAAAATTCTCAATGAGCGTATTGTTAACCGCTTTAAGACCGGAAGATTTTACCCAATTCCTGACCAGGCCCTATTTTGCGATTCGGCACTGCGTTGCTTTAACGGACAATCGCGCGGTCATGCGACGCTGTACCCAAATTTAATTGATGTCCTTTTTTCCCCACAAACAGAGCTTTCTTTTGGTGGTATTTGATCACCTGTGCGATTTTTACTTTTTGCGCTATAAACAAAAAAATTTTGAAAAAATAATATTTTTCACAGTTTTTTTTATATGAAATTCCCCCCCCCCCAAAATGTAAAAATCAAAATTTTTTAACATTTTAGGCCAATTTGTTTTCTGCTACATATGTTTGGTAAAAAAAATCGCAATAAGCGTATTTTGATTGATTTGCGCAAAAGTTATCGCAGCTACTAACTACGGGAAATTTCTGTCATTTTTATTGTTTTTTTTCTTTAAACTAGTAATGGCGGCGATCTGCGATTTTTTTTTTTTTTTTTTTTTTTTTTTTTTTTTGCCGGACTGCGACATTGCGGCGGACAGATCTGACCCTTGACTGACATTTTTGACACTTTTGGGGGTACCAGTGACATTACTGCAGTAATCAGTGCTATAAATATGCACTGTTACTGTAAAAATGACACTGGTAGGGAAGGGGTTAACTTTTATTGGTGATCAAGGGGTTAATGTATGCCTGCTGCTTACTGACGTGTGTGGGGGGAGGTGTCTGAGTGACACAGGCACAGATCACAGGTTCAGCTATGCTGAATCCTGCAATCTGACCCTGCCTGTCACTTAGGAGATCCGCCCGCTTTGTTTACACAAGCGGGCGGATCTCCACACTCGATCCCCGACGATCGGGGAAGAGCAGTGGTGATCACCGCCTCTCTTCCCCTGGCCCGACTCCTGCTGTGACTGAATACAGTGGGAGCGAGCATCCAGCGGCGCGCGCGCGGCGCCGAGAGAGGGTAATGTCTGGTGACGTAGGTCTACGTCGCCAGACGATAACGAGCCACTGTGCCGCAGTTGCAGCACAATGAGCAGTGTTAAAGTGGTTAAAAAGCATATCTAGTAAAATCAAATTTCTTCATGAATTTAGGGCAAAATGTATTCTGCTACATGTCACAAGTGCTGGGGGGCTGACCCTGCTAACACTGTGCTTTTGGGGACACTAGTATAGTTCTGATTGTTATCAAGACACTGATCCATACATACAGACACTATACTTGTAATGGGGGTGATCAGTGACCTCCAGTGTGACTGATAGTGTGGCGGGAAATCTGACGCTAACTGACATTGGCTGGGTGGGACACTAACTGAGACTAACGTAGCTAGTGACACTAATACAGTGATCAATGATAATACTGTATACTGACACTATACTAGTAATGGCGGTGATCAGTGACCTCTAGTGTGACTGATAGTGTGGCGGAAAATCTGGCACTAACTGACACTGGGTGGGACAATAACTGACACGGACTGGGTGGGACACTAACTGACACATACGTAGCTAGTGACACTAATACAGTGATCAATGATAATACTGTATACAGACACCATACTAGTAATGGCGGTGATCAGTGACCTCTAGTGTGATTGATAGTGTGGTGGGAAATCTGGCGCTAACTGACACTGACCGGGTGGGACACTAACTGACACTACCGTAGCTAGTGACACATATACAGTGATCAATGATAAAACTGTATACAGACACTATACGAGTAATGGCGGTGATTAGTGACCTCTAATGTGACTGATAGTGTGGCGGGACATCTGGCGCTAACTGACACGGGGGTGGGTGGGACACTAACTGACACTACCGTAGCTAGTGACACTTATACAGCGATCAATGATAATACTGTATACTGACACTATACTAATTGCACTGGTTGGGTGATAGGGGTGATTAGGAGGGCAATCGACGGATTAAGCGTGTGTGCCTAACAAGTGCATGTGTGCTGCTCTTATTCATCATTAGGCCCCTTTCACACAGCTTTCCGATCCGGTCCGCCTGTCCACCTGTCCATTCACCCCTATGGGGCAGTGGATGTCAGTGGTGACATCTCTGCTGACACCCGCTGCTATCCAATCCGATCCTGTCCGTGAAATCAAGACTGATGGTAACCCTATTTTCCATCCGTCTGGAGGATCGGATCGGATAGGACAGGCAAGCCGTTTTCATCCGATCTCCCATAGAGGAGAGCGGGGATCTGACAGCTCTGTGTCTGCACAGTGAGCAGAGACGGACCTGTCATCCACCTGCTCAGCAGGGATCGGCGGATCAGTCCTCCGCTAAACAAAGCAGGGATCGATCCCCCGCTGTGAAAGGACCCTTAGAGATGGGCAGGGCTGCTGTTAGAAATTGTGGGGCCCCGTACAGACTACCTGGCAGGGCCCCCTCAAGAAAATATTAAAGATCTATTTATCTAAAATTACAACAAAATCACTATTATCAGACACAGATATAACATAACTCAAATAATTCCTGCTAAATCTAAGAAAAAAAAACTATGTTAAATAAAAAAGAAGATGAGATGAGAAAAATATACAGGCTGGGCAGTTGGAGCTCAGTGATCAGAGAGAGAGAGAGAAACAAAGTTACAAATAAACTCCTGAGCAGAGATAACATTAGAGCCAGTGCTGGGAGGGGGGCCCACACAAGGGAGGGGGATTAGTGAGGGACGACTGTCTCTTTCTCAACAGATAAAAGCTGATAGCAGGGAGAGGGACAGATCAGATTCAGGTGCTGGAGGAAGATTTCTGTATTTGTTGTCCATCACTAATCCCCCTCTCTGTGTGGGCCCCCCTGTGTGCTAGGGCCCCCTACAAGAGGGCTGGTGGTCCCCCCCCCCCATCAGCGGCCCTGGAGATGGGCTCAGACGTGTTCTGGATCGTAGTCCCCACCCACCTGCCCGATCCCGCCAGGAAGCCGACACTGCACAGCGCTAATCACAGGCAGTGAGATATTTCTGTGAGCTGCGGATCGGGAAATGTCTCACTGCCTGTGATTAGCGGTGTGCAGTGTCGGCTTCCTGGCGGGATCGGGCAGGTGGGTGGGGACTACGATCCAGAACACGTCTGAGCCCATCTCTACTCACCTTCTGGCTGCTCTTATTTCTGAATGGGGGGGGGGGGGAATCCAGCCAGAGCCTGTGTTTACAAACATACAGATCTGTGCTGTGATTGGCCACAACCAATCAGCAGGCATACAGCCCAAATGATTGGCTGTAACCTGCTGACAAATTTGTACTGTGTCCAAATACAGCACAGGTCAGCAGGGGGGTGTGACTCTAAACCAGGAAGAACACCACAGTGTATGGGTAGATTGGTGACAGGTGCCTGGCTATTCTGCTGCCAGCAGTAAATGTGCTGTTAGTGGGCGACAGGTGGATAATAGGATAATAATAATAATTATACATAGTTACATAGTTAGTGAGGTTGAAAAAAGAAATTAGTCCATCCAGTTCAACCTATGATGTGTGTGTGTGTTTGCTTTTAACCGTATATTGTATACCCCTGTATGTTGTGGTCTCTAAGGTGCCCATCTAATAGTTTTTTGAAACCATCAATGCTCCCTGCTGATACGACTGCTTGTGGAAGAGAATTCCACATCCTTACTGCTCTGACAGTAAAGAACCCCTTACGTATTTTAAGGTTAAATAGTTTCTCCTCTAGTTTTAGTGAGTGGCCACGTGTCTTATTGTATTCCCTTTCTCTGAATAGTTTGTTCCTTATGCTCGGGTCGCCAGTACAGTATTTGTACATTGATATCATATCCCCCCTCAATCGTCTTCTCCAGAGAGAATAAGTTCAGTGCTTGTAGTCTTTCCTCATAGCTGATGTCCTCCATTCCCCTAATTATTTTTGTTGCCCTTCTCTGGACTTTCTCCAGTTCCAGCACATCCTTCCTGAGGACCGGTGCCCAGAACTGGACAGCATACTCCAGATGTGGCCGGACCAGAGTCTTGTAGAGCGGGAGAATAATCTCTTTATTTCTGGAGTGAATCCCCTTTTTTATACATCCCAGTATTCTGTTGGCTTTGCTTGCAGCGGCTTGGCATTGCATGCCACTGCCAAGCCTGTTGTCCACCAGTAACCCCAGGTCCTTTTCCATCTTAGATTCACCCAGAGGTTCCCCCCCTAGTGAGTAGCTTGCTTTCTGGTTTCTGACACCCAAGTGCATTACTTTACATTTTTCAACATTAAACCTCATCTGCCATGTAGTTGCCCACCCCGTTATTTTGTTCAGGTCCGCTTGTAAGGTTTCCACATCCTGCATAGAAGATATTGGCATGCTTAGTTTAGTATCATCCGCAAATACTGAGATTGTACTAGATATCCCCTCCTCTAGATCATTTATGAATAAATTAAACAGGATTGGCCCCAGGACAGAACCCTGGGGGACCCCACTTTCCGCACCCGCCCAATCCGAGTACTCCCCATTAATCACCACCCTCTGGACTCTCCCCTGGAGCCAGTTCTCTATCCAGGTAATCACCCTAGTATAAATATTATGATTATTAGATCCTTTTTTATATATTTGTCACTGGTGCCGCGGGCTGCTGTTAGAAATCACGGGGCTCCGTATAGCCTACAGCAGGGGTCTTCAAACTTTGGCCCTCCAGTTGTTCAGGAACTACAATTCCCATCATGCCTAGTCAGGTCTGTGAATGTCAGAGTTTTGCAATGCCTCATGGGATGTGTAGTTCTGCAACAGCTGGAGGGGCGTAGTTTGAGGATCCCTGGCCTACAGGTTACCTGACAGCCCCCCCCCCCCCCCCAACGAATATATCAACACAATATTTTCACTAAAAATACAGTAAAATAATTATTAGCGGACGCAAACATAACAGAGAACCCGTGTGAATTAGGCTGCATTCACATGTCAGCTTATAATCGCGGGCAGAACCGCCGCGGTTCCGCCCGCGATTCGGAGATTTATTGCAAATCGCGGGACGCCTAGCGTTGCCCGTTGATTTGCAATAGCCCCCCAAACGCCGAGCGATGTTGCCGCGATTTACGCCCGCCGAATCGCGGCAACATCGCGCAAACAAAAAATCGCGGGACGCAATACGCTCCAAAAAAGTACAAGAGCTTCTTAGGGGTCCGATCTGTCCGCCGCAATGTCGCAGGCCCACAAAAAAATGCAGATCGCCGCCATTACTAGTAAAACAAAAAAAAAACAATAAAAATGACATAAATCTTTCCCGTAGTTAGTAGACGCGATAACTTTTGTGCAAACCAATCAAAATACGCTTATTTTGATTTTTTTTAACAATTGTCGCTCTTTTTTTGTTTATAGCGCAAAAAAAAAAAAAATCGCACAGGTGAGCAAATACCACCAAAAGAAAGCTCTATTTGTGGGGGAAAAAAGGACGTCAATTTTATTTGGTACAGCATCGCACAACCGCACAATTGTCAGTTAAAGTAACGCAGTGCCAAATCGCAAAATAGGGCCTGGTCAGGAAGGGGGGAAATCCTTCCGGTCTTAAAGTGGTTACATAGTTACATAGTTAGTGAGGTTGAAAAAAGACATCAGTCCATCCAGTTCAACCTAAGATGTGTGTGTGTTTGCTTTTAACCGTACATTGTATACCCCTGTATGTTGTGGTCTCCAAGGTGCCCATCTAATAGTTTTTTGAAACTATCGATGCTCCCTGCTGATACCACTGCTTGTGGAAGAGAATTCCACATCCTTACCGCTCTGACAGTGAAGAACCCCTTACGTATTTTAAGGTTAAACCGCCTTTCCTCTAGTTTTAGTGAATGGCCACGTGTCTTATTGTATCTCTTCTCTCTGAATAGTTTGTTCCTTATGCTAGGGTCGCCAGTACAGTATTTGTACATTGATATCATATCCCCCCCCCCCTGGTTAATTATTATTATTTTTTTTTTTACAGATTGTTTTTTATTTACAGGACAGGGAAGCCTGCAGCTCTGCGGGAATGGGGGGGGGGGGGCACAGTGAAAGGGGGAGGCTCAGAATCAGGCAGAACAGGGAGGGGGAGCGATGTCGGAGAAGCAATTACAGGAATGATGCCCTGAGTCTGTGTCTCTCCTCGCAGCAACTGAAAGCTGTCAGGAGGGGGAGAAACTGGCTTTCAGCTGCTTCAGAGAGCCACACAGGGCTTCCTTCTGTATTTGCCCCTCTGCCGGACCGCACCGATTCCCCGTGCTGTTGGGGCCCCCCTGTGTGCCCGGGCTCCCTACAGGAGGACTGGTGGTCCCCCCCTATCAGCGGCCCTGCTGGTACCCACCTTTAAAAGATTTCCCCTCTATTCCTGTCCAAGTGCCCATTCAAATTTTACCATCTCAGTCACCAGGATAAATGGGTGAATCTACGTAGTGAAATCACAGAAGAACCTGGCAGTGGTTCTAGTCTTTTTAGACTTAAAACCGCTACTTTTACCGCCCCCCCTGCCTCTTTGTGCCACTCTTCCCGAAGCACATTAGTGTGGGCAGCCTTCCCAGAAGAGTTGAAGTGGTTATAGCTGCAAAGGGTGGGCCAACTCAATATTGAACCCTTCGGACTAAGACTGGGATGCCATTAAAGTTCATGTGTGTGTAAAGGCGTCCCAATACTTTTGGTAATAGTGTATACTTAAATGTATCCGACAGCCACATGTGCACTGTTTGTTTACATCCAACGGTGCAAATCCTACTGTCCTAGCAGCTCCTGTGTATCGCAGTCCCATAGACATGTATGGGACCGTCTATAATCATCTTTAGCCTCGGGACACAGCCCCATAGACTGTTAGGCCTCATCAGGGCCGCCATCAGGGGGGTACAGCCCATACAGATGTAGGGGGCCCAGGCGTCCCGAGGGGCCCAGTCCCTCTGGGATGCCCCAGGCTCCAAGTTGGCAACTCCCCTTTTGTTCATTGTCACCCCTACACTGACTCCCACTGGTGCCACCCACTGCACTGGCTCCTGACTCCCATCCTGCCACTGGCCACCGCTGTCAAAATTATTGGTGAGTAGCACCCAATCATATGCATTCACAGGCCCCCGCAGAAGAGGAGGATGTAACCTTGTGGTCAGGTCCTGGGAGCCCAGGCCTAAACCTGTAAGGGGCCCCAAAATTTCTGATTGCTGCCCTGGGCCTCATGCACACTGGACGTGATCAGAACATTAGTAGAAAGCTGTAGCTGTAGAAGGTTTTTAGGCTTTTTTGCAGTAGCGTTTTTCAGCGGTTTTTTTTTAGCTTTTTTTCAGCTGTAGCATTTTTTAGCAAAACTATACTCCCACAAAGGCTTATGGCTCAAAAACGTTGATAAACACTGAATAGCTGCGTTTTTTGGCCGTTTTTTTTTTTTTTTTTTTTTGTGGTTTTCAGCTTTTTCCATCTTTTATCAGAGTTAGAGCATTTTTGCAGCTGAAAAATTCCACTAGTTCTGTTTTTTTTTTTCCAGCCAGAAAATGCCCCTTGCCAAAAACTGCTGATAACAGCCTATGTGTGTATGGACACATAGGATACCATGGAGGGGAGTTTGCTGGCTGCAGAAATAAACGTCTGACTCCGAAAACAGCCGCTGTAAAAACATGGAGGGTTAGGCTAGGTTAGGATAGGTCAGGGGAAGGGGCAATAAATGCACCATGTATCCTTTACATCTCGGAGTACATACACCAGGGACATTCTGTAAAAAGTGGTTCAATCCACTCATATCTACCCTGAAGACTCTGGATTTGAGTGAAGGGATTCTTTAATTCTGCAGGTTGAAAAAACGGAAGCATTTCTTCCAAAACAGACAGGAACTGGCATTCATTTTTATTTTTAGCAAGTTGGGATGGTTCTTGTGCCGCCGTTGCTTTTCTGACAAGCGCTGTGTGGCAAATCACACCATTTCTGTCTGTGAGAGGTGATAATTGCGAGGTAGGTGGGAGCTCGGAGCCGAGGTATCTTTTCATACACTGGAGACTTTCAGAGAGGTGCCGGGAAGGTGCCAGCTGCAGCTGAGAACATATTTAAACAGATTAAAGGATTCCTTCACATTTGTCACTTTCCATTTATTCTTCATGCTGCAAATATATGTAAGCTCAATGACTAAAATCTCATATGAGCTTAACATGTTCAAAGTCATTTTTAGGCTTTTTAACCACTTCAACTCCGGAAGATTAAGGCCTCTTTCACACGGGCGTTCCGTATGTCCGTATATCACCCCATCCATTTGCGGGTGATATACGGACATAATGCATGTCAATGGGATTGCGGATGTCAGTGGATGGTCATCCGCTGACATCCGATTTGCGTCCTTTCAGTTCTGTTCCGTTTTTTGGAACGGAACAGAACCCTATTTTTTCTTCCGTTTAAAAAACGGAAAGGACGCAAAATTGGATGTCAACGGTGTCATCCGCTGACATCTGCAATCCCATAGACATACATTATGTCCATATATCATCCGCAAACGGATGGGATGATATGCGGACATACGGAGCGGATGACACAAGTGTCATCCGTGTCCGTAAAAAAAAAAAAAGTGCTGGAGCGGCCTTACCCAACTACCCAACTAAAATGTTTGCACTTCTTTCCCACGAATAGAGCTTTCTTTTGATGGTATTTGATCACCACTATATTATAATATATATCTGCTGCGCCTCGTAATAAAATACAATATTTAGAATGTTGCGAAAAAGCAGCTGACACAATATTGGGAAATGAGCAATATAACATAAACAGTAAAAAGTGGTGCAGCGCTATTCAAATAACAAAAAAGTCCACAACCAAAGAGAGAGTCCCAGTGGAAAGCATAGAGCGTGTCTTCAATCCTTATGTGAGGACCACCACCGACACCCAATCACACAGCCTCTTACCGTATGTCATAGACCCTCACTACAAAGGTCTATGGAAGCGGTGCTATATACACCAGACAAAGGTGATAGTAAAATCCTCCAATACTCCTCTAGCGATCCTCTCTGCGGACATAACATCTCATGGGGAGATAAATGAAACACTTCTCATGTTGTAGACGTAATAATCCAATTTATTATAAATAAAAGATCCACTCACAAATTAGTTGTGAAACTCCAGCACATCTTGAGTATATCTATCAAGCCAACAAGATGTGTCAAGCCAACAAGATGGCTGCCATATACCAGCATGTACCAGCGTCATACATCATCGACTCCTCCCTACGTGTTTTGTCATCATATGACATCATCAGGGGCCCCTGATATAATGAAACGCGTAGGGAGGAGTCGATGATGTATGACGCTGGTACGCGCTGGGATATGGCAGTCATCTTGTTGGCTTGAAACACTGGATAGATATACCCAAATACGCTGGAGTTTCACAACTAATTTGTGAGTGGATCTTTTATTTATAATAAATTGGATTATTACGACTACATCATGGGGAGTGTTTCATTTATCTCCATATGAGATGTTATGTCTGCGGAGAGTATTGCTAGAGGAGTACTGGAGGATTCCACTATCACCTTTGCCTGATGTATATAGCATTGCTTCCATAGACCTTTGTAGTAAGGGTCTATGACATATGGTAAGAGGCTGTGTGATTGGGTGTCCATGGTGGTCCTCACATAAGGATTGAAGACACGCTATTTGCTTTCCACTGGGACTCTCTCTCTGGATGTGGACTTTTTTGTTATTTGAATAGCGCTGCACCACTTTTTACCATTTGATCACCACTGCAGTTTTTATTTTTTGCACTATAAACAAAGAACGACCATCAATTTAAAAAACATTATGTTATTAAACATATCCAATATCCAAAATCAAATTACTTCATCAGTTTAAGCCACTGTATTCTGCTACATGTTTTTAGTAAAAAATACCAATAAGTGTATACTGATTGGTTTGCGCAAAAGTTTTAGCGTCTACAAAATATGGGATATATTTATGGAATTTCTATTTATTTATCTTTTACAAGTAACGGCGGTAATCAATGACTTATAGCTGGACTGCGATATTGCAGCGGACAGATTGGACACCTGACACTTTTTTGGGAAGCAGTGACACTAATACAGTGAGCAGTGCTAAAAATATGTACTGTCACTGTACTAATGATACTGGCTGGGAAGGGGTTAACATCAAGGGCGATCATAGGGTTAACTGTCGGCCTAGTTGGTGTTTAAGTGTAGTGAGGGACGTGCTTTTACTACAGGAATTCAACTCCTTTGTAAAAAAAAATGAAGGCACACTATGAGTTAAGTCCAGCAAGGTGCATGACACCTCCTGGGCTTAGCTCTGTTATTTATATCTGACAGCTTTATAGTACTCCCGGAAGACAGCTATCGCTCTGGGAGAGTGGCGCTGATCCTTCTGTGCAATGCATCCTAAACAGAAAAATCACTGCAGCTGCTATGCCCGCCCCTCTTTTCCTCATGCCTATTCACAGAAGCCTTTGTATTATGTGAACACACTCATAAAGGCTTCTCTGAATGGGCTGCAGAGGGGAGGGATGGGCATAGCTGCTCTGTGTGCCTTTCTCGTCTCTCACAGCCTGAGAGTCTCCAGTGAAATTCCCAGCAGAGTAATAAACATGTCAGATATAAATATTAGAGATAAGCTCAGGAGATGTCATGCAGCTCCTTGGACTTAACTCACAGTGTGCCTTCACTTTTTAAATGGCTGAATTTCTGAAATTCAGCTTTTAAAAATGGCAAAGGCTTCCGTAATCTAAATGCCATCCAAAAAAAACAAAATGGTTACAGTGAACAACTTATGATGCTTAGATGCCCGAAGCCTTTCCAGGTCCATGTATGCTATCAGGCAAAGTGGCTGAGATGCTGGATGGCCAGTTTAGGCCATTTCATTAATGTATTTGTGCTTCTATCCTCATAGGAATCTATTACAACAAGAGGACAGTCCAGAGGAAATATGCCAGACCCGGAATCCAAGAGCTACAGGGAATACCGGTAAGTAATGCATGAGCCAGTGAATAATGCGATTGGTTGCTTTGCTGGCCAACTGCTGCTTGACCTCTATGTGGCTGCCATGGCCATTGATTGACACTTCATGTATTCATTTTATCAGGCCTCTCTGATCAGTGAATGGAAGGAGATGTTTAAGACATCACCCCGAGTAAAATGTCCAAGCTCCGGTTGTTGGCTAGAGTTCCCAAGCGTATATGGTCTAAAACAACATTACCAGAGATGCCAGGGGGTACGTACATTACTAACGTTCAAGAAGAACCTTCGGCACCTTCTAATGTTAACCAGGCCCTTATCTGTACACCATATTATTCCAGCCACCAAATCAGGATACTTTGTCCTTAGTAATGTTCAGGTTATCTGCTTTCCATATTGTTTCGGCCACTCTCTGTTTGCCATATTGTTCCAGCCACTTGTTCATGCCACTTTGTCTATAATGCTTCTCAGTTCATTATCTGATTTTCATATTGTTCCACCACCTTTTCAGGCCACTTTGTATATATGGTGCTCTTCAGGTCATTACCTGCCTTCCATTATTGTTGAAGCCTCCTAAGTCTGGTACACACTTTCCTTTTTCTTTCTTTCAATTCAGTGGGGTGAAAAAAAAACTGAGATGCTCACTGTACTGACTATGCGATGTTAGTTGCCAGTGCTGATCGGATGCCAGCCGGCTGCTGGTTTTTCTAGCATGCCCGGTCAACAAAAGCCAGCAAAGTTGATGTACACACTAGGGATCGACCGATTATCGGTGGGGCCGATATTCACTTTTTTTTTTTAAGTATCAGTATCGGCCACAAACTTGCCGATATGGCCGATATTGCTTCAAGTGGTTGTACCGGAGTGATGCCTGCAGCTAGAGGCATCACCCTGGTACCATTGTTTAGAACCGACAGTTGGCTTTCTTGTAATGACAACCAATGCGCTCAATTGTCATTACAAGTAGCGGGAGGGGACGCCCCCTCCTGCCGCCTACCGTGGCTCGCCCGGGTCTCCCGTCCCACTGGGAGACCCGAGTGAAGAAGCCAACATGTCCGCCCACTGGCCGAAGACCCGAACAAAGCCGAATTCGGCTCTGATTGGGTCTCTGATGTAAGAACCCGGAAGTGATGTCATGAAGGTGCCAGATTTAAAAATAGATGACAGCATTCAAAACAGCCAAACTTGCCATTTTGAATGCTTTTAAGTGCAGAGGAGGGGTTTGGGGTCTTTTAAACCCCAGATCCCTCCATAAAGAGTACCTGTCACTGCCTATTACCGTCACAAGGGATGTTTACATTCCTTGTGAAAGCAATAAAAGTGATCAAAAAAATGTTAAAAGGACAGTGTAAAAATAAAAACTTTAAATGTGCGGAATATCGGCACCTAATATCGACTATCAGCCTGAAGGGTGGCGGAAAATCGGTATCAGCCCAGGAAAAACAATATCGGTCGATCCCTAGTACACACGGTCCGAATGTCGGCCGATTTCTATTGAACCTGCCGATACCAGCTGATATTTGGCCCGTGTGTATCAGGGTTTATTCAGGTCTCCTTGTCCATGGTGCTCTTCAGGTCATATTTTCCTTTTATTTTGTTGAAGCCCCCTACTCAGGCCACTTTGTTCATGGTTCTCTTCAGGTCATTATCTGCCTTGCATATTATTGAAGCCCCCTACTCAGGCCACTTTGTCCATGGTGCTCTTTAGGTCATTATCTGCCTTCCATATTGTTGAAGCCCTTTACTCAGGCTACTTTGTCCATGGTGCTCTTGGTGCTCTTTAAGTCATTATCTGCCTTCCATATTATTAAAGCCCCTACTCAGGCCACTTTGTCCATGGTGCTCTTCAGGTAATTATCTGCCTTCTATATTGTTTTAGAACCTTTTCAAGCCATTTTGTCTATATTGTGCTCTTCAAGTCATTATCTGCCCTCCATGTTGTTGAAGGCCATTACTAAGACCAGTTTGTTTATAGTACTGTTCATGTCCTTATCCTCCTTTCATATTGCTTGAGCCCCCTTTTTTTTAGACCACTTTGTCTATGGTGCTGTCCAGGTCATTATCTGCCTTCCATATTATTGAAGGCCCCTACTCAGGCCTCTTTCTCCATGGGGCTGTCCAGGTCATTATCTGCCTTCCATATTGTTAAAGAACCATACTCATGCCACTTTGTCCATGGTAATGTTCATGTCACTATCTGCCGTCCATATTGTTCCAGCCCCCACCTTTGTCTACCATATTCTTTAAGCCACTTTTTCAGGCCGCTTTGTCCATGGTACTGTTTAGTCTTGCTTACTCTACATATTGAATTATACCCAGCCTATCTGTTTGAATCCACTAGAAAGTAGTGGGACCACCATGAGACATGAAAAAAATGCTAAGCAGTAATCGTCTCTTAAATGGCAACATAAAAGTTAAATTATTTTAAACCAATTAAATCTAAATCTGGGAAAAAAATTGAGCCACTGCAATGATCGATTTTGTCTAGGGAAGGAAAAAAAGCAGTTTTACTGACCCCATCCTTCGCTTCTGCAGGCTTCCAGCTGCACAACTGGTCACATAAAGCCTGTTCTCTTCACTGATCTGTCAATTGCACTGTAACGTCATCATGTACAGTGCAGGACCAGCCGTCCTGCACTGTAAGTGAGGACACCAAGGGCTCACCCACAACCCAATGAGAAGTGAAGAGCACTGACTGCTTTTTATGTTACCACAGACAAAAACGACCATTTAACCCTTGCAGGGCTAAGGTAGCCTCCATTTTTTTTTTTTTTTTTATGAAAACCAGAGTTACATAGAAATTTTGTAACTGTCAGGTCACTTTGTGTGAATTTTAACTTTAATTTCTGTTTGTGGCAGTTCCCTGAGTTTGATATATCAAGATACTTTCATATGGAAAATTATGCCTCGTACACACGCATCGATTATTGGCAGGGAATTTTCGGCCAACGTCCGATCGGCCGATTTTCGGCTTGTTAGTATGATGCTTCCGACAATCGACTCTTTTTTTTTTCGGCCGGAAAAAATCTGGTGTGCAGGCTATAAAATTTTTGTTGGCCGTCAACACAACGGCCGATTTTCCGTCAGTCAGTACAGATTTCGGCAGACAAAAATCTGATGAGCAAGACTGGGCATGCTCAGAGAAGAAAAAACACATGGAAAGTAAACCAGCACATGACATCACTTCTGAAGTAGATTTTTGTTGGCCGAGAAAATTCGTGTGCAGTCTAGAGCACATTCCAACCAACAAAACACCACTTTGGACAAAAGTCGGACGATCGGTCGGCCGATAATCGTTGCGTGTGTACGAGGCATCAGACAGACTAGTTGCACTAGGACCTAGGTTATATTTTTTGCTTTTACTTGATAATCGTTTTTTTTTTGTTAGGGCTCTTTCACACGGCCGCTCCGTTTGTCCACAAATCATCCTATTTTTTTGCGGATGATATACGGACATAATGTAAGTCAATGGCATTCGCTGACATCCGATTTTCTTTCTTTCAGTTCTGTTCCGTTTTTTGGAACGGAACAGAACCCTATTTTTCCTCCGTGTAAAAAACGGAAAGGAAGGAAAATCGGATGTCAGCAGTGTCATCCGCTGACATCCGCAATGCCCATAGACTAACATTATGTCCGCATATCATCCGCAAACGGATTGGATGATATGCGGACATACGGAGCGGATGACACAAATGTCATCCTCTCCGTGAAAAAAAAAGAGAAAAAGTCCCGCAGCGGAGCTTTCACACGGAGCGGCCGTGTGAAAGAGCCCTTAGACTGGAGTTCTTTTGTAGATATTATACTCTGGGGTTTTGGTGCTCTCTAACGTGCTGTACTTCTCTGTCTAGGCCGCGCTCCTGTCCCGGATGGTGGTCTCCTGCCCTCACTGCGAAGCCGTTTTTGCCTCAAAGCCTCAGCTGCAGAAACACCTCAACTGGAACCACTCAGATAAGGAGGACAGCCGGGAGAGTAGGGCGAGTCCACCAGGCCTCCCTAGCAGGGCGAAAGAGAGGTGCAATGGGTACCCCAACAGCGCAGAGTTCTTTATGGACCTTGGATGACATCTATAGTGCTTAGAGGCTGTTAATGAGGGAGGGAGTGCACTGGGGGGATGTGGGTTGTTTCCAACCAAAATATGGTGCTTCATGCCAAAGAGGAACTTTGAGGGCAACTGCAGCCATAACCTTTCTTTTTGCTTAAAGCATTAGAGCAGGGATCTCCAAACTACGGCCCTCCAGCTGTTGCAGAACTACACATCCCATGAGGCATTGTAAAACTCTGACATTCTCAGACATGGCTAGGCATGATGGGAATTGTAGTTCCTGAACAACTGGAGGGCCACAGTTTGAAGACCCCTGCATTAGAGCCTCTGCAATGTCTGTGTCCCTGTCAGGGAGGTTTCCTGCTACTTCCTGTCATGCAACCCCTTTCTTATGAGCCCAGGACATCATAAACACTCATATGTCATTCCTTGGGGGGGCCCTCTTTAAAGCATTAACCCCTTCTGCTGGCTGGAAGCATATATGTGGCAGCCTGGCAGGGGGCTTTACCGCTGTGCTGTCACCGATATGCGTACAGCCAGTGTCGCCATGTTGTGCTGGGAGCGCGCTTACTCAGAGCCACCAGCACTATGACCGCACTATCATCGACAGTTCCTGGCCACTGTTTACGACTGGCTGTAGCAACAACACCAATCATTCGGGAAAAACACGACCCAGGCATCCTACCTGCACGGCCACCGAAGAGAAGACCCGATCAAAGCTGCATTTGGCTCTGAACGGGTCTCCATATAAAAACTCGGCGCCATATTCAAAAATATGACCGCGTTCAAAACAGCCAAACTTGGCATTTTGAATGCTTTTAAGTGCAGAGGAGAGGACCCCCCAGATCCCTCCACAAGGATTACCTGTCAAGAAAGAAAAAAAAAGAAAATATTTTTTAAATGTCCGAAAATATCGGCTGATACCGATATCCGATGACCAAAATATCGGTATCGGAAATAAAAAAACAATATCGGTCGATCACTAAAACAAACAGACAGACACATGTGTACCCACATACAAACACAGACACATACAGACACACATACTAACACAAGTACACACATTCAGACACATGTGTAAACACATGTACACAAATACAGACCCATGCACACACATACACACACAGACACTCACATGTACCCACACAGATACATGTACACACACATACATACACACATGTAAACATGTACACACACACCCATACACAAACACACACATTTACACACACACACTGATGTACACACAAACACATACACATTCATACATACACACACACACACACGTACACATACACCCATACACACATGTACACATACACATTTATAAAGCCCTTTTAAAATGTTCTAGCACAGTACCTTTCCTCATTCAGCCGGATACTGCACTGTAGGGGGAAGCAGAGAGCACAGAACACTCCTCCTTCCTTTACTTTCACTTTACTGAGGCTGACGGAGCAGACTCACAGTGCCGATGTACAGTTCGGCAGGGGATCGGGAGAATGGGCTCACCTGACAGCCCTTCTCTCCCATGATCCCGCTGCACACCTGAGGACCTCTGGCGGCACACCAGTGTGCTGCGGCACACTGGTTGAGAAAGGCTGCTATAAAGGGATATGCTTTGTTTATATTTCATGTCTGAGGCTTACAACCACTTTAAATAACATAATTACACATGTGAGAATGACTGCATTGTTTTAGCAGCTGTCATGTGACTGTGACTGCATGTTGGGTGATTATTATCTACAGACATGTAATCCTAGAGGAGCACTAATGCGGGAGGAGAAATCTTTATATTTTTTTTTTTTACACACAGCAGACAAAACTAGTGAGGAATCTTTAGTTTGTCCAATTCCTCCAATTAGTTTAAATTCCGAAGACAGTATCCTCGATGACAATTTAACATTTTTTTAAAAACTTGTGACATCGGCCTGTTGTTTAACCTGTTTTTCTATTGTTCCTAGGGTGGTAAAAAGAGGACCCCTGACCCACAGAGGGTCTAAGCAGACAACAGTGCCCCCCCTAGAGGAGAACGGAGACCTGGCGCACACCAAGGGCAGGGTGAAACAGGGAGACGCCTGTCTGTCCGATGAGGATCCAGAGAGGATGAGGCACAGTAAGGGGGTGGGGCTTAATATCAGCAGTAGGGGAGAGACTCCTCCTTATATTTGCTGATCCATAGAACACTATTATGTCCTGTTTTATTACAATGCTTTTCTGTTGTACTATACCGGTTTCTTTTATTCTGTAACAGATTTTTTATTTTGTTAATAGGCTCTTGTAAAGTCTCGTTTTTTTTTTTTTTTTTCTATTAACCAGTTCCGGACCACCCACCGCATATATACCGCGGCAGGGCGGCCTGGCTGCGCAAAATCATGTAAATGTACGTGATTTTGTGCAGGTGATGTAGAGGGTGCGCGCGCAGCCGTAGCGCCATTCCTGCTGTGATTGGACACAGCGGGAACCAAACAGGGGCCGCAATGACTTGCTGATTGTTCGAGGGATGACAGAATGGTGGTCTGCCTATGTAAACAAGGCAGACCGCTGTTCTGTCAGGGAGTAAAATAGAGATCTTGTGTTTCAGCTAAGCTGAAACACAGATCTTTTTTCCTCTAGTGCATCCACTCCCCCCCCCCCCCCACAGATATAAAGCACCCCCTAGGAGCACACTTAACCCCTTGATCGCCCCTGGTGTTAACCCCTTCCCTGCCAGTGTCATTTTTTTACAGTAAAAGTGAATTTTGTTTACACTGATCTCTGTGTTAGTGTCACTGGTCCCCAAAAAGTGTCACTTAGGGGGTTATTTACTAAAACCAGAGTGCAAAATCTGGTGCAGTTCTGCATAGAAACCAATCAGCTTCCAGGTTTTATTGCCAAACCTTAATTGAACAAGCTGAAGTAAGAAGCTGATTGGTTACCATGCCCAGCTGCACCAGATTCTGAGTGCGCCAGTTTTAGTAAATCTACCACTTAGTGTCAGATTTGTCTGCCGCAATCTCGCAGTCCTGCTAAAAATCGCTGATCACCGCCATTACTAGTAAAAACAATAAAAAAAATAAAAGTCCATAAATGTATCCCATAGTTTGTAGACGCTTTAACTTTTGCGCAAACCAATCAATAGACACTTATTAGGATTTTTTTTACCAAAAATATAAAGCAGAATACATATTGGCCTAAATTGATGAAAAAATTTGATTTTATAAATTTTTTTATTGGGTATGTTTTATGGCAGAAAGTAAAAAAATAATTGTTTTTTTTTTTTTAAATTGTTCTTTTTTTTGTCTATAGCACAAAAAATAAAAACCACACGGGTGATCAAATACCACCAATACTAAGCTCTATTTGTGGGGAAAAAAAGACATAAATTTTATTTTGGTACAGCATCGTACAACCGTGCAATTGTCAGGTAAAGGAAGCAGTGCCGTATCGCAAAAAAGTGGCCTGGTCAGGAAGGGGGTAAAACCTTTCAGAGTTGAAGTGGTTAAACTAACAAATACGTTATACTTACCTGCTCTGTGGAATGGTTTTGCACAGAGCAGCCCGGATCCTCCCCCTCTCCGGTCCCTCTTCGGCTCTCCTGGCCCCTCCCTCATGTTGAGTGCCCCCACAGCAAGCAGCTTGCTACGGGGGCACCTGAGCCAAGCCGTGTCTTCATGTTTCCATTCAGACACGGAGACACGGTTCGGCCCCACGCCCTCTCTTGCCTCAGTGGCTAACTGAGTTTGATTGACAATAGCGGGAGCCAATGGTGCTGCTGCTGTGGCTCAGCCAATCAGGAGGGAGAGTCCCGGACAGTCAAGGTATTCGTGGCCATCGCTGGATCGAGATGGGGCTCAGGTAAGTATGAGAGGGGCATGACAAGGATAGAAGGTGCCAACAGGTACCCAGACCCTGTGTGATAGGGGCAGGAGCTGTATAAATATTTCATAAGAAGTCCATGTAAGTATGAACTTCATAGGACAGGAGGAAGTGATCCAACAAGAAGGGGCGGATCCTTAGACATGGTGTCCAAGCATTAGGGCAGGCTTGCTCGCAGGAGCGGGCTCTAAATGGCAGGCAGGAGAGGGAAGAAAATGTGCCTCTAGTGCAGACAGTTTACAGGTTTATTAGGTGCAATAAAATACAAGGGGCAACTCACATGGAGTGAAGTAAAACAAGCTCACCAGGAAGGGTAGTCCGGGATGTCCGCGATGGATGTCCGCGATGTGGACTGCCAGTGTCCGATGCTGCATGGAGAAGGCTTGGCGTAAAGTCCTCAGGTGTAAAGCCGAGCAGAGGGAATGAAGCTGGACTGCGGCATGGACCGCAGAGCGCATAGATGACGTCACCAGAGGGGGGAGGTCCCAACGCATTTCTGAGTGCGCGATGCCAGTCCTGTGCATGTGCGCTCCTTCATCAGCAATAAAGCAGTTGTCATCTCGAAGTGGAAATTAGGAGCTTACTGAGTTTTTTGCACATCAACAGCTATTTTTCTGAAAGTGCAACATTTGTTAAGGGGTAAAACATGGGGTAAATATGCATTTTTTATTTTGCCAAGATAAACATTATATATCTAGTAATGAGCTATAATACTCTGTTTTGTGCTGTTCTACTGTATGTACTTTTCTGCTTTTTAATTTTTTTAAAAAAAATTTAAACAGTAACATTTTTCTGAGGTTTTCAGGATATACTAAGTAGGGTAAGGCCCCTGGCACACTTGTGCGACTTGTCCTGCGACTTGGAACTGCAAAGTTTCAAGACAAGTTGTACTCCATGATTTTCAATGAGTACCGTTCAGAGCTGTGCAACTTCAAAGTAGTCCTTGCACTTCTTTGGTCTGACTTTGATGCGTTTTGAGGTCCAGAGACCTCAAGATTATGCAGGCATTGCTTCAAATCCAGTATAAATCACGGCAAAATCGCGTGACTTTTTAGGTCGCACAAGTGTGAAAGGAGCCTAAGAGTGAAAGAGTGAGAGAATCGTGCAATTGATGGGGGAACCGTGGAAATTATGGGTTGCAGGAAAGAAATTCACACCGTGTATGGCCTGCCTTATGCCCAGTACACACGATCCGAGAATCGGACGACGTTCCATCCGTTTTTGTTTGGTTGCTAGGAACTTTCAATTATATTCGCCAATGGGAGAGGTTACTTACGATACGAATTTTCTCGGACGATTATTCAAAAGCTTCCGGTATGCGTAACCACGTTGTAGCGTGTGAGGGGAAATGATGTCTACTGCTCATGCGCTGTCTACTGCTCACCATTTTTTTAGGACGAACAACATACTGATAATACGATTATCGTACGATGTGTTATAATACGATCAAAATTTTTATGCTTGCATGACCGGATAATATCGGGCAAACTGTCGTGATCGCCTCTCGTAACCAAAAAATAAAGTGCATTGACTATATGCAAAATCACGTAATTACAGTGCTGAAGTGTGCAACTTATAAAGTATCTAAATACTTCAATACATAAAGTGCAAAATTGCATAAGAACCACAAAATGACGGCAGTACTAGGCAATAAAGTGCAAAATTAGATATGGACCACAAAATCATAAAAACGTATATATAAAAAATATATAAAAGTGCATAAGTGATAAAGTGGCTGATCCTTTCAATGTGAAATGCTCATCATAGCATAAAGTCCTCAAATCCACCATAGATGTGCAAAGGTGCTGATAAGTCTTCTATTGTGAATTCAGGTGCTTGACCACCACCAACAGGACAACTGCAATGAAGGCTTACCAGATGTAGTGGACCCAATAAAGTATATACACCTTTTGGGTCATTCAGGCTTCTATGAAATGGGGAAGCGTGACAAAAGTTTTGCAAAAGTCTGCTGAAAGTCTCATAACAAATCGCTGCTCTTATACAAGCTGAAGCTCTTGTGAATCCAGCCTTAGGAAGGCATATAACCAGGTGAAGAAAGGAAGCGTGAGGGAAGTTCCGAAGGTGAAGAAATGAAGGGTGGGGGAAGTTCGGTAGGTGAAGAAAGGAAGGGTGAGGGAAGTTCCGTAGGTGAAGAAAGGAAGGGTGGGGGAAGTTCGGTAGGTGAAGAAAGGAAGGGTGGGGGAAGTTCGGTAGGTGAAAAAATGAAGGATGGGGGAAGTTCGGTAGGTGAAGAAAGGAAGGGTGGGGGAAGTTTGGTAGGTGAAGAAATGAAGGGTGGGGGAAGTTCCGTAGGTGAAGAAATGAAGGGCGGGGGAAGTTCCGTGGGTGAAGAAATGAAGCGTGGGGGAAGTTCGGTAGGTGAAGAAATGAAGGGTGGGGGAAATTCGGTAGGTGAAGAAATGAAGCGTGGGGGAAGTTCGGCAGATGAAGAAATGAAGGGTGGGGGAAGTTCGGTAGGTGAAGAAATGAAGCGTGGGGGAAGTTCGGTAGGTGAAGAAATGAAGGGTGGGGGAAGTTCCGTAGGTAAAGAAATGAAGGGTGGGGGAAGTTCGGTAGGTGAAGAAATGAAGCGTGGGGGAAGTTCGGTATCTGAAGAAATGAAGGGTGGGGGAAGTTCCGTGGGTGAAGAAATGAAGCGTGGGGGAAGTTCGGTAGGTGAAGAAATGAAGGGTGGGGGAAGTTCCGTAGGTGAAGAAATGAAGGGTGGGGGAAGTTCGGTAGGTGAAGAAATGAAGCGTGGGGGAAGTTCGGTAGGTGAAGAAATGAAGCGTGGGGGAAGTTCGGTAGGTGAAGAAATGAAGGGTGGGGGAAGTTCCGTAGGTAAAGAAATGAAGGGTGGGGGAAGTTCGGTAGGTGAAGAAATGAAGCGTGGGGGAAGTTCGGTAGGTGAAGAAATGAAGGGTGGGGGAAGTTCCGTAGGTGAAGAAATTAAGCGTGGGGGAAGTTCGGTAGGTGAAGAAATGAAGGGTGGGGGAAGTTCCGTAGGTGAAGAAATGAAGCGTGTGGGAAATTCGGTAGGTGAAGAAATGAAGGGTGAGGGAAGTTCGGTAGGTGAAGAAATGAAGGGTGGGGGAAGTTTGGTAAAAAGTATGGAAGAAGGAGGGGATAAGAGAGGGCAGCATAGTAAAAGTGAGAGTTGGGAATGCAATACTTCCACTTTATAGAAGTTGGCCAAGTAGTTGGCCAATAGCTCTTGAGTTTGTGTGGAACATAAGGAAATGACCCAGACATTCCATGTGGAAATATACTGTAGGTTGTGTACCTTTCACAGAGGGGAGCTGTGAGTTCTTCTATACCAGAGGTCTCCAAACTTTTTCGGCCCTTTACTTGCTTTTATCTTGCCCTTGGGGCACTGTTTCATCCACTGATACCAACAATTGGACATAATTTCCCCCACTGACACCAATGATGGGACACAATTCCTCCCAACTACACCGACCATGGGGCACTATTCCTCCCAATGAGACCAACAATGGGGCACTATTCCTCCCAATGAGACCCAACAATGAGGCACAATTCTTCCCAATCACACCAACGATGGGGCACTATTCCTCCCAATTATACCAACTATGGGGCACTATTCCTCCAAATGACACCAACAATGGGGCACTATTCCTCCCAATGACACAAATGATGGGGCACTATTCCTCCCAATGACACCAACAATGGGGCACTGTTCCTCCCAATGATACCAACAATGGGGTACAATTCCTCCCAATTACACCAACGATGGGACTCTATTCCTGTCAATGACACCAACAATGGGGCACTATTCCTCCCAATGACACCAATGATGGGGCACTATTCCTCCCACTGACATCAACAATGGGGCACAATTACTCTCACTAAAACAATCAATGGGGAATTATTTCTACCCCCCACTGGCCGCAGTCCGGCCACGCTAAAGTCTGAAGGACAGTAAACTGGCCCTTTGTTTATAAAGTTTGGAGACCCCTGTTCTATACGTTGTATGTGTAGAAATTTGTGAAGCCGCTCCAAGACAGCAAGGACTTGTGTAGAATTCCAATTTCTATTTTTTTACTATTTTATTCTGCCCCATCTATTTCTTTTAAATGATTGTAATGCAGCGGTTTTGTTTGTGCTCTGGTTGGAGTTAGGAAGGAAACAGAAAACGCCCAAAAAGTTCACAGGGGAGCAACCTTCCATCACCACCACGTTTGGCTTGAAAGGTAAGTGCCATCCTTCATACACTCACCTTACCAGCCTCGTTTTCCATGTGGACATAGATAACTCTCACAGATCCATTTATTATATTACTCTTCTTACAGTATATGAGGGCTTTTCTTTATTCCAGCTAAATTACCTCTTGAAGTGGGAGCCAGTTGTCCCCTTGACGACTGTTTCCGCAATTTACTTGCCCCATCACTGCTCTTAACAGGATGAAACCAATGGAAACGCAGTTATCTAAAAAAAAAAAAAAGGGAATTAGGATAGTTGTGCTACAGATACAGTTGCAGTGGTACAACTTAGATGGGGAAATGAGAAAATTTCAACTGGGTAGAGAAATTTATTTATGCAGGGCAGGACAGATCCGAGCAGAAAGACCTATGGCCTTCATGTCTTATGACCTATGTAAAAATTTTCAAAATTGAAAAAAAAAACTGGTTTTGACTCTACCAATCCTCTAATATAAAGGACCCAAATAAAGAAGGTCTTTTTATTTTGCCTTATTTGGGTCCTTTATTCAGTATATGAGAATTGGTAGAGTCCAAACCAGGTTTTTTCAATTCTGGAAGTTTTTCATGCTAATTTTACCAGTGACTCCCAGTGTTTCTTATTATGTATCTATACATGAATAATATACAGTAATAGGTTAATATATATTTATTCTGTATATACACTATATTACCAAAAGTATTGGGACACCTGCCTTTACACGCACATGAACTGTAATGGCATCCCAGTCTTAGTCCGTAGGGTTCAGTATTGAGTTGGCCCACCCTTTGCAGCTATAACAGCTTCAACTCTTCTGGGAAGGCCGTCCACAAGGTTTAGGAGTGTGTCTATGGGAATGTTTGACCATTCTTCAAGAAGCGCAGTTGTGAGGTCAGGCACTGATGTGGATGAGAAGGCCTTGTTTTACAGTCTGCTCTAATTCATCCCAAAGCTGTTCTATCAGGTTGAGGTCAGGACTCTGCAGGCCAGTCAAGTTCCTTCACCCAAAAATCGCTCATCCATGCCTTTATGGACCTTGCTTTGTGCACTGGTGTGCAGTCATGTTGGAACAGGAAGGGGCCAACCCCCAAACTGTTCCCACAAAGTTGGGAGCATGAAATTGTCCAAAATGTCTTGTTATGCTGACGCTCTAAGAGTTCCCTTCACTGGAACTAAGGGGCCAAGCCTAACCCCTGAAAAACAACCCCACACCATAATCCCCCTTCACCAAATGATTTGGATGAGTGCACAAAGCAAGGTCCATAAAAAAAGACATGGATGAGCGAGTTTGGAGTGGAGGAACTTGACTGGCCTGCACAGAGTCCTGACCTCAATCCGCTAGAACACCTTTGGGATGAATTAGAGCGGAGACCTCGAGTCAGGCCTTCTCATCCAAATCAGTGCCTGACCTCACAAATGCGCTTCTGTAAGAACAGTCAAACATTCCCATAGACACTCCTAAACCTTGTGGACAGCCCTCCCAGAAGAGTTGAAACTGTTATAGCTGCAAAGGGTGGGCCAACTCAATATTGAACCCTACGAACTGAGACTGGGATGCCATTAAAGTTCATGTGTGTGTAAAGGCTGGAGTCCCAATACATTTGTTAATATAGTGTACTCTTAGGAATTTGATCTGGAGGAGAAAAAAAAAAGGTTTTGCTCTCATGGCCTATGACAGTGAAGGCGAACCTTGGCACCGCAGTTGCTTTGGTACTACATTTCTCATGATGCTCATGCACTCTGCAGTGTAGTTGAGCATTATTGGAAATGTAGTTCTTAAAC
The DNA here is from genome assembly GCF_965119305.1 of Pelophylax lessonae. Classification (NCBI taxonomy): domain Eukaryota; kingdom Metazoa; phylum Chordata; class Amphibia; order Anura; family Ranidae; genus Pelophylax; species Pelophylax lessonae. The sequence goes on from NC_138778.1 coordinate 207,718,607, forward strand.
ATCTGGGGTGCCAAGGTTTGCCATCACTGGCCTATGGCCTTCAGTTGAGGTTCAGTTGAGTGCTCAGATTCCTAGTGCAACACAATAACTGTGTAAAATTATTAAAATGAAACCAAAACATTTTTGGAAAAACAGATGACATTACCTGGTGGCCCCCAGGTCAGTTGAGCCATAATAAAAACTGAACTGCAGGCAGGCATCTAAATATCAAGCTGGCGTACATACAGTAAACATGAGCTGTATTAAGTGCAAAAGGCTTTGTCATTCTGTTCAGCCAGGTTTGTGATCCAGGCACTCCTGACCCACATAGCACAGTCACATCACTGACCTCATTTGTACTCCACTGCATTCACACAACACAGTTTGGTCAGTGACCTGCCCCCAGTCTGCTGAGGTCACCACGGTGCTTTCTCTTCCTCTCTGTAGTCGCCCAGTGTTGATTGAATGTATTGTGCTATGTAATAGAGTGTGATTTGCTCTCGGTGCTGGCCCTCCTTTGTCCAGTTTGAGTCCTGCCATGAAGGGGATTACAGGAGGAAAATATATAGAAAAATACACATATAACAGCTCATTTTATGTGTGCCTGGATTTTTTGCTGAGTTTCTTATGTTCCATTCACAGGCCTGGGAAAAGCAGAAGACAAATCCAGGGTGAGACACAACAAGCTTGTACGGGGGAGAATAGGGGAGACAAAGAAGAGACAGGAGACTTCCTGTATAAAGCTGGGGCACATCATGGCCGCCTCTTCAGGTAGGAAAACTTTAGCCTATACCAGTGATGGCGAACCTTTTTGAACCCGAGTGCCCAAACTTTATCACAAAACCAACTTATATTTATCAAAGTGCCAACACTGCAATTAAACTGCAAACACGCAGCCACCCAGGTGAAGATCGCTCACTCCAAGAGGGATTGCAGTCAAATACAGCACTCTCAGTGCTTACTGGGGCTGTAGTTTTTCTTTAATTCATAAAAAGGGAGGAATCAAAGTGGGCGGTGATCCCTGCAAACGTTGCTCTGTCCCTGTCCCGCGCTTTTAGAAGAAGGGGGGCGAGCTAGGCAAATACACTGACAGCCCCCGCTCGCTTCTCCCCTTGTCACAATGTGGCCAGTGGCAGTGGCCCTCACGTGCTAACAGAGAGGGCTCTGTGTGCCAGCTGTGGCACGCGTGCCATGGGTTCGCCATCACTGGCCTATACCATGACAGCGCTTTCATATGAGAAAGCAGATCCCCCATTTTAAATAAGTGAAACACACTTCAGTCTTGGTTCATCAAACTGAAATTGCACTGAAGATGTGCTTAAATGTGCCTAAAGTATATAGAAAGTGAGAGAATCCTAAATTCTACAGTTGTCACTAAAACTGGAGGTAGTGGATGCAGGGATCTCCCCCACTGCGCTATTGTATTCTGACACGGGACTCCCCCTTCATAAGAATACACTGATCAGCACTGCAGCGGCTGATTGAATGCTGGTCTTCCAGCAGAAACATTCTACAGCAACTGGTCTAATGATCGGCTTCTGTTGAAAAGAGAGGGCTACGCACAGACTGAAATCTGTCTAGTTCCTGAAGAACCCGCAAATTTTAATTATGTACACAGCTTCAGTTAAGGCCCGTACACACTTGACGAAAATCTGAAAAAATATCCTCCAATTTCTCTCTCTCATGCTCAGCGGTCATAACCGTTTTTAGTTGACAGTGCATAATGTTCACGAAATTTCCCGTCTGATTTTTTTTTTTTGGGACATTTGTTCCTAGACTTCCGGGTCGTCAGCAACTTCAGATCATGCGCAGTCTTTCGTATCCAATTTTTCACGGACGTACTGCATACACATTAAACGAAAACTGGTCGTCTGGGGACGATGTGTTTGTCCTTCCGTTTTTTTTTCGTTGAAAATGTCGGCATCGGCTGCTGAAAGTTGTGTACACACTAGCCGAAAATCGTACGATTTTACGTCGGACGGGAATTTTCGGCAGATTTTCTACTAGTGTGTACCCCACTTTAGCCTTTGGCCCCTTTCACACAGGGTGAACTCATTTGAGATCAGCAGGGTATCTGTCAGCTGATGCCTTGCAGATAAGAGCAGAGCAGGTGGATGAGCCATCCATGTTACATAGTTAATTTGGTTGAAAAAAGACCATCTACACTGAACAAAATTATAAACACAATACTTTTGTTTTTGCCCCCATTTTTCATGAGATGAACTCAAAGATCTAAGACTTCTATGTAAACAAAAGGCCTATTTCTCCCAAATATTGTTCACAAATCTGTTTAAATCTGTTAGTGAGCACTTCTCCTTTGCCGAGATAATCCATCCACCTCACAGGTGTGGCATATCAAGATGCTGATTAGACAGCATGATTATTGCACAGGTGTGCCTTAGGCTGGACACAATAAAAGGCCACTGTAAAATGTGCGGTTTTATCACACAGCACAATGCCACAGATGACGCAAGTTTTGAGGGAGAGTGCAATTGGCATGCTGACTTGGCAGTACATCCAACCGGCCTCACAACCGCAGACCACGTGTGACCACACCAGCCCAGGACCTCCACATCCAACATCTTCACCTCCAATATGGTCTGAGACCAGCCACCCGGACAGCTGCTGCAACAACCGGTTTGCATAATCAAAGAATTTTTTCACAACTGTCAGAAGCCGTCTCAGGGAAGCTCATCTGCATGCTCGTCCTCCTCATTGGGGTCTCCACCTGACTGCAGTTTGTCGTCGTAGCCGACTTGAGTGGGCAAATGCTCACATTCAATGGCGTCCGTCACTTTGGAGAGGTGTTCTCTTCATAGATGAATCCTGGTTTTCACTGTACAAGGCAGATGGCAGACAGCATGTATGGCGTGGAGTGGGTGAGCGGTTTGCTGATGTCAACGTTGTGGATGGAGTGGCCCATGGTGGCGGTTAGGTTATGGTATGGGCAGGCGTATGTTGTGGACAATGAACACGGGTGCATTTTATTGAAGGAATTTTGAATGCACAGAGATACCGTGAGGAGATCCTGAGGCCCATTGTTGTGCCATTCATCCATGCCCATCACCTCAGGTTGCAGCATGATAATGCACGGCCCCATGGTGCAAGGATCTGTACACAATTCCTGGAAGCTGAAAACATCCCAGTTCTTGCATGGCCAGCATACTCACCGGACATGTCACCTATTGGGCATGTTTAGGATGCTCTGGATCGGCGTGTATGACAGTGTGTTCCAGGTCCTGCCAATATCCAACAACTTCGCACAGCCATTAAGGAGGAGTGGACCAACATTCCACTGCGTGAGGCAAATGGTGGTCACACCAGATACTGACTGGTTTTTGGACCCTCCCGGACCCCCAAATACAGTAAAACTGCACATTTTAAAATGGCCTTTTATTGCGGCCAGCCTAAGGCACACCTGTGCAATAATCATGCTGTCTAATCAGCATTTTAATATGCAACACCTGTGAGGTGGATGAATTATCTCGGCAAAGGAGAAGCGCTCACTAACACAGATTTAGACAGATTTGTGAACAATATTTGAGAGAAATAGGCCTTTTGTGTACATAGAAAAAGTCTTAGATCTTTGAGTTCAGCTCATGAACAATGGGGGCAAAAACAAAAGTGTTGCATTTTAAATTTGTTCAGTGTAGTTTAACAAAGAAAAAAAAAGAAAACAAACACACTCAAATAGAAAACCTCCGTTTACACCAGGAGTCTCCAAACTACGGCCCTCCAGTTGTTCAGGAACTACAAATCCCATCATACCTAGGCATGTCTGTGAATGTCAGAGTTTTACAATGCCTCATGGGACGTGTAGTTCCGCAACAGCTGGATGGAGAGCCTTAGTTTGGAGATCCCTGGTATACACTATCTTATACCCACAGCTGATCAAGAGGAAGGCAAAAAAAAACAATAAAGCATGGTCCAATTTCCTCTAGCGGGGGGGAAAAAATTCCTTCCTGATCCCCCAAGAGGCAATCAGATATTCCCTGGATCAACTTTACCTATAAATATTAGTATCCAGTTATATTATGTGTTTCAAAACAATCTACTGAGATGGCCAGAACCAGCTCTTGGAGGGAGTCTATTCCACATTTTCACAGCTCTTACTGTGAAGAAGCCTTTCTGTATTTGGAGATTACATTTCTTTTCCTCCAGCCGTAAAGAGTACCCCTTGTCCTATGTGATGACCTTAAAGTGAATAACTCAACACCAAGTTAACTACATGGACCACTACAGTTTATGCACAGCAGACAGAGACAGAGCCCCCTCTTCTCTATGGGCGACCGGGAGTAAACAGACTTTGCTGTCTGTTTACACCCGACAGCCCTCTGATCCGATCTGCCTAGATGGAGGAGGACAGATCCCTTTCCATATTTTTTTGCAGATTGGAGGTAGACAAGTGTAAACGGATACAAGTCTGTTTACACGGGCCGGTCCATAGGAGTTAATAGACCGTCTGATCAGTTCTGCCTGAAAAACTGCCGGATGGACCTGATCGGACCCTTTGTGTGAAAAGGGCCTTATAAATAGTGCTTTGTTTTCATACAGGTCAGACCTGATCCATAAACTTGCTTTGAGGAAGGCGTTCCCATTGGGCAGCACTGCAATGTACGAAGCAAAACCTGGTCACCGAGACAAATAGAGAGGGTGAATCACCCCAGTGGGGCACACAGACCGCAATGAAAATCTAACAGATCACTGGATTTACATAAACTTTATTAGCTATTTTGTGAAAAGTTTCTTTTGAAGATTTTTCAGTGTTTTATATAAGCCCCGATGTGTCAAAGCCATGTTAAAAGCATCTTGTGTATCTCAAAGACTTACTTTAAGCATCTCCACTCATGAATAATACATCTCTTTTAATTTCCTTTATGAGTCATCCACAGAAAGCTTGAAGTAGTGAAATAGCCTTAATTAACATATTTATAGATATTTCTTACATTAATGTACCCTATAAAGCAGAATTATAAAACTGTTGGCACATACACCCACAGGAATTCTGATGGTGTGTTGAAGTGGATACTTGTGTCTTGTAAAGCCCAACTCCGGGCAAATTTGTTTTTTAATAGCTCTCCAGCAGAAGTTTAAAACATCAAAGCTGCTGCTGTCCCCCACATGGGACTGTACAACCCCACCCCTACAACACCCACACAGTAAAAATCATATTATTCATGATAATAAAGAAAATAAGGCAACTAAATTGTGTAAAATTAGGACCCTTTATTTGGGTCCAAACAGAATATTATAACCTTTTATTACAGTACACCTTTTTTTTTTTTTTTAATAATCTTTATTTTTTTAAACAAAGGATTATACATAACAAACCAGAACAGAATACATTAGCAGAAGTAAAACACATATGGCAATTGTCATAACAACGAGTAGACACCTAAACAGCAGGCATTGTATGTAGAGTGTGCCCATAGGCCAAACAGAGGAAATCCTCATCTAGGGCCTGTCCGCAGACTTGGACTGGTTGTCTCAGGAATGGACCCTCTGTACCAGCCCAAATGTGTCGAGGCAAGTTTTAAGTGCAAAAATTACTATATTACAGCCATTAAACAGTAATAATAAAAAAAAGAAAAAAAAGCAGAAATAAGGAAACCATGCAAGAAAAAAAAAAAGGAAAATGAAGGAAGGTAAAAAGGAAGGAAAGAGAACCGAAAGGTAAGAGTTAGGAACTGAGGTGGTGGAGAGGTTACAGAGCAGACAAAGGACCATATACCAAGACACATGAGCAGGTGAGAGCATGAAATCCCCAGAGCGGGGCGGCATATAATAACCCATTCAGTACAATCATTGCACAATATATTGTGACCTGAAGAAAAATAGGGAAGAGAGACATTTACTCCAACACCACAAACTCTATGTATCAGGGATCTCATCAGAATAAAACATCCATCCTGACCATATGTCCATAAAAAGAGCCTGTTGGTCCCTAAGATAATAAACCCTACGTTCTGCTCTCATGACACCATTCACCTCCCTCTTCCATTCAGCGAGGGTGGGACATGAAGTTTGTTTCCAGTGTCTCCGGATCAAGCATTTGGCAGCATTCAGTAAAAATTGGATAACCCTTCGCTTATATCGCTTAACAGAGGACCTGACCTCATGGAAAAGACATTGGAGGGGAGTACGGTCAATCTGAGTAATGGTCAAGTTTCTGAATCCATGAAAAAATTGAGTCCCAGAATGTCCTAATTCCTGGGAAGTCCCACCAAATGTGGAGAAACGTACCCCGTTGACCACAACCCCGCCAGCAGTTGGGATCTGCATTGGGAAACATCTGCACTAGTCGTGAGGGTGTCCTATACCAACGGGAAAGGAATTTGTAGGAAGATTCCTGGACCCGAGTACTAATAGAGGAGACATGGGCCAGATGCATAATTTTCATTGTTTGCTGGGATGTAAACTCCACACCCAGCTCCCTTTCCCACTCCTTAATATAATTACAGCACACCTTTACCTTTAGTGGAACTAAAGTCCAGCTGTAAAAAAAAACTGCAAGCAGACAAGCTTTTACAGTGCATGTCTCTTCTGCAATAAAATGCCCCTACCTGCCTGCTCTCTGTCTCCTCCAGCACTGTAAACTGAGGTGCGCATGCGCAGCTCAGCTCACAGTACCGCGCTGGTCTCTGAGTGTTAGGATGATGGCCTCCGGCACATACGCAGGAGTGATGTCATCCCCTGCCAGCCAATGAAAAGGCCTGAAGACCAGCACTCAAGTGAAGGTGCAAGTGCTGACGCAGGACCGTTGGGCAGGTAAGTATGGAGACTTTAGTTCTGCTTTAAACACACAGGCCACTACCACTGTTAAAACTTTAACCAAACCACCTGCTTGGTCTTTCAGTACTTGAGCATTAAATAATTGTACCAACCACTAAGTATCACCAAAAACACTGTCCACCCCTAAAGGTAAGCAACAATACTCCAATAAAGGTAGAGCCATGACAAAGGGAAAGGAGGGGGGTGGGTAACAGCCTGATTAAAGATGTGAACTGGTGTATAAGACCACAAATCGAATTTGACCTCCAATTATCATTTTTTTAAAGCTGCCCGGGTTTAAAGCAGTAGGGGATCCCCCGGTAGTAGCTTTTTCTGTGATTAGGATGTGAGGAGAGAACTTAAAGATAAACCAAGAAAGCCACCAGAAAGATTCTGTACCTTTTTTATTATACCAGTTCCGTTAAAGAAGTTAACCATCAAGATAATACAGGAAAGAAAAGTGAAAAGTATAACCAGGAAGTGCCATTTATCGGCTTTTCCTCTATTCACGCTGACAAGGCGCGAGTAGAGGAGAGACGATCAACGGCTCTCCTGACGGGAGGGAGGGGGGTCTGCGCTGCAAATTATCTATATAATTAACTATAATTATCAACGCATCAATTATCAGTGCAGACCCATCAAGGATGCCCACAAGTGCCCACCAGGGATGCCAACCCATGCCCACCAGGGATGTCAATCAGTGCCCATTAAGGATCCCAACCAGTGGCCATCAGTAATGCCTGTCAGTGCCGCCTATCTGTGCTGCCTATTAGTGCCTTATCAGTGCCAGTCTGTGAAGGAGAAATCTTGGTTAATTACCAAATTTTATAACAGAAATGTATAAAAACTTTCTTTTTCAAAATTTTTGGTCTTTTTTTTATAATAAATAAAAAACCCAGAGGGGATCAAATACCACCTAAAGAAAGCTCTATTTGTGGGAAAAAAATGATAACAGTTTCATGTGGGTAAAGTGTTGCATGACCGCGCAATTGTCATTCAAAATGTGAGGGCTGAAAGCTGAAAATTGGCCTGGGCAGGAAAGGGGTTGAAAGTGCCCGGTATTAAAGTGGTTAAGTCACTTTTTTTTTTTTTAGGCAGAGCGGAGGGAAGTTTGGGCTTTCAGTGTTTTACTTTTAATAAAACTGGTGATCTCCTTTAAACAAAATGGAATTTTGGATAAGGATCACTTTCACACTTCTTCCCCCCTGTACCAGGCAGTGTGGACGACAAGTTCCATCGACAGACTAACAAAAGGGGGGAGGTGACCTGTCCGAACTGTGGATCGGTTACCCGCAAGACTGTGGCAGGACTGCGGAAGCACATGGATGTATGTGAGCAGGTGAGACCCAGTATGTGTTAACCAGTGTGCAGCTCTGCGCTTTGCTTCTTTATAGGTTCACAACAGATAATGGGTGGCTCCAAAGTCGTCCAAAATTGTCCAGGAACTACAATTGCCTTAAAATTATACTGGGACTTTCGAGCCACCAGTTGCTTAGTGCAAATGGACAAGACTTTATGGTGGCCCGGTAGTTGTACTTGCACAATTTAAGGGAATTCTTTGAAGGTTCAATCATATCCACGTTCAAGTTATTATTAATATATGTGATGTGATGGAGGTAGAATTAGTCCAGATCAAATGACAAACTAGGAAATTAGATTTTTCAGTCTAAGCCTGGAAGACTTTAGACAGCAATGGAGTAGTCTCCTGTTCAAAGCTGGCCACACATTTATACTTCAATTGATTTTTATTTGTTTTCACAAAAAAAAAACAAAGATATGGGAAACATAATAAGTTAACAAAAAATAATAAAAGGAGAGAAGGAAAAAGAAAAAAGAAAGGGGAAGAAGAAAAGAGAAAATATTGATATAATATGTTGATTACAGTACATTATGACATGATGTAGCAAGAACAGGAGACAAAAATGGTCCAATACTATATACGTTCAAGACCTAGGACACTACCTAGGAAGTATATAGAAAATACATTGGAGGTACCTAAAAAAAAAAAAGAATGCCAGGAAAGGTACAAAGGATACGAAGGGAAGCACCACCATACTCTGGGTCGCACCATCCACCGGCCTCAATTTTTCCGTTAGACACTGTGAAAGTAGGGGCTTTGTTGCCAGAGAAGCCAAGCTGTATGGAATTACTGCGAAACACTGAGTAGGCATATGCCTTTTCCAAAGAATAGTGTTGATTAACTAAACCTATTACCTCTATATGGGAAGGGGCTATAGGTTGTTTCCAACATCTAGCGATTACCATTTTGGCTGCTATCAATATGTGTATAAATACTGTTCTGATATCAAATGGTATATTTTCAATACCCAAAAATAGTAGCGCTATTGCGGGTTCAGGTTTGATCAGTATGCCCGAAACTTCGGAAAGTACTTCAAAGATTTTCCTCCAAAAACTAATAAGGCCTTTACAGGACCAGAATATATGAAAAATTGTGCCAGTTTGGTCGCACTTACGCCAGCACAATGGATCATATTTAGGGTATATTAAGGACAGGCGGAAGGGAGTCAGATACCATCTAGTAACTATTTTCTGGAATTGTTCCCAGTGTGTTACGCATTGTGTTGCTTTATAAGACATTCGTATCGCCCATCTCCATTGCTCGTTGGAGAAGGACAAACCGAGGTCTCTTTCCCATTTCGTCATGTAAGATGATTTAAAAAAGGTAAGTTTTTGCTGTAGTTGATTATAAAACACAGATATCCCTTTAAGCTTGGAATTTGGGTCTGTAAGATATTTCCAAAGTAGTTGAGGAATTTCAAGTTTAGGGAGTGGGTGTTTAGATATAAAGCTAACTATACTAATGTAAGCAAAAACAGCCTGAGGAGTGAGTGAAAATTCTCGTTGGAGGACTGCAAAAGACTTAATAGTATTATTTTGGTATAGTTGTGTTACTGTGTCAATACCTGCTGCCACCAGTTTGTTAATATGGACACTAGGGAGCAAGATACACATTGTCGATAGGGGTATGGGAACTGATATGTTATTTGGCTGTAGTTGTAACTGTAGTTGAGCAATTAGATGACGCCAGGACTGTAAAGAAGCTCTTATTGTTAACGGAAGGGTCTGAATTGTTATAGGTTTCCACATGTCTGCCAAAAGTAATGTATATAAATCCTGAGAATTAGATAGTGCGGCTTCTATCGGAGGCCACGGAAGAGGTATTTTATGGGTTCTATGGGTAAACCAATACTGTAGAGGAGCCAAACGAGATGCATGATAATAGTCCTCAAGGCTTGGTAGTCCCAATCCGCCAACTGATTTGTGTTGTATCGTATGTAAATATGCACACCTTGCACGTTTCCCCTGCCAAACAAAGGTGCGCAAGAGTTTGTTGAGCGAGTTAATATAATGTTTAGGAATATGGGTCGGAAGGGCGCGAAAGATATACAGTATCTTGGGGAGGCACGTCATTTTAAATGCAGCTATTCTTCCAGCCCATGATAGTTCTGTATTCTTTCATTTATTGGTATCATTGGCAATAGAAGTTATTAGTGATCGCAGGTTAAGTGTCTGTAGCCCTGAGGTCGGAAATGTCAAGGTTATACCCAAATGTTGCAAGGCTTGGGGCGTCCATGTGTAAGGTAGATTTTGCTTAAGATGGCTAAGTGCATGGCCCTGTATACCCATATTTAGGATGACTGATTTATCAAAATTAACCTTATAGGAAATGTTGCTAAATGTCTGCAAAATTTCATGGACAGCAGGTAAGGACACGATGGGGTTCGTCAAGCTCAAAATAATATCGTCCGCAAAAAGCGTGATAGTATGATGTAGGTACTGAATTTTAAAGCCAGAGACCCTAGAATTTTGTCTTAACGTTTCCGCCAAGGGCTCGAACAATAAATTAAATATCAGGGGGGAGAGTGGGCAACCCTGACGCGTACCATTTAATATTGGAAAAGTTTTGGATAAGGTTCCCGCAGAGAGCACTCTAGCGGTTGGAGATGTATATAAGCTCATAATAGCTGAAAAAATCGGTCCAATGAAACCAAACTTTTCCAATACTGCCCTCATGTATCCCCAATGGACGCGATCAAACGCCTTCTCTGCATCTATAGATAAGAGCAGAGAAGGCGTTTTGGTGCGCTCTGCCTGATGGAGCAGGTTAATAACTCTCCTTGTAGCGTCAGGGGCCTGTCTCCCCTTAACAAACCCCATCTGGTCCTCCTTTATCAAAGTGGGCAAAATTAAAGCGATCCTATTAGCTATAAGTTTAGCGTATAACTTAATGTCACTGTTCAGAAGAGATATCGGCCTATAGCCAGCAGGGTCAGTGGGAGATTTACCAACTTTAGGAATTGTAATTATATTAGCTTGTAGCATTTCAGTGGGTAATATGCCCAACTTAACCGTATTTGAAAAAAGGTTCAACAGATGGGGTGCTAGTTGATCTTGCATGGACCTGAGATATTCATTTGTGAATCCATCAGGGCCTGGAGACTTATTTAAGGGCATTTGGAGACACATTTATATAATCTATGGATTGCCCTATACATGCCAAACAGCAGATGGAGGACTCTCCTGCTGACGTCTATTGCAATTTGACATCCCGAACCTGCAGCTGTCAGAATACCCAAACAGTGACTGCAGCTGATAGGACGCAGTCAATGATTCCGCTCAATACCAAGCAGTTGGTGTCAAGACTGAGCAGTAGCTGAAGGGAGGAAAGTTCTCTGATTATCTAGCTCCAAGCTGCCAGACCCCTCAATGGATTGCAAACTTGCCCAGACATATTAAAGTCATTAAAGTGAATTAAATAATAATTAATTCTTATCCTGTTGATATATGTATGTATGGCACATGCCATAGACACACACAGCGTGGCTTGCCCCACCCCACCTTTATGCTCACAGGATTTAATTGACAGCAACAGGAGCCAATACAATAGTAGAGTGGAAAAAATAGCACGTACAGAAAATGAGAAAAAATGCTGCAGAGATAAGAAGGCACAACTGAGAAGAGATTTCTCCATATGACATTTCATGGTTGGTTGTGCTAAAGTTTTTAGAAGTCGGCACATCTAGAGGAATTCTCACATATCTCATTTGATGTAAGAGCCACGCCACGCCACATTAGCAATCCTGTTACTGGCATTAAATTGCAGGAATCGCAAAAGAAAAACTACATTTGCCGCTATGGTGCCATACCATTGGTGAGAAATCTGCAGAATCTCTCTTTCCAGTAGAGTATCAGAGAATGGAGAACACGCCTAGCTGGTTCAGCCAGCGGCAAACAGTATAAGAATATGTAATTGTTGTTTTTGCTCTCTTGACACTGTTGCTAAATTGAAACTTAAAATAAAAGAACTCCCTTCAATAAATATAGTGGATAATAAAGGGCGGTGTGTACAGGAAGAGGGGGGGGGGTAGAAATAAAGGGGGACAGTGCATAAAGGAAGGGGGCAATGTGTACAGGAAGGGGGGGTGTAGGGTTAAAGGGCACAGTGTGAAGGAAGGGGAGATTTGGCGTTAAAGGGGGGCAGTGTGTACAGGAGGGGGAGTGGTGTAGTGTTAAAGGGGGGCAGTGTGTGCAGGAAGGGGGTGTAGCATTAAAGAGGGTGGTAGTGTGTACAGGAGGGGGGGTGTAGCATTAAAGGAGGCCATTGTGTGCATGAAAGGGGGCAGTGTGTACAGGAAGGCGGGTGTAGGGTTAAAGGGCACAGTGTGTGACGGAAGGGGGCAGTGTGTTCAGAAAGGTGGTAAAGCGTTTAAGGGGGGCAGTGTGTGCAGGAAGGGGGGTGCAGTATGTGCAGGGGAAATAGGAGGGAGGTGTATACAGGAAGGGGGTGTAAGGTTAAAGACCGGGGGGGTATTATGTGCAGAAAGGGGGGCAATGTGTACAGTTAAATTTTTTTTGGGGGGGGGTGGAAGTTGCTGGCCTTGCCTAGGGTGTAAAATAGTCTAGCACCGGCCTTGTACTTACCCCTCCCTCAGCCTGTGCCACCGAACTCTGTAATCCCAGCACTTTCAGAGGTGTTGATTTCCTGTTCCCTGCTGCGCTCAGTGGTTTCCTTCTGCTGCTCTCCACCTCACTGCTTTGTCCTGTAGTCATGTTGGCAGTCGGCAGCAGGAACCACTGGGGACCAGGAGCATTGGTCCTGTCAGTGGAGAGTTGCTACCAGTGTCAGGATTGCTAGTGTGACATGCGTATTGCGCCTTGCATAAAGTACACAGACGTAAATTTTACCTGGCAGGATCCTTGATGGCAGCTGAAAGTTTATATATGCAAACCTTCCTCATTTTCTGGGATATTTAAAAGTGCCTATTGTGTTTATTAGTAATCTTCTCCATTTAGCCTACCAGTCTTTTATGTCTCCTAAGAAAGTGCCCTAACTTTGGATCTTTCTCTCCATCAGCTCCAAGAAGCTCTGAGGTGTCAGCACTGCAGGAAACAGTTTAAATCAAAAGCTGGACTGAATTACCACACTATGGCCGAACACGTCAATAAGGTAATAAAATAATCTTTACGTCACCTGTCCTTTTGGGGTCACAAATTAGAATTATAGCAGCTTTTGATTGAGAATAATATCCCTTGGAGGCCTAACGAAATTCTGTAATGTGCCAATTCAGGGCAACTTAACACATTTGCCTTATTCCACCCATCTCCAGCACCATGCATTTATCTTTTCTTTGTTCCCCTGGCACCTCTTTCAGCACAATCAGTTCTGTTTCCTGTTCGTACTTTTAGGTATGGAGGGGAATGTGACTATTGCCAGCCATAGACGGTTTGAATCTTAACCAGTTCAGCAGGGACTGGCCAAGAATTAAACCATGTATGGTTCTGCTGATTGTACCCAAGTTGATTGATCCATCAACTTGGTACAACCAGCCTGTCAGATTTTTCATGTGATTATTGCAAGTGGCTGTTCTCCCGGCCTGGATGGCTACCCCTGCCCCCCTGCTGGGAGAACACAATAGCTCAGTGGGAGGGATTCCCCCATCAACACAGTCAGTGTGGTTGCAGGAAAGAAAATCGCACCATCTGTGGTGACTTTACTATATGTGGTGGCACTGGGTCAACCAGTGCTATCACATAGCTAGTTATAAAACTCCAGTGCTACACAATTATTTCCTTCCACTTCTTGCAGCAGAATGGAGTGGCAGGGGAAACAAAAGGAAGATAGCTATTTGCGTCTGGAGTGATCTGCATTACAGTGAACCTGATGCTTTGTCCTGTATTGGTAAAGCATAGATTCTATCGCTCTTAAATAGCGGACCCAAAAGTAATATTCTAGTGATGGGTGGAAGCTGGTTGGCTGAACTACCCACCGGCTGTAAAAAATGTAATTGTAATTAACGCCAGCATGTTTCAGTGTTTTATATATCCCTGATGTTCTTCTGCCGGCTAACAATGGGGCCCTTTAAGAGCATTGGTGCACTTAACGACAGTCCCAGTTAAACTGCATGCAGCATAGGTACGGTATAGTCTTGGCACAGGTGCAAGGTACATGTTGTTTAGATGCAGTAAAGGTTTGGTATAGGAAAACCCTGAAACATGTTGGTCATAATTCATAATTTATAATTTATTAACAAAAAAGTTATCGTTGAATGAGAACCATACATTTCCCTTTCTGTATAGGGCTGTGCCTGGATTAAAGCAGGGTGATCTTTTTGAATGTACTCTATTATGGTGATCATATAGTTTTTTAGTAAGCAGAGCCATGTATGTTTTTTCCAAGAAAATTTCCCCCAAGTGGTCTGCATTGGCATGGCCAGTTTTGAATCAGGAATTCTGCAGCAACATCAGTTTTGCTGCAAAATCATTTCACCCATCTCTACGAATGATCTGACTCTCCTGCAATAGCCCATCATGATGGCCATGGGATAATTGTACTTCCCTCAGTCTTTGATCTTTCTCCACTTCCATTTAGTCTTCCAGCCCTGACGAGGTCCCGGTGGATGACCCCAGGGAGCGGGAACGCCTGCGCAAAGTTCTCAAGCAGATGGGAAAACTGCGCTGCCCCAAGGAGGTAATTCCTTAGGACAAAGAGAAAATCTGGAGAGCAAGTTTGTCAGGCTGACTGTCATTTTCATAAAGAGCTGTAGGTTCATGTTAATCAGGTGTAAATTATTGATTTATTAAAAAATGTTACAATATTAACTGTAAGCCTGTGTTTAAAGCTGTACCTCATGAAAACAGAAAAATATGTCATTTTTAGGGCAAACTGTATATGTGAACAGTGATAGGTGCTAAAGACTTCCAATTTTGTTCAGCCAGCCTACATTGTGATGCAGACATGCTTGCCAGGCAGCAAAATGACCTAACTTTTCTCCACTGCAGTTAAGCAAAATACAATGCTCAAAAAAATTAAGGAACAATTTATTCAGAGTACAGCATCAAGTTAGTTAAACTCCTTGGATATTGATCTGTTCAGTTAAGTAGCAGAGAGGGTTGTTAATCAGTTTCAGCTGCTTTGGTGTTAATGAAATTAACAACAGGTACACTGGATGGGTAACAATGAGACAACTCCCAAATGGTTTTACAGGTGCACAGGCCACTGAATTTTTTTTCCCCTATTCACTTTTTTGACTGCTTTTCACTAGTTTTGCATTTGGCTAGGGTCAGTGTCACTACTAATTAGCATGAGGGGATACCTGGACCCTATAGAGGTTGCACAGGCAGTCCAAAACTCCTCCAGGTTGGCACATCAATACGTGCAATTGCCAGAAGGTTTGTTGCTGTGTCTCCTAGCACAGTCTCAAGAGCATGGAGACAGCAAGTTTCTCTAGGAGAGCTGGGCAGGGCTGTAGAAGGGTTTTAACCCTTTAGAAGGACCGGTATCTGTTCTTTTGTGCACGGAGGAACAGGATGAGCACTGCCAGAGTCCTACAAAATGACCTCCAGCAGGCCACTGGTGTGAATGTCTCTGACCAAACAATCAGAAACAGACTTCATTAGGGTGGCCTCTAGTGGGCCCTGTGCTCACTGCCTGGCACCGTGGAGCTCTATTGGCATTTGCCATTGAACACCAGAATTGGCAGGTCCGCCACTGGCACCCTGTGTTTTGCACAGATGAGAGCAGGTTCGACCTGAGCACATGTGACAGACATGAAAGGGTCTGGTGAAGTCATGGAGAACGTTCTGCTGCCTGTAACATCGTTCAGCTGACCGGTATGATGGTGGGTCAGTGATGGTCTGTGGAGGCATATCCATGGAGGGACGCACTGACCTCTTCAGGCTAGGCAATGACACCCTGACTGCCATTAGGAATCGGGATGAAATCCTTGGACCCATTGTCAGACCCTACACTGCTGCAGTAGAACATGGGTTCCTCCTGGTGCACGACAATGCCCGGCCTTATGTGGCAAGAGTATGCAGCCAGTTCCTGGAGAATGAAGATATTGATACCATTGAATGGCCCCCACGCTCGCCTGACCTAAATCCAATAGAACACCTCTGGGACATTATGTTTCGGTCCATCCGATCCCACCAGGTGGCAACTCAGTCTGTTCAGGAGCTCAGTGATGCCCTGGTCCAGATCTGGGAGGAAATACGCCAGGACACCATCCGTGGTCTCATTAGGAGCATGCCCCAACGTTGTCAGGCATGCATACAAGCATGTGGGGGTCATACAAACTACTTAGTATCATTTTGAGTTGCTGCAATGGAATTTCAGCAAAATGGACCAGCCTGCTGCATCATTTTTTCACTTTGATTTTCGGGGTGTCTTTTAATTCAGCCCTCTGTAGGGTGATAATTTTCATTTCCATCAAACTATGTGGCATCCTTTCATTCATAACCCATTAGCTAGTCCTCATCACTATAGATATCCAGCATGAGATTTTTCCCCATTGAGATCTGATGTGTTTTCGTAGTGTTCCTTTAATTTTTTTGAGCAGTGTAGTTTGGTTACCAACCTGCCCCCAGCCTGTGAGTGGACAATGAAGGAGCATCAGCAGACCCATGAGATTTTCGCCCCCTGCTTTCCTCTCCTGTAGATATAATTATGGTATTAGCCTGCTAGCAATAGAGCTATCTTGTACTGACCCTTCCTGTCCTGTTGTGTATTATATCTAATATAAGGACAGATTCAGGTGCTGTTACTATATGTTACAATGTACATTGAATAATTTTAAATGAATACACAACTGGACTTAACTATGTTTAACAACTGTCATTGTAGTTAAAAACACAGTGTTTTCCCTTAGAATTACCCAGCACGTATTTTTTTCCCCCAGAATTGCATGGCTTCCTTCTCCAGTCTAATGGGTTACCAGTACCACACACAGCGTTGCGGGCGAGAGCAGTGCGACCGGGAGAAACTACACTTCTCTTGTCCTCATTGCAGCAAGGCGTACCGATCCAAAGCAGGGAGAGACTACCACGTGCGCTCCGAGCACTGCACAGTAAGTTCAAATTTGGTATCTGAAGTGCAGACTATGAATACTGCTGGAGCTGTTCCCATAGCAGCCAATCAGATGTTCTTCTCTTTTTCCAGAAGAAGAAAAGCCAAATACTAACTGCATGCTATGGGCAATACCTCCAGCAGTTTTCCTTGGTTTGAATTTTTTAAAGTGGTTGTAAACCCACTTTAATTACTTTTACCTATAGGTAAGCCTATATTAAGGCTTATATTAAAAGGAGGTGTCTGAAGATAAACTGCATACACCCGCCCGGCGCTCCCAATTACAATATATATTTGGAATAAATATATATAAATTTAAAATAGTGGTATAAGAAGTAAAATAACTTGTGCAATAAAATAGTGTGTATCTATGTACACTAGCAGCCACTGTAAACAAAACACTCTATATCAAAAAAATGTGTCAATGCAGATCACAGTGTATGGTCATAGTCCAGCATGCAACACATTCAGCAGCTGCTGAATGTGTTGCATGCTGGACCATGACCATACACTGTGATCTGCATTGACACATTTTTTTGATATAGACTATATTAAGGCTTACCCATAGGTGCTGTAAATATCTCCTAAACATGCACCGTTTAGGAGATATTTGCAGTGCATGCAGCCCATGACGTCATCGGCCCATGCGCTCTGAAGAAACGGCCGCCCGTGCCGTTTCTTCAGAGCCCAGTGCCGTGACTGGCCGCTCCCGCGCGGGAGTGGCGTCACGCGGCTCCAGCCAGTAATACTGCCGGAGTCCGCAGACCCGGAAGAAGATGGGTGAACATGGATGCGGCCAGCAGCGTGGACATCGTGGGCTTCGTTGGAGGTAAGTGTCACATAATGTGCTTGTATGCAATGCATACTAGCACATTATGCATTTACTTTGCAGGGAAGAAAAAAAAAAATTTGAGGAGTTTACTTCCTCTTTAAACCCAGTTTCAGGGATTACTCCCTTCTTAATTTAAAAGTGTAATGCGAATGTTAGCCACGGTGAACTTGAACTGTTTTATAGTGGTTGTAAAGGCACAAGGTTTTTTACCTGCATGCATGAAGGTAAAAAATCTTCTGTGTGCAGCAGCCCCTTTAATACTTAACAGAGCCCCCTCTCTATAAGTTCTCTCCGACATTTGTTTTATGATGCAAGATGTTGTGCTATCATTATGTTTTTTCAGTCTTTTTATGACTGGGTGTGCTTGGCACACACTGAGATGTTCATGCATTCATTGATATTGTTCCATAGCTACTTACCATATTTCATGTCGGATTGTACGGTCTACGTTCGGTTTTTCTTTGTCTTTTTGAAAAAAAATTTCAATAAACAGAACTTAAACAAAAAACAGAACCCCCCTCTCGATCCAGCGATGTCCACGGGAGCCTTGCCTCTCTGGGGACTCGCACTCCTGATTGGCTATTGGCAGCAGTGGGAGCCATTGGCTCCCGCTGCTGTCAATCACAGCCAGTGAGTCAATCAGGAGACGGAGGGGCGGGGCCAAACTGCGGCTCCATGTGTGAATGGACACACAGAGCAGTGGCTCAGCGCCCTCATAGCAAGCTGCTTGCTGTGGGGGCACCTGACAGAAGGGAGGAGCCAGGAGCACCGGCGGGCCCAAAAAGAGGAGGATCTGGTGCAAGACCACTGCACAGAGCAAGTAAGTATAACCTGTTTATTATTTTAATGTAAAAAAAAAAAATGAGGGTTTTACAATCACTTTTAAACTCTTTTTATTGCAAAGTTTACAAAAAACAACACAAAAAAACAGAAGAAAATGTGCCAACATGTTAGCATAGAAATATTGTTTGATCAAGTACAGTAAGTATTACAGAAGGCAGTCAGGCACATATCCAAGAATGTCAAATAAAGATAATACCCATAAAACAACTGCAAAACTTGGTGTGTTTTTCTTTCTGCGGTGATCCTGCTAAATATAGGAAAAACATGGGGGGCACATATACCAGTGTCTCACATCCAAATAGCCAATCACTCCCCTCCCCCAGGCAATGCATCAGGGTCCCTACCCGGTTAACAGATAGTTTGAGTAGAAGAACACCAGCCATCCCAAATCTTATTGTATTTCCCTGGACATTCTCTATGTTCATAAAGAACTTTTTCATAGGGCAAAATTTGGTTAACAGCTAGTAGCCAATTCTTTACAATCACTTTAAATTCAAAAATCCCACTCAGTTTGTGCTTTTAGTTCCCTGATGCCAAATTTCACAAAGCTCCTCACGTATAGGTTGGGCTTGCCAGGTCCTGATACGCCGGCTGGGTAACTTCCTCTCTCTCTCTCTCTGTGCTTAACATATCACCAATCAGATTCATACTTTCAAAGCAGGTTTGAATTTGATTGGTGACTATTAGGAGTATATAAGCGCTGACAGCTTGAAGCTTTCTATATGTGAGAAACAGCAAAGAACCTGCAATTGGGTGTGTTTGTGAATTCCTCTCTTATATTACAAATCACTAAGTAAGAAGTTCCCAGATCACCAGATTACTATGAGAAGGCAGTGAGGTGGACTGAGTGCACTACAGCTATGCATGAAAACTGCTCCTGTATGCATTTCAAGGCTGCATTTCACATTTCGCCTGGAGATGACCATTACTTTCTTGTTTCTCCCTAGGACTTGATTAGTCCAGAAGAACCAGAGCAACCATCAAAGCAGGAGGTGGAGATTGAGGACTTTGAACGGACCCCAAGTGGGCGAGTAAGGAGGCGGTCAGCTCAGGTCGCAGTCTTCCATCTACAAGAGATTGCAGAGGATGAGCTGACAAAGGAAGGAAGTCGTAGGAGGATGAAGGAGGACCTTGTACCGGACAGTAAGAGGGTGAGGTAGAGCTCTTCTCTTTGCCCAATGTGACAGTGATCTGCACGCCAATGTATTCGTTATGTGGGCATGGTTAATGACTCACTCCGCGCACAAAACATATGTAACCCTACCCCTTAGAAGACGCTAGATCGCTAGTCCTCTGAACAGAGGACTAGCATAGCATACTAGCTCATTATGAAATACTTACCTTAGAGTGAAGCTCAGTGCGGCCTGCTCACTGCTGACACGGCCGACATGTTCACCCATCTTCCTTCTGGGTTCGCGTCCTCGAGACATCTGATTGGCCGAAGCAACAATGATGTCACTGTTTTATCCACCAAAAGATGTGTATTTTTGTCCATTCAGTTCTGCAATGTACACATCCCTGTCACACAGCAAGGCTGGTATCCTCTGTTGCAGTACATCTAGACCTTGTCCTTCCCCCAGACAGTGACCAGACAGTGAAGGAGAAGCAGCAAACTGATGAGGTTATCTTTCTGTCACTCTGCTGTCTGCTCCTTTCAGCATAATCTGGGCATTCTATAGAGAGGATATAGCCACATAAATATTGCCGAAATTGTTGATCGGATTTACATTTGTCCTGGATGGACGGCTCTTGAACCTACAAAATGCAGACATGAAAGCCTTATAGTAGATCTATAGAGATGCCTGTAAAAGACCCCTTTCTGTATGGAAGAGGTATGACGGCTAACCTGTGTCTTCTATGACAGCTGAACTACCTCCGTCCTGGCCTGCCGACCTTTAACCCCCAACTTCTGGACACTTGGAAGACTATAGTTAAAGAAAACGGCTTCATCTGCTGCCCTAATAATGTAAGTCACTGTGTATAAGTATTCCTAATATCCTTACAATATGGTGTACAACAGGAGTGTTCAATATTTGGGGAGTAACTCCAGACAAAGGAATTGTTTTGTTTTGGATAGCGAGGGGAGAGGAGAGAATTAGAACCTCTCGTTGTTGTTTTTGCTGTCTCCATCTACGCCGTTTAGCATGGATGGAGGAATCTGTTCGATTTCCCTTGTTCAGCTCGTGGATTTACTGTGAGAAATATTTGCATGTATGCAGGGCCGGTGCTTCCACTAGGCAAACTAGGTGGCCGCCTAGGGCGCACTGCCACCTAGGGCGCAGCCATGGCCAGTGCCACATTGCTCTCCTGTTACCTCCTCATACCCTGTGGATGTCACATCTAGAGAGGGCAGCACTTTGTATATGAAGGGGTGTGTATGGTTAAAGGGGGGCAGTGTGGATAGGAAGGGGGTGTAGGGTTAAAAAGGGGTAGTGTGTGCAGGAAGGGGGTGTAGCATTAAAGAAGGGCAGTGTTTACAAGAAGGGGTGTGTAGCATTAAGGTAGTGTGTATATAAAGGGGTGTGTAGGGTTAAAGCGGGGCAGTGTGTATATGAAGGGATGCGTAGGGTTGAAGGGGGGCAGTGTGTATATGAAGGGGGTGTAGGGTTAAAAGGGGGGCAGTGTGTGCAAGAAGGGGTGTGTAGCATTAAGGAAGGTAGTGTGTATATAAAGGGGTGTGTAGGGTTAAAGCGGGGCAGTGTGTATATGAAGGGGGTGTAGGGTTAAAGGGGGGCAGTGTTGTATGAAGGGGGGTGTAGGGTTAAAGGGGGGCAGTGTGTATATGAAGGGATGCGTAGGGTTGAAGGGGGGCAGTGTGTATATGAAGGGGGTGTAGGGTTAAAAGGGGGGCAGTGTGTGCAAGAAGGGGTGTGCAGCATTAAGGAAGGTAGTGTGTATATGAAGTGGTGTGTAGGGTTGAAGGGGGGCAGTGTGTATATGAAGGGGGTGTAGGGTTAAAGGTGGGCAGTGTGAATATAAAGGGGGGGTGTGGGTTAAAGGGGGGCAGTGTGTGCAGGAAGGGGGTGTAGCATTAAAGAAGGGCCATGTGTGCAGGAAGGGGGGAGGGGCAGTGTGTACAAGAAGGGGTGTGTAGCGTTAAAGGAAAGTAGCGTGTATATGAAGGGGTGTGAAGAGGGTTAAAGGGGGGCAGTCTGTACATGAAGGGGGTGTAGGGTTAAAGGGGGCAGTGTGTATATGAAGGGGGTGTAGGGTTAAAGAGGGGCAGCATGTGCAGGAAGGGGGTGTAGCATTAAAGAAGGGCAGTGTGTGCAGGAAGGGGGGGAGGGGCAGTGTGTACAAGAAGGGGTGTGTAGCATTAAAGGAAGGTAGTGTGTATAGGGTGTGAAATGGGTGTAGAGTTAAAGGGGGGCAGTGTGTATATGAAGGGAGGTGTAGGGTTAAAGGTGGGCAGTGTGTGCAGCAAGGGGGTGTAGGATTAAAGGGGGCAGTGTATACAGGAAGGGGGAGTGTGGGGTAAAAGGGGGGGGTCATTATGTACAGGAAGGGGGCAATGTGTACAGTTTTTTTTTTTAGGGGGGGTGCAAGTATCTGGTCTTGCCTAGGGTGCAAAATAATCTAGCACCAGCCCTGCATGTATGGCTAGCTTGACCACTTCAATACTGGACACTTTTACGCCCTTTCCTGCCCAGGCCAAGTTTCAGCTTTCAGTGCTGTCACACTTTGAATGACAATTGCGCTGTCATGCAAAACACTCTACCCAAACTACATTTTTATAATTTTGTTCACACAAATAGAGCTTTCTTTTGGTGGAATTTAATTACCACTGGGTTTTTTATTCTTTGTTAAATAAAGTAAAAAAAGACCGAACATTTTGAAAAAGAAAATACAGTTTTTTCTTTGTTTCTGTAAAATTATTTTGCAAATAAACAATCTTTCTTCATGAATTTAGGCCAAAATGTATTCTTCTACATTTCTTTGGTGAAAATATCCCAAATCAGTATTATTTATTCTGTAGGAAAGTTATAGAGTCAACAAATTATGGTATACCTCATGTATCTCTTGTAAGCAGAGCCCTCTGATTCCTACTGTATTAAAGTGTATTGTATTTGTACTGTCTACTCTCAAGTAGTAAAGCTCTGCGTAAACTGTCTGCGCTATATAAATCCTATATAATAATAATAATAATATATATATGAAAATTGATCAATCCTGATGTACTGACGGCCTAATTTCTTGAGGCCCAAAAATGTCAGGACAGTACAGATACCCCCCAAATGACCCCTTTTTGGAAAGTAGACAGTCCAAGGTATTTAGTAAAAAAAAAAAAAATATATATATATACACAATAAACCCCCCTCCATCGCGGGGGGTTACGTTCCGGACCCACCAGTGAAAAGAAAAATCCGCAAAATAGAAATCCCCTATTTAAATACACTGTAGGCATGTTTTTATAACTTTCACTGTACTTTAAAAGCATTTTAAGGTCTTTAAACACACTTTTAAAACAATAGAAACTAGGGATGCACCGAAATGAAATTCTTGGCCGAAGCCGAATAATAATGAAATGTTTGGCCGAAGGCCGAAGGCCGAATACCGAACGCGGTGTTTCGCATTTTTTCCATTTATTTTGCCAATTTTTTGTCCTCTCTCTTGTCCTCTCGTGTCTCTCTCTCTCTTGTCCTCTCAGTCTCTCTCTCTTGTCCTCTCATGTCTCTCTCTCTCTTGTCCTCTCATGTCTCTCTCTCTATCTCTCTTGTCCTCTCATGTCTCTCTCCCTAAATGTTACTGTAGGGAATGGGATTCAGTGCACACTGCAGCCTTGTACCATAGGGTTAATGTTAGTGACACTGTAAGGATTGGGAAGGATGCTGGGAATGGAAATCAGGAAGCATGCAGGCAGCCTTGTAAATTTTAATTGCAGATACAGGGCACTGGGCAGGTCAGGGTTAATGTGGTAACATCAATTACTCAGTGACAGTCAGTCAGTGTCAGTGTCAGTGTGGACTCGATCAGATTATACAGTGACAGACAGTCTCTCATAGTGGTGGTAGTAGGAGGCTGGAGGTGGACTAGTAGGAGCCTGGAAAGGAGCACAGCCGCATACATACATTACTCACTCGTGCACTGCAGCCCGCCCCACACATTCAGTGAGTCTTACTCTCCTCCCTAGTTTTTTCAATGGCACATTCAGGAAGCTAATCACGCCGTGAGTAGCGGCACAGCGGAACCAATCAGGTGTGCAGGCACGTGTGATTGGTTCGCTGTGCAGCTAATCACGGCGTGATTGGCTTCCTGAATGTGCCATTGAAAAAACTAGGGAGGAGAGTAAGACTCACTGAATGTGTGGGGCGGGCTGCAGTGCACAAGTGAGTAATGTATGTATGCTCACCGCTGAAGTGTCCCGGCTTCCCCTGCCTAACACGGAAGTCTGTGAGTCCTCCTCCGAGTCCCTTCCCCCTGTAAATATCGTGACCTCGGCGATATGAATATCGCCTACGGCCACAGAACGATAGTCGATATCATATCGACTATCGTTCAGCCCTATTGTTCGGCACAAAATTATTCGGCCTTTTGACTTATTCGGCCGAACACCGAAAGTGCTATTTTTTCTATTTTCGGCCGAATGATGTTCGGCCGCCGAATATTCGGTGCATCCCTAATAGAAACACATTTAAACACATAAAAGATACTGAGAGACAGAGCAAGAGCTATGGAAAACACAAAAATATTTAATTATCAATGATTTAATTAGTAAAATAACATTACAGAAAAAAAACGCAATATACCGGGACCGCAAAAACTGAACCGCGATATAACGGGGGTTTACTGTGTGTGTGTGTGTGTGTATATATATATATATATATATATATATATATATATATAATTTTTTTTTTTTTTTAACATACTGTCACCACTGCAGTACTGCATCATCATATAACAGGTGTGGTGGTAATCAGGGACACTGACTGGTGACAGTGCTAAAAAAAAAAAAAAAAAGTTATTTGGAATTTTTTTTTTTCAAAATGTTTTTGATTTTTTATTATATTTTTTAAAACATTTTTTCTGATTAAGGCTCCGTTCACATGTCAGCGTATGATCCGGCGGGCGTAAATCGCGGCAACATCGCTCTGCGTTTGGGGGGCTATTGCAAATCAACGGGCAACGATAGGCGTCCCGCGATTTTCAATAAATCTCCGGATCGTGGGCGGAACCGCGGCGGTTCTGCCCGCGATCATACACTGACATGTGAACGGAGCCTTAGGACATAGGCATTGAAAAAAGCTGATTGAGATTCTAGCCTTCTCTACTTAAAAATAAAAATGTTTTTTTTTTTTTCTTGTGTGTTCCTTTTGGAGATTTCCTACGCCGGTAATGCCTCGTACACACGCAACGATTGTTGGCCCGACCGATCGGCCGTCTTTTGTCCAGTGTTGTTGTGTTGGTTGAAATGTGCTCTAGACTGCACAGGAATTTTATCGGCCAACAGAAACCAACTTCAGAAGTGATGTCATGTGCTGGTTTACTTTCCGTGTGTTTTTTCTTCTCTGAGCATGCCCAGTCTTGCTCATCTGATTTTTGTCTGCCGAAATCTGTACTGACTGACCGAAAAAACGGCCAACAAAAATTTTATAGCCTGCACACCAGATTTTTTTCGGCCGAAAAGTCGCAGTCGGTTGTCGGAAGCATCATACTAACAAGCCGACAATCGGCCAATCGGACGTTGGCCGAAAATTCACGGCCAACAATTGTTGCGTGTGTACGAGGCTTAACACATTGTCACTTGTGCAGGAAGTGAGAGGGTGTAAAATACTGGCAGAGGTTCTAACCAAGGGGTAGGCAACCTTTTGAGAGGTGGACGTCTACCTGAACAACATGAAAGAGATCAACAGTTCGACTCCCTTCTCCTTTTCTTAAAAAAAAAAAAAAAGAAAAAGAAAAAATGTACTAGCAAGGCCTTACTAAAAAGCAAGGAAGGCTTAGAAAAATATAATAAAACAAATTTCACTGTAGAAATATAAACTTAGCCTACCTCAAACGTGGACAGAGTCAGTCGGTTGAGCAGTGGGCAGTGAATGGAGTCAGTAGTTTTTTTTTTTTTTTTACAATTTTTTTTTTTAGCAGCTCTCTTGGGGGCTTTGGAGAAATATCAGGGGTATAAACTAACCTCTGATGTCTCACTTTTGAGACAGCGAAGGGAGATTGAGGAAACACTCCTCAATCTCTATCTCTCCAGCCTCAACTGCACAGAAGGAATGAACAGGAAAAGCCCTGCACTGTCTCCCTGTCCATTCACAAACTGAAACATAGAAAACACTGTTTACTATGATTCAGTTATTATTATTATTATACAGGATTTATATAGCGCTAACGGTTTGCGCAGCCCTTAGCAAAATGAAGGCAGACATTACAGTTACAATACAATTTGGTACAAAAGGAATCAGAGGGCCCTGCTCGTTAGAGCTTACAATCTAAAAGGGAGGGTATAAATGAATACAGTGAGTGATCGGTACCGATCTAAAGTAAGTACAGTATTTCATAATGTGCTAGTATGCAACGCATACTAGCACTTTATGCCATTGCCTTGAAGGGGATCTTTTTTGTTTTTATCTGCTGTGGTTTACTACGGCTTTAAAGCTAGACTCTGATAAAAGCAAATACTGTCCAAATATAAGAGTCATGCGTATTCTTCCTTGAATCTTGGTGTGCTTTGTATTTCTTACAGATCTGTGCAGTAATCCAATGTGAGGCTTTACTTTTTGTAATAAAGACCAGTCGCTACTGCTCTCTCTCCTTGTGGAGGGTGACTGGTCTTGTCTCCGCCCCTGTCTGTAGTTTCTGCAGGCAGCCTGTAGAGGGTGCAGTTGCTGGGCCCCCTCCCACAGCTCTGCTCTCTGCCCAGGCTATGTACAGCACAGTGATGATGTCACGGCTACCTTTTCAAGGTGATATCTGGCTTTGTAAAGGCATTTAGTACACAGAAAGTCGATTATTATCTTTTGTGGCTATTAAGTAATATAATTAAATAAAATACCTTCAGCCCCTCTCCTGAAATCTTCGCTGTGCATCCCTACCATGTGCTGCGTGGGCTTACTGCACATGCAAGTCCGATCCTTCCTATGGCAGGGGGCTGTTATGCATGCAATCAAGGAATAGGAAACAATGGGCTGAGCTCATTGAGTTTCTGTGAAGTCGGCAATGGAAGAGGCCGTGAAATTTTTCTGCATGGGCTGTCGGCGCTGGTCAGTTAAGGACTCAGGAGGGAGGGTGACTGTAAGTATTTTGGTAGGTGGCTACCACTCAGAGAGGTGTACAAAACAATGCTGTGCGCTCAGCCCATTCTTTACTATTGCTTGATTGCATGCATGACAGCCCCCCGCCATAGGAGTACAGTTGTGTTAGGATGTCAGAGCTTCCCCACAGATGTATACAAAATTGTTTTAACTTATATTTTTCTGAATCATGAACATCAAAATTGAAAAGTCTCATTGTTTAACATTGATTTTCTCTTGACTTTTGCCACCAGTGTTGTGAAGCAATATATTCCAGTGTGTCCGGGCTCAAGGCTCATCTTGCCAACTGCAACAAGGTATACAGAATCCATTATAGTGATTTACCATTGTCCTCATTATTGGTGGATGTAGTCATCAAAAGACCCCTGGTAATTTTACATAAAAAACAAAATACACACTATATTGTCAAAAGTATTGGGACACCTTTCTTTACACACACACATGAACTTTAATGGCATCCCAGTCTTAGTCCATAGGATTCAATATTGAGTTGATCCACCCTTTGCAGCTATAACAGCTTCAACTCTTCTAGGAAGGCTGTCCACAAGGTTTAGGAGTGTGTCTATGGGAATGTTTGACCATTCTTCCAGAAGCTCATTTGTGAGGTCAGGCACTGATGTTGGACAAGAAGGCCTGGCTCGCAGTCTCCGCTCTAATTCATCCCAAAGGTGCTCTATCGGGTTGAGGTTAGCCAAGTTCCTCCACCCCAAACTCGCTCATCCATGACTTTATTGACCTTGCTTTGTGCACTGGTGCGCAGTCATGTTGGAACAGGAAGGGGCCATCCCCAAACTGTTCCCACTAAGTTAGGAGCATGAAATTGTCCAAAATGTCTTGGTATGCTGATGCCTTAAGAGTTTCCTACACTTGAACTAAGAGGCCGGACCCAACCCCTGAAAAACAACCCCACACCATAATCCCCCCTCCACCAAATGATTTGGACCAGTGCACAAAGCAAGGTCCATAAAGACATGGATGAGCGAGTTTGGGGGTGGAGGAATTTGACTGGCCTGCACAGAGTCCTGACCTCAACCAAACATTCCTGCAGACGCACTCTTAAACCTTGTGGACAGCCTTCCCAGAAGAGTTGAAGCTGTTATAGCTGCAAAGGGTGGGTCAACTCAATATTGAACCCTACGGACTAAGACTGGGATGCCATTAAAGTTCATGTGTGTTTAAAGGCAGGCGTCCCGATATGTTTGACAATATAGTGTGTGTGTGTGTGTGTGTGTGTGTGTGTATATATATATATATATATATATATATATATATATATATATATTCTATTCTAATAAACATAACTGGGACGTGGTTGTACAGCAACTAGAAGTTTTTACGCACGCAAACCGGAAGGGACGTTCCGGAACACCGCGAGGAGTCGGGTGAGATACAGAGTCTATCTCTTTCAGTCCGCCACGACCACGATGTGTCAGCCCACTTGCTGCGTTTTTTTGCCATTGTTTTATTTATCAAATGTGAGTGTAATACATGAGGATTACTTTTTAATAAAGAGCTTTTACAGTATTACACTATGGCCATTTCCTTTTTCTCCCTATATCCGTGTCACTTCTATGGAGCTCCAGTTCCAGAGATTATCATTAACCCTTGAGAGGGTCCCTGCTTTTGTTTGCCAATATGAGAATATTTGGCATACATATCTGGTGAGTGGACAGCCGAGAGGGAGTGGTGACACTGATTCACGCTGTGTGGTGGACAGTTCTCCTACATGGACTTTGTTTGTTACGGACTTGATTTAATTGAATCACTTTATGCACGGGTGATTATGTTTAGCGCCACTATCTATTGTATGATTGGTTTCTTAATAGGCCTGGTCCTTAAGTGGTTAAAGTGAACCAATATTCCAGCAATAAGTCACATTTATAACTAATTAGTAATAACAATGTAGTAAATGTAACATTTCAAGGATTTTAATTTTTTTAAAGGGGCAATCATTAATTGCTGTGGTGTCTGGACATTTTGAGAAGCAGAGGATCTTGGGTTATTGATGTCAGCAGAGTGTTCAGGCAGAGCTGCTTAGTGGCTGGCTTGTTAATAGTACCCCCCTGATCTCTTGTGGTAACCTCTTGACCTATGCCGTAGTTCTGTATATGGGACCAGGTGCAGGTGTGATCAGGAATCTGCCTGGTAAATTATAACATTTCAAGGTCTTTCATTATGTCAGAGAGTATTGGTTGTTATAAACAGGGCTTTTTTTCAGCAGGAACGCAGTTCCGGCACCTCTAGCACTGAATGTATGTAATGGCAAGGAGTGCTGGGTTGTGCTACATTGTCTATTGATGCTGGCTGCAGAGGGATCTATTAATGCTGGAGTGGATCTATTCCTGCAGGAGGGTTTATTGCTGCTGGGGAGATCTAGTGTGGCTGATGGGGGATCTATTGTCTCTGGAACAGATCTCGTTTTTGCAGGGGGTCTATTGTTGCTGGGTGGGTCTTATGTTGCTGAGGGGTCAGTTGTTGCTGGGAGGAATCTACTGTTTAGGCAGCAGTCTATTGATGCTGGCTGTTGAAGGGTCTATTGATGCTGTCTGTTGGGAGATCTGTTGTTGCTGCTGATGGCCCATTGTTTCTGGCTGGATCAGTTGTCGCTGGGGGATCTATTGTAGTTAGCTTCAGGACATCTAATTTACTGCTTTTCTGTTATCATTAACAAATTCCATAAAAATTACTTAGTACCACAAATATTACTTGGTTCTGTATTTCCAAAAAGGGATGGTACTGGGAGGTGGGTATTGGGTGGAACCAAGGAATGGTTCACAGAGGTAGGTAGGGGCGGAGACAAGGGGTAAGTCCAAAAGAGGGAGTTCCTGCACCTATTCTCTGAAAAAAAAAAGCCCTGGTTATAAATGTCGTTAAAGTGGTTGTAATGGCTGAAGTTTTTTTTTTTTTTTTACCCTAATGCATTCTCTGCATTAAGGTAAGAAACCTTCTATTGTCCCCCAAAAAGAGTTACCTGAGCTCATTCTCAATTCAGTGCTTTGCTGGAGCGCAGCGCTGCAGCTCTCTCTCCCTCCTCACTGGATTCAGAGAAAGCCATAGGCTCCTGCTGCTGTCAATCAAATCCATTGACAAGGGAGCGAATCAGTGGACATGCACGGCTCAGGATCAAGCCTACAGATGTGCCCTATTGGAAGCGGCTTTCTATAATGACACATGGAGAAGGGGATGAGCCCAGAGCGCCAGCAGGGGAACCCACGAGAGGAGGATTGGGGTTGCTCTATGCAAAACCATTACACAGAGCAGGTAAGTATGACATGTTTGTAATTAGAAAAAAATAACTTTACAGCCACTTTGAGCCGGTTCACACTACCACTACCAGAAAGTCGCCCCGTGACTTGAAGAGACTTGTTTAGAGACTTGGAAGAGACTTGTGCACTACTTTGAAGAGACTTGTGCACTACTTTGAAGAGACAGGCGACTTTGTCTGTGGGGAATGCCTGGCTAATCTCTTTCTTCTTCCTGGAAAGTCTGATAACAAGTTGTGTCAATTAAGATAAGGAGGCGACTCCCATTGAAGTATATGGGACAGTCGGATCACAGGTCGCCTCAAAGTAGTACAGGACCCTTCTCTGAAGTCGGAGCAACTTCAGTAGTGCCAATTAAGACGGCACTGATTGATTAACATTGCTTTTGTTATGTCAAGCTACCTGGGGCAACACAAGTTGCCTCACAAGTCGCGCTAGTGTGAATGGGCTCTAAGTGTTGCAGTACTGAGCCACTTTTAAAAAATGCTAGTTCCTGGGCTGCCATGGTGATCTCACTAAGAAGTGACAACCGGGGAATGAGCACAATAATCAGGATTTCCAAAAGAGATGTTAGGGGAAGGCCAGTTCTAACGTTATGCTTTGTATAATAGCAATTGTGACACTTTGTGAGTTTAGCATCCAGCCACTTTGTGTCTTGCAGGGCGAGTACTTGGTGGGAAAATATCGATGTCTCCTGTGCCAGAAGGAGTTTAGTTCTGAGAGTGGAGTGAAGTACCACATCGTAAAAACACACTCACAGGTGAGGAGGAAACTCTTTTATCTTATATCTTCCCAATGACTGCTCTATAGGCCAGATTACCTGCAGTGCTGTAAAAAAGTATTTTCCCCCTTTCTGATTTTTATTTTTTTGCTTATTTGTCACAATCAAATAATTCAGATCATCAAAGAAATGTTAATATTACACAAAGATAACCCTAATAAATACAAATAGCAGTTTTTAAATGAGGATTTAATTTATTAAGGGAAAAAAGCTGTCCAAACCTGCCTGGCCCTCTCTGAAAAAGTAATTTCCAAAAAAAAAAGTAAAAGTAATTGCCGCCCTTAAACCTAATAACTGGTTGTGCCACCCTTGGTGGCAAGAACTGCACTTATGCATTTGCGATAACTGGCAATGAGTCTTTCACATCGCTGTGGAGGGACTTTGGCCCACTCTTTTTTGCAGAATTGTTATGATTTAGCCACATTGGAGGGTTTTCCAGCATAAATGGCCTGTTTAAGGTCACATCTCAATCGAATTTAAGTCCAGACTTTGACTAGGCCACTCCAAAACTTCATTTTGGGTTATTTAAGCCACTCGGAAGCGGACTTGCTGGTGTGTTTCGGATTGTTGTCCTAACCCAAGTGCGCCTGAGCTTGAGGTCAGAAACTGATGGCCGGACATTCTCCTTCAGGATTTTCTGGTAGAGCGCGTTCCATTAATCATTGCAAGTTGTCCAGGTCCTGAAGGTGCAAAGCAGCCCCAGACCATCACACTACCACCACCTTGTGTCACTGTTGGTATGACGCTCTTTATGAAATGCTGTGTTCGTTTTACGCCAGTTATAACGGGCCGCACACCTTCCAGAAAGTTCAACTTTGTCTCATCAGTCCACAGAATATTTTCCCAGAAGTCTTGGGGACAATCGAGATGTTTTTTGGCAAGTGTGAAACGAGCTCTTGTGTTCTTCTTGGTCACCAGTAGCTTTGGCCTTGGAACTCTCCCATGGACACCATTGTTGCCCGGTCTCTTTCTTATTGTTGAATCATAAACACAGACCTTAACTGAGTGCCTGCAGTTCTTTAGATGTTGTTCTGGGTTCTAATTTGATCTCCTCGGTGAGTCGTCGTCGTGCTCTTGGAGTAATTTTGGTCGGCCGTCCACTCCTGCGAACAATTACTTTGTTTCTCATCTATTCTTGAATTTCTTTAGATTACGGCATTATTGTTACTTTTTGAGATCTTTTAGAGTGCTTCACTTTGTCAGACAGCTTCTATTAAAATGATTTCTTGATTCAACAGGTCTGGCAGTAATCAGGCCTGGGTGTGGCATTTTAACTCGGCTTTCCAGACAATGTGGATAATCACAGTTCATTCATGATTTAGCAAAGGGGGGCAATTACTTTATCACATAGGACCAGGCAGGTTTGGACAGCTTTTTTTCCTTAATAAGTGAAATCATAATTTAAAAACTGCATTTTGGATTTACACGGGTTATCATTGTGTAATAAAATTTGTTTGATGATCTGAATCATTTAAGTGTGACAAAAAAAAATGGAAGGAGGCTAATATTTTTTTCACAGCACTGTACCTCTGCATAAGTAAAAGGGCGGCTTGTAACCACTAGACTCTGTTGGGGTCAACGCATGAGTGGTAATCACTTGTGAGGGTCAGTGGTCTCCTATACAGGGCACAGAGAGGTCCCAGCATGTTGGAAAACGCTGAATGTACTTCTTCAACCATCATTCATTTACCTCCATCCTAAATTAGTCTGTCTTTATCTTGCATGCTCGGGCATAAGAAACTAAAGAAGCATAGAAAAGTTTCTCATTGTCTGTTGTTGGTGAGCAATCTGTTATTCTTTGGGTAACCCAAAGCATAATAATAATGGCCGCACACTGAGGATCTTGGCATCCAAAGTGTTTATTGTGGTGTGATTCCACCAATTCAGCTCTCATACCTTTATACTCCATATGGACTACAGCAATGTTTACATTTCTGTAATGGGACTGTTAATTTGGTGATAACTTTGTCATTACACATATGTCGTTTTTAGGGATACAAACATCGCTTTCTTTTGGCAACACCGTCTTGCAAAAATTATTTAATTTTCTTTGTAATCTACAGTGCATCCAGAAAGTATTCACAGCACTTCACTTTTTCCACATTTTGTTATGTTCTACCCTTTTTCCAAAATGGAATAAATTCATTATTTTCCTCAAAATTCTACAAACAAATACCCCACATTGACAACATGAAAGAAGTTTGTTTAAAATCTTTGCAAGTTTAATAAAAATAAATAAAATCCCATGTACATAAGTATCACAGCGTTTGCTCAATACTTTGGTGAAGCCCCTTTGGCACCAATTACAGCCTCAAGTCTTTTTGAGTATGATGCTACAATCTTGGCACACCTATTTTTGGGTAGTTTCTCCCATTCTTCTTTGTACGACATCTCGAACTCCATTAGGTTGGATGGGGAGCATCGGTGCACAGCCATTTTCAGATCTCTCCAGAGATGTTAAACTGGGTTCAAGTCTGGGATTTGGCTGGGCCACTCAAGGACATTCACAGAGTTGTCCCGTAGCCACTCCTGTTATCTTGGCTGTGTGCTTAGGGTCGTTGTCCTGTTGGAAAATTAACCTTCGTCCCAAATACTCTGGAGCAGGTTTTCATCAAGGATGTCTATGTACATTGCTGCATTCATCTTTCCCTCGATCCTGACTAGTCTCCCAGTTCCTGCCGCTGATATCCCCACAGTATGATGCTGCCACCACCGTGCTTCACTGTGGGGATGGTGGGGATGGCATTTGCCCGGTGATGAGCGGGGCCTGGTTTCTTCCAGACATGATGCTTGCCGTTCAGGCCAAAGAGTTCAATCGTTGTTTCATCAGGCCAGAGAATTTTGTTTCTCATGTTCTGAGAGTCCTTCAGGTGCCTTTTGGCAAACTACAGGTTGGTTGTCATGTGCCTTTTACTGAGGAGTGGCTTTTGTCTGGCCACTCTACCATACAGGTCTTATTGGTGGAGTGCTGCAGACATGGTTGTTCTTCTGGAAGGTTCTCCTCCCTCCACAGAGAAACTCTGAAGCTCTGTCAGTGACCATCAGGTTCTTGGTCACCTCCCTGACTAAGGCCCTTCTCCCCCAATCCCTCAGTTTGGCCAGGCTGCCCACTCTAGCAAGAGTCCTGTGGTTCCAAACTTCCATTTATGGATGATAAAGGCCACTGTGCTCATTTGGACCTTCAATGCAGACATTTTTCTTTACCCTTCCCCAGATCTGTGCCTCAATACAGTCCTGTCTCAGAGGTCTTGAGACAATACCTTGGACTTCATGGCTTGGTTTGTGCTCTGACATGCACTGTTAACTGTGGGACCTTATATAAACAGGTATGTGCCTTTCCAAATCCTGTCCAATCAACTGAACTTACCACAGGTGGACTCCAATCAAGTTGTAGAAACAGCTCAAGGATCATCAGTGGAAACAGGATGCACCTGACCTCAATTTTGAGTGTCATGGCAAAGGCTGCGATACGTATGTACATGGGATTTTTTTCATTTTTTATTTTTAATAAATGTGCAAAGATTTAAAACAAACTTCTTTCACGTTTTCATTATGGGCTATTGTTTGTAGAATTTTGAGGAAAATAATGAATTTAATCCATTTTGAAATAAGACTGTAACATAAAATGTGGAAAAAATGAAGCGCTGTGAATACGTTCTGGTTGCACTGTGTATATGTATGTGTGTATGTATGTATATATATATATATATATATATATATATATATATATATATATATATGAAAATAGTAAAAAGATTTGAATGAATACATTGTTACACTATATTACTCAAAGACACGTGCAGACAGTCTGCAAGTGTTATGTTACGCAGCAGCAGCTACATTTTGACAGCCGCTTGACAGCCGCTCCTGCTATGTAATACATGGCAATTCTCGGCTGTCATTTTGACAGTGGGTAATTGCTGGTAATAGACGAGAACGGGGGAGGCAACAGGAAGAGAGGAGCTGAATGTAGGAGAACGTAGGGAATACACCTTGGAATCATTGTTGAAGTTGAGTATAAATCAATATTGACTTGGCCCACCCTTTACAGCTATAACAGCTTCAACTCTTCTGGGAAGGCTGTCCACAAGGTTTAGGAGTGTGTCTATGGGAATGTTTGACCATTCTAACCCCTTTATGGCCCAATAGCCCATATGTGTGGCAGTAAAAAGCTGGGCTTTGACACCCCCATGCCACACATTTGCATTGCTGGGCGGGCAATGTTTATGTGCTGGGAGTGCGCAGGGAGCACAAAGACCGCGCCCGCTCGAAAACAGCTCTCGTTTCAGAGAAAACCTTGGTAGCCGATCATGTCACTTCTGAGATAACCAATCACAATGGTCACATGATTGTCGATCCTTCCCACCCCCTGGACGTTAACTTTTAAAGGGTACCCCTGGGTAGGCAGGAAGGGGGTTAAGCCATTCTGGGTAAGACTCTTAGGATGGTGGCGCTGGGTACAGCAGGAAACACGTGCCACCTGTAGAGTAAGAAAAACTTCTGGCACAAAGCTTATATCTTTTTTTTAATCAGGAAAAACATTTTGGGAGAGAGATCAACAAACCATTCAGAAAAAAAAAAAATAGAAGAACATTCCAGAGATTCCACACATAAGGAAATGCAATATCAAAGAATGGCCACATAGCATAATCATGACATTGATATGTATAGCAATAAAGATTAGCTTTGACCTTCTTTACTTAGCCACTGGAAGAGAAAACAAAATTTTCTCTATCGTCCATTGACAGACGCAGCTCTTATATTTCTTAGACCGTTGGGTTCGGCAGGAAAAAATTCACTGACACTCCAACAGGGGCTGTCCTTCACGGCATAACCCCACACACTCTCTGCCACAAGCCAGTAGATTTGTTGGCATCTTCAGATGCATCCTTTGGCCGCAAAGTTTTGCAGGCTGCTGTTTAAAGAGACTTGTTTTTCTCTTTCAGGGGTTTATATTTGCTTTCTATTGGTAAACTCCTGTGGTTCCTGGTTGCGCTTTGTTACCCAGTTGGCTATGTTTAGCCTTTGGAAAAACGTTACCTGTTTTTTTTGGTTGTGTTCTTCCCACCACTCAAGCCTACACTGCTTTGGCATGTCCCTATGGTATAAGAAGCATAAGAGCTGCGTCTGTCAATGGACCATAGAGAAAACTGGATTTTTGTAAGATCTTACCATAAAATCCTTTTCTCTGAAGTCCATTGACAGACGCAGCTCCCGCCCCTCTGTTATGGGGGATGGTTTGTGTCTTCTTTTTCACTGCTTGCTACGAAACTGTATTGTGGCAGAGTGTGTGTGGGGTTATGCCGTGAAGGACAGTCCCTGTAGGCGTGTCAGTGAATTTTTTCCTGCCTAGCCCAAAGGTCTAAGAAGTATAAGAGCTGCGTCTGTCAATGGATTCAAGAGAAAAGGATTTTATGGTAAGTTCTTACAAAAATCCAGTTATTCTTCCTACCGAAAGGAAAAAAAAACACTTTCTACAGTTGTCCCATAGTTGAGTTGTCATAGTGCAGTGCCTAAATCTTTTTGTATTCCCAGAACTGGTTCCGGGTTTCTGCCGTCTCTTCAGCTGTCAAAAGGAAAATAAAACAGAACTTCTCCTCTAATAAGTCAGCAATGGAAGTGAGCGGCAAGAAGAAAAAGAGGAAGATCGAGGAGACACACTTGGTTTGTTCCACCCGTACTGCCACATCCCTGGACAAAGAGACTGCGCTTGCACTAAATACACACTCGAACACAGCCACGGGTAGCGTTATCGCTAATGCACATAATGTGGAGCCCCAGGAGAAAATTCAGAAAGCCGCAACATTTAAGAGAGGGAAATAACACAATATGACGCATGGCGCCAAGCCCAGAATCCAGTTTTGTAGCCTTCAGTAAATGGTATGTATGGCGTTTCTGAGGCTTTCACACTGATGCACTTCTGCCACCTTGCACAGGACCAAATAAGATTGATATAAATATCGCTCTTCAGATTTATAATGCGGACTGAGGAATAAGAAGATGTAAATGATTCTGTCAATATTAAATTTTAAACTGTGGAAAAGGAAGCGACAGTTGATGAGAAGTCACATGGCCAGTTCTTAGTTCCATCAGAGGAACCCAAACTAGGGAGAGAAAAATTGCTTAGCACCCATGATTTTGACTGTTTGAAGGGCTTAGAAATGAGCACAATAATTGGGAGAACCATTGGCTTGGTAGGAAAAGTCTGCTCCATTGCTAGACTGGGACAGTGTACACTATATTGTCACAAGTATTGGGACGCCTCCCTTTACATGCACTTGAAGTTTAATGGCATCCCAGTCTTAGTCCGTAGGGTTCAATATTGAGTTGGTCCACCCTCTGCAGCTATAACAGCATCAACTCTTCTGGGAAGGCTGTCCACAAGCTTTAGGAGTGTGTCAATGGGAATGTTTGACTATTCCTCCATAAGCGCATTTGTGAGGTCGGGCAGTAATGTTGGATGAGAAGGCCTGGCTCACAGTCTCCGCTCTAATTCATCCCAAAGATTTTCTATCAAGTTGAGGTCAGGACTCTGTGCAGGCCAGTCAAGTTCCTCCACCCCAAACTCGCTCATCCATGTCTTTATGGACCTTGCTTTGTGCACTGATTCAAATCATTTGGTGGAGAGGGGATTATGGTGTGGGGTTGTCTTTCAAGCATTGGTCTTGGCCCCCTAGTTGCAGTGAAGGGAGCTCTTAAGGCGCCAGCATAC
This sequence comes from Pelophylax lessonae, assembly GCF_965119305.1. Taxonomy (NCBI): domain Eukaryota; kingdom Metazoa; phylum Chordata; class Amphibia; order Anura; family Ranidae; genus Pelophylax; species Pelophylax lessonae. Next base: position 207,756,406 of record NC_138778.1, read on the forward strand.
CAAGACATTTTGGAAAATTTCATGCTCCCAACTTTGTGGGAACAGTTTGGGGATGGTCCCTTCCTGTTCCAACATGACTGCGCTCCAGTGCACAAAGCAAGGTCCATAAAGACATGCATGAGCGAGTTTGGGGTGGGGCAACTTGACTGGCCTGAACAAACATTCCCATAGACACTCCTAAACCTTGTGGAAAGCCTTCCCAGAAAAGTTGAAGCTGTTATAGCTGCAAAGGGTGGGCCAACTCAATATTGAACCCTACGGACTAAGACTGGGATGCCATTAAAGTTCATGTGTGTGTAAAGGCAGGGGTCCCAATGCTTTTGACAATATAGTGTATGTGGACATCTGTAACCATCTGGTCATAAAGCAAAACACCGGTGTGGTCAGGCTTCAATGGAAGCAGTCATTGCATGACTAGTGTGTGTATATCTGAGATAGTAAAGCGTAATCTCTTCAGTCCATCCCCGAGCTAGTATGGGGTAAATTAGTCATGTAGTGGCTTTCTTCTATAAGAGAACCTGTGACAACTGGACTTGTGCATGAATCAGAATATGAAGTCATTGAAAGCTGAATTAAAATCGCGCAACTTCACCTGAACTCGCACTATTTCAAAGCCGCATGTCAGTGCATCTTTGAAGACATCTGTGCGGCTTCATGCACAGATGTGTATGCAAGTCCCACCCAAAATCAGCAAAAGTAGTGCAGGAACTACTTTTTCAAATCGATGCTGCACTGCACAGTCGCCGTCGCACCGATTTCAACATAGCCATTGCCGACAATAAGGTTCAACTTGACAAGTCACTCCAATGTGAACGAGGGCCTCAGCTGGATGTGCAGCAGTCAGTTGAAGTCTGACTATTAGTGCCCTGTCTCCCAGCTTCTGGGTTTGCATAATAGTCTCAAGTAAAAAAAACAACATAATTTTAAATTGTCGTTGCCGTGTTGTTTGATGCTGTTGTGCTCACTCAGGAATCGGGCATCTTAATGAAGCTCATTGAAAGAATGCACATGGTCCACCTCTCTCCTAAGGCCTTGTTTAGACTAGCGGTTGGAGGTCAGCAAAAATGTGCCGATGAGACACGTTTTTGCCACCCGCGAACTGCCCCTGCTGGAAGCACCACAAACGCCCCGCAACCGTGTGCAATGGCACGATTGTTGGCACAAATGGGGTTAAAAAAGGGGGTGAGGGGGAGTCGCATCACTTCTTCACCACCTGTCAGTAACCTCTTGAGCACAATCCTAACGCGGATCAGGCTTCAGAGGCAAGAGAGATTTAGACGCATGTCTAAATCTACCCTAAAGGACTGCTTATCATACGCACACTGAACACTTCCTGGCAGCTGGGACTGGGAGTTCTATAGGGAAAGGAAGGTGTTTTTATTTTTTTTTTTTTTTTGCCGCATGTGAGCCAAGCATCTTCCAGCAAAGAAGTTACACGTATGCCTGAGTTTTCATGCCATATGGCTGCAGCACAGTGTGTTTTTATATGCCTTTTACTGTTCATCCCTATGGAAGCTGCAACAAAGATGGAACAAGCATGATATGAAATTAAGTATGAATGTGCAGTCCAGTAGGCACCACAGTAAAATTGGCCACAGATCTCTAAACAAAATTCCACCAGTTCAACAAGCATAGGCAGGTGCAGTCTGCTTTCTCCACTGCAGGTGGCACTCAACCACAGCAGCAGAGAGAGAGAAAGTCAAGAAGAGCATGGTTCATCTATGGTTTCCTGGGTCACTGGGGAAGCTATCCAATTGGATGCTGGTGCTCCATGTGACTTTGGCGAACACCTTGGGACAGACAGAGTCTATTTAAGACCCTGGCTCACAGGCTTGGCTTGCATATCGTGTGTGAACAGTTTGAGGACAGGTCTCCCGTCTGACAGGGAATAGGAAAAAAGCAGGGACAATCTATTCTTCCTGGAAGCCTCCCCGTTTGGGTATGAACCTGCCAGGCCACATTCTGCGCACAGACGCTGTCCTTGCACCTGAGACCTACTGTTGAAATCTTCACAGCAACATTCTGTGAGTGCGCCCAGGTGGGTTATCTTTACGCTTGGTAGTTGAGCTTTAAGTACTATACAGTTCTGTTTCTGCAACTAGACCCTGAGTGTTTACTGCCGCCGCACCACGCTGCACCTCTCCACACAGGAACCCGGATGAATTTCGATCATTGTGTGGCTGTCTTTGCTTGACAGAAGTTGATCGTTTGAAAGACTTCTGTCGAAGGGACCCACGGTTTATTAGTGTGCCGCTCAGGCTCATTAACTGTGGGGAGTTGTGTGGGTGATGCTGCCTCTGCTGCAGGAGTGCCAGCAAGGGATGGAGCTTGTCCCGCCTCCTGTAGTCACTGGAAGGAAGAGAGGAAAGATCCATGGTGCTACACATCTACGGAGTCCTATGGTGGTAATAAGAGAGAAAGCTTCAGCCTGGGCTCCCACCAGGCCACTCCCCCAACATGTTTCGCTCCGTCCCCTAGAGCTTAGTCATGGGGGTTAGCCATGAATAAGTTCCGGGGGCAGAGCAAAACACATTGGGGTCGTGGCCTGGCGGGAGCCCAACCTAAGGTGGTCTCTCTTATTACCACCATAGGACTCCGTGGCATCAGGGATTTTTCCCTCTGTCGAAGGGACATGCTGGAAAACTTTTGTCGATCAGCAGCTGCAGCCACTAAACGGTGTATCCTGGCTGTGGCGGGTCCCACTGCTCGAATACAATGTGCCAGCAGGTGGGATTCTTCCCTCCACCTTATTTGGCTGAACGAAAATAAACTAAAGCCGGTCATAGTTGTATCGAATCTCAGTGGCGTCAGCAGTGACCTGCCAAAATTCTCTCCATCTGTGGGCAGACTGATTGTACCCAAGTCAATCCATCGATCGACTTGAATACAGCCAGCCTGCTGGATTTTTTACATGCAATTACTGTCAGTGGATATTGTTGCTAGTAGTATTCATTGTGTTCTGCTGGCTGGGAAGGCTCCCTGTCGGCAGAACTCAATAACGTTGTGGGAGGCATTCCCCCCTCAACACTGACTGTGTTGATGGGGGAGTGTTGTAGAAATTAATAGGGCTTGGAGCATAGAAACCCGCTCAGTGTGCTGAAGACTTTGCTGTGCTGGAAAGCCCATTTGTGGATATTAATACGCACCAAACGCCATTAATCACTTGTACTGAAAAGTACAAATGTACCGCTCTTTTGCATAAGGTTTACCAAGGGCTCGGCGACAAAAAAAGGAACAGACACGCTGGGTCATATCGATGCCATCTGCCCGGGTCTCTCTCTATGGGTATGTATGTGTGTGTGGATGCGTGAGAGTGGGTGAGAGCGAGTGGTTGTGGATGTGTGTGTGTGCGTGTTCTCTGTGTTAAAGTCTCTCTGTGTCTGCATGCATGAATGGGTGTGAGTGGTTGTGTCTATGTGTGGTCTGTGTCCTCTGTTTACGAGCTTCCTGTGTGAGTCTCCTGCCAGGTGAGTCTCAGGCCAGGGCTTGGTTTATTTACAGCAAATGAACAAAAGGGGGTTACAAGGAGTGGCTTCAAGACCACCAATCACAGAACATGTATACATTCAAAAAGTACAATAGGAGTGAATGCCTATGAATGAACATGACTGAAACTAAGACTCCCAACTGCCACAAAGGACAGAGCACATGGCTTCTAATGATTCAGCCATGTTAATTCACAAACATGGGCTCATTACCTGTTAGTGGATCCCATCAAATATAGTTCATAGAAAACCATATTTAATAGTGACCATGCTATTTGTTCCAGTCAATGGGGCTTTATCTGCATAAGATAATAGCAGCAGTATTTCAGTCATATGGATCAAATACGAGTGAAAGATGCCATCCATTAATCTTGGTAAAACAATAAGAATTCTACATCACAAACACATCTCCGGAGTAAATAGATGGGGCCCCGGATGGCGGGTATATATTTGTGCGATAGACTCTCCTTGCTACAAGTATTGTGCCATCCCATCTTAATGGAAGATTTTCACTAACAGATCTTTCACTCAATGCCAGTTAAAGCAATATTCACTGTGCATAGCGATTACCGGTGAACTGACACTGGGAGACATTCTGGCAATTTAACTAAAGAAATGTCCACAATAGAATTTCCACAACAGGGAGTCGAGAAATTTTCTTTCTTTCTACCCGTGGAAGATATATGGCCAGCTTTTTACCCACTCAGCTCTCAGTAACAGACCTGGCCAGACAAGCCCCCCCAGCAGTACGAGTCTGTGTGAGGACACTTGAGATGACGTGCATGCTGTTGCTCAACTATGCCATCATAGAGCACCATGGTGTGGTGGTAGGAAGCAGAATTATTACTGAGGGAAAAGGGTACTTTAAGGCACTTTTACAGGACAGTAAAGAGATAAAAAGGTATGAAACTTCAACTGGGCTTCCAATAGCCCACATGGATACACTTTTACTAGTAATAATTTAGGATTGCATGTTCTTTCTTGCATAAGCCCAATGTGACTGGTTCTCTTTACTAGCAATGGTGTTTTGCCTTTTGAGTCCTTTCTAACGTAACTGTGCATAGGTCGTGTGTGAGCATGGGCAGGTCTTGGTACTGCATTCAAAATTCCGACCACAAACAAGAGGGTCATGTGGTGCCTAATAGGCCATGCTGTCTGTTCATTGTTAAGATGGCCATTGGCATGAGAGGGACCATTGCCCATTGTAGCCCAGATCAGATGTCAGTCTTAGGTCAGTGGCACAGGCACCGTCAGCTGACCATTGTCCAGCAGGAGCGGTCCAACAGACCTTGTCTAATCTGGATTAGGCGAGTCCATCATTCCCCATATTTCTTGTCCGAGGAGCAAGGGGAACCTTCTCTAATGGGGCCAGAGGAGCAATGGAAAACAAAAATGAGACTGGGGTTGGGCTTTAAAAAAAAATATAAGATGGATTCCCAATAAGGATTTTTTTTTTTTAACAGGCAAAGGAGAAAGTCTCTCCAACAGAAAGATAAAATTAAGGAAAACATTAATACTGGTGAAAACTGCACTTATTCTGCATTGATCACTAGAAGCTTCTTGTGGAGTTGCACTTTAAAACAGAGAGTAAATATAATGACAATATATCAGATTGCAGTACATACAGGGGGTTTGCTAGCTACAAAAAGGATGTAAATTCTTTATTCAGTGCGATTAGATTTTTATGATACATTTAATTTATATATTCAATAAGCACTTATTAATTAGTCAGTAAGGGTCATTTACTAAATTAAAACTGCTGACTTGGCAGGAGCCAGGGGCCTTTTTATTGTTTGTAAATGAGCCTTGGTGAGTAGACTGTTCTCAGGAGACAGCTGCACATAATAAATAGGTTGATGTTACTGCACCTACTGAAAATAATTTACTCTGTTTCAAAAAAGGCGAAGTCGGCCATTTAATGCGAGACTGTAGAAGAAGCCATGTGGTGACTGCAGGTTATTGGTCCAATCGGATTCAGTGTCAACAGGAAATCATTGTATAGTGCTGTGGAATATGGTGGTGCTTTGTAAATAAATGATATTGCCGATGTGGTGATAGGTTGCACTCTCAGTGATGTCACTTGTCTTTAGTGAATGGATAGGCTGCATTTTCAGTGATGTCATTGGTCTCTAGTGAATTGGTAGGCTGCATTCCGATTGAAGTCACAGATCTCTAGTAAATGGATAGGCTGCATTTTCAGTGATGTCACTGGTTTCTAGTGAATGGATAGACTGCATTAACATTGAGGTCATTGGTCTCTAGTGAATGGATAGGCTACATTTCCATTGAGATTACTGGTCTGTAGTAAATGAATAGGCTGCATTCTCAATGGGTTCACCAGTCTCTAGTGAATGGATAGGCTGCTTTTTCATTGAGGCCACTGTTCTCTAGTAAATGGATAGGCAACACTGCTGGTGAGGTCCCTAGTCTCTAGTAAAAGGATAGGCTGCATTCATTGAGGCCACTGTTCTCTAGTAAATGGATAGGCAACACTGCTGGTGAGGTCCCTAGTCTCTAGTAAAAGGATAGGCTGCATTCAGTGATGTCACTGGTTTCTAGTGAATGGATAGGTTGCATTCACATTCAGGTCACTGGTCTTTAGTAAATGGATAGGCTGAATTCTCAGTGATGTCACCACCTTCTAGTGAATCGATAGGTTACATTTCTTTTGAGATTACTGGTCTATAGTGAATGGATAGGCTGCATTTTCAGTGATGTTACTGGTCTCTTGTGAATGGATATGCTGTATGCTCAGTGATGTCACTGGTCTTTAGTGAATGGATAGGCTGTATTCTCAGTGATGTCACCGGTCTCTAGTGAATGGATATGCTGTATTCTCAGTGATGTCACCGGTCTCTAGTGAATGGATAGGCTGTATTCTCAGTGATGTCACTGGTCTCTAGTGAATGGATAGGCTGCATTCTCAGTGATATCACCGGTCTCTAGTGAACGGATAGGCTGCATTCTCAGTGATGTCACTGGTCTCTAGTGAATGGATAGGCTGCATTCTCAGTGATGTCACCGGTCTCTAGTGAATGGATAGGCTGCATTCTCAGTGATGTCACTGGTCTCTAGTGAATGGATAGGCTGTATTCTCAGTGATGTCACTGGTCTCTAGTGAACGGATAGGCTGTATTCTGTATGGGTCCAAAATGGCTATCTTCACTTTAGGATGGACAGTGATGAAAATCTTTCTCCATCTTTGCTGAGTATAAATGGCTGACTTAGACGCGTTTATTGAAACTTGCATAGATGCTTCCTTTGCACACGTCTGTACACAACATTTACATTTTATGCACATATTTACCTTCGTATATGGCTAGACTTACAGACACCTGTAGAAATATATGTGTGTAGGTGCCTACAGCATAACAAAGCTGAATATACAGGACTAGCCTATGTTATGGTTTACTTCCGTAGGACGTTTGCTGATTACTGACTGTTCTTTCTCATACTTTATCTGTCATGTAGCAGCTGGCTTCATAATACAATAAATTCACATGATTTAATATTGTAATGTTTTTTGGTTCTTGTATGTGCTTTTGGTTCCTTAATGTAAGGACTGAATTAACGCCCAATATTCCCATACCAGCCCGGCAGTTGGAATAGGGGGTTTTACTATAAAAAGGCATACATACTGTATTTATCATTTGGAAACTCATTTGCTGTCTATTTCAGCGCTGCATTTTCAGTTCAGTTATCATATCAACTCAAGCAAGTTTGCAAACATAACCTTCCACATTGTTTCTCTTGCTGTCCCCGGGCTTGCCAAAAGTTCTACCAGTTTGGATTTTCTTCTTCTGAAAGGCTTCCCTGCCGATTCTGAGCACATTAAGGTTTGTAAATGCTTCCAAAAAATGGGCAGTTTTGGGACTTTAGATGAGACATGGCGAGCACTGCTCAGCGTCTCCATCACTATACATAACAAAATTGAAAAGCAAGGGGGATTATAGAAGGTGTGTGGGAACCAGCCAGTCCCTAGTTTGATATACTTACCCACCAGTCTGCTAATAAACCAAATATACCTGTCTAACAAATTAGGTTAAAAACAGGAGTTTAGTTAACACGCATTTGCAAACGCATGTATAAGCTGCAAGGCCAACAAGGCACCCTGTGTATCTTGCAGTCCTAACACTTCCTAGCACTACTCAACCTGAGTGTCTGAGTGTCTCCACAAGGGAAGTACATGAATGCTGATGGATGGATGGGAAAAAGATGGGCTGGAGATCGCCCAATCCTCCCCCAATCTGCTCCAATCCATGACTGGTAATGAAAAACTAATGGCTGTGTAAAAGCCATAGGGTGTAAACTAAAAGTGATCAGCTGGGAAACACAGGGTGCCTTGTTGTTGGCCTTGCAGCTTATACATGCATTTGCAAATGTGTGTTAACTGAACCCCTGTTTTTAACCCAATTTTTTAGACAGGTATATTTGGTTTATTAGCAGACTGGTGGGTAAGTATATCAAACTAGGGACCGGCTGGTTCCCACACACCTTCCATAATCCCCCTTGCTTTTCAATTTTGTAAATGCTTCCAGGCATGGAAGACGTGCTGTATCAGAATTATACAGCAGGTCTGTATAATTATATTTCTTTTCCAAAAGGTTTACATTATCCAAAATACAACAGTGGATACCATAGGTGTACATTCAGTTTGTATGTTGTACAAAATGAGAGAAAACATGTAAATTGCAAAGGAAGGTACCCAACATGCATGCTAACATATACAGTATATCAGCCTTTCCAAACCTTTTTACCCCAGAGGAATCTTTGAAAGAATTTTTGGGTCTTGAGGAACCCATGCAAAAATGTAATTCATCAGAGGTCAGTAGGAAAAAAGCCCCTTTTATTGGTGGTCAGTAGGAAGAACTAAATTATTACAGTGGTGGTCAGAATGCCACACACACAGTAAATATGTTAATTGGTGTCATACCACTGGTTCTGCCAAATGGCACTGGACCTGGAACCATGGAGGCACCCTTAAGATGAGAGGGCAGTAAGCCACAGCTCCAGGAACCTCTAACAACCTCTTAACCTTAAGGTTTCACAGAGCCCTGGTGGAGAATCCTAAATCTATATGCACATTTAGCGACAGTCAGCTGGTTGCTAAGATGGCGATAACAGGAATAGGTAACAAAATGGGAGAAAGGGTCTGGGTATCGGATCAACCCAAGGATGAGCTTTGGTATGGAGAACACCCTCAGCACTAATCTAGAATATCTGTTATTGATGAAGGGTGGCAATATTTATAACACAATGGTGATCCACGTAACATCATAAAGGATAAGGGCGTCCAGTATCTGACAGAAGTGAGTACACCCCTCACATTTTTGTAAATGTTTTATTATACCCTTTCATTTGACAACACTGAAGAAATGACACTTTACTACAATGTAAAGTAGTGAGTGTACAGCTTGTATAACAGTGTAAATTTGCTGTCCCCTCAAAATAACTCTTAATGTCTAAACTGCTAGCAACAAAAGTGAGTACACCCCTAAGTGAAAATGTCCAAATTGGGCCCAATTAGCAATTTTCCCTCCCCGGTGTCATGTGACTCGTTAGTGGTACAAGGTCTCAGGTGTGAATGGGGAGCAGGTGTGTTAAATTTGGTGTTATCGCTCTCACTCTCTCATACTGGTCACTGGAAGTTCAACATGGCACCTCCTTTCAAAGAACTCTCTGAGGATCTGAAAAAATAACTGTTGCTCTACATAAAGATGGCCTAGGCTAAAAGAAGATTGGCAAGACCCTGAAACTGAGCTGCAGCATGGTGGCCAAGACCATACAGCGGTTTAACAGGACAGGTTCCACTCAGAACAGGCCTCGCCTTGGTCGTCCAAAGTAGTTGAGTGCACGTGCTCAGCGCCATATCCAGAGGTTGTCTTTGGGAAATAGACGTATGAGTGCTGCCAGCATTGCTGCAGAGGTTGAAGGGGTGGGGGGTTAGCCTGTCAGTGCTCAGACCATACGCCGCACACTGCATCAAATTGGTCTGCATGGCTGTCGTCCCAGAGGGAAGCCTCATCTAAAGATGATGCACAAGAAAGCCCGCAAACAGTTTGCTGAAGACAAGCAGACTAAGGACATGGATTACTGGAACCATGTCCTGTGGTCTGATGAGACCAAGATAATCTTATTTGGTTCAGACGGTGTCAAGCGTGTGTGGTGGCAACCAGGTGAGGAGTACAAAGACAAGTGTGTCTTGCCTGCAGTCAAGCATGGTGGTGGGAGTGTCATGGTCTGGGGCTGCATGAGTGCTGCTGGCACTGGTAGCTACAGTTCATTGAGGGAAGCTACAGTTCATTGAGGGAACCATGAATGCCAACATGTACTGTGACATACTGAAGCAAAGTATGATCCCCTCCCTTCTGAGACTGGGCTGCAGGGCAATATTCCAACATGATAACGACCCCAAACACTCCTCCAAGAGGACCACTGCCTTGCTAAAGAAGCTGAGGGTAAAGGTGATGGACTGGCCAAGCATGTCTCCAGACCTAAACCCTATTAAGCATCTGTGGGGCATCCTCAAACGGAAGGTGGAGGAGCGCAAGGTCTCTAACATCCACCAGCTCTGTGATGTCGTCGTGGAGGAGTGGAAGAGGACTCCAGTGGCAACCTGTGAAGCTCTGGTGAACTCCATGCCCAAGAGGGTTAAGGCAGTGCTGTAAAATAATGGTGGCTACACAAAATATTGACACTTTGGGCCCAATTTGGACATTTCCACTTAGGGGTGTACTCACTTTTGTTGCCAGCGGTTTAGACGTTAATGGCTGTGTGTTGAGTTATTTTGAGGGGACAGCAAATTTACACTGTTATACAAGCTGTACACTCACTACTTTACATTGTAGCAAAGTGTCATTTCTTCAGTGTTGTCACATGAAAAGCTATAATAAAATATTTACAAAAATGTGAGGGGTGTACTTACTTTTATGAGCTACTGTATGATGAGTTGTAGATACAGTCATTTTTAGCAGGGGTTCCCTGAGATCAGAAAGTTTTTTCAAGGGTTCCCCTGTGTTAAAAAGTTTGAAAGAGGCTGGTCTAACACATTAGCGAGAGTAAAGATTTGTCCAACTTAAGGTCCTATTTATATTCCAGCCAGGAAGACCATGTTTTCAGGTATTTGGTATGAGTATCATTCATTATGGATGTAAGGTTTTTTGTGCACCATGGTATCCATTGCTTCACGTCTATGAAGATCAGGTAAGGCTGTTTCTATGCCCTGTTTGATGGGTAGGCTATGAAGGTGAAAGTTACTGCTTTCTGTTTAGCTTTAAGCCTCGTACACACGATTGTTGGCCGTGAATTTTCGGCCAACGTCCGATCGGCCGATTTTCGGCTTGTTAGTATGATGATTCCGACAACCGACTGCGACTTTTCGGCCGAACAAAATCTGGTGTGCATGCTATAAAATTTTTGTTGGCGTCAACAGAACGGCCGATTTTCCATCAGTCAGTACAGATTTCGGCAGACAAAAATCAGATGAGCAAGACTGGGCATGCTCAGAGAAGAAAAAACACACGGAAAGTAAACCAGAACATGACATCACTTCTGAAGTTGGTTGTGGTTGGCCGAGAAAATTTGTGTGCAGTCTATAGCACATTTCAACCAACACAACAACACTGGACAAAAGACGGCCGATCGGTCAGCCAACAATCGTTGCGTGTGTACGAGGCTTTAGTGCAGGGGTGGGGAACCTCCGGCCCGCGGGCCGCATGCGGCCTGCACAATTCTTCTGTCCGGCCCGCACAATCGTTGCGATCCGCCCCCCCCCCGTGCCGCTGTGTCAGAAGGAGCCGATGGCTCCGTTCTGACACTGTGGGTGGACCCGAGGCGCAGCAGAGCAGTGCACCTCGAGCCCGCCCATTTGTGTGACAATAGCGAATGAAAATTCGCTACTGTCTCACGGATCCGCCTCCTCCTCGGCCAATGTCATTGGCCGAGGAGGAGGCGGGACGCGGGAGGACTCGAAGAGACGAAGAGAGGAAGCCGCCCGCCGCTACAACAGGTAAGTTAAGTGCACTGGGGCTTGGCACGCTGTTCACTCTGCATTGTGGTCATTGAAAGGGGGCACGCTCTGGGCACTCCGCATTGAAAGGGGGGCATGCTCTGGGCACTCCGCATTGAAAGGGGGGCACGCTCTGGGCACTCCGCATTGAAAGGGGGCACGCTCTGGGCACTCCAGATTGAAAGGGGGCACTATGCATTGAAAGGGGGCATGCTGTGGGCACTCCGCATTGAAAGAGGGCACGCTCTGGGCACTCCGCATTGAAAGGGGGCACTACGCATTGAAAGGGGGCACACTGTGGGCACTCCGCATTGAAAGTGGCACTCTGCATTGAAAGGGGGCACGCTCTGGGCACTCCGCATTGAAAGGGGGCATGCTGTGGTTACTCTGCATTGAAAGGGGGCACACTGTGGTCACTCCGCATTGAAAGGGGGCACGCTGTGGTCACTCTGCATTGAAAGGGGGCACACTGTGGTCAGTCTGCATTGAAAGGGGGCACACGGTGGTCACTCCACATTGAAAGGGGGCACGCTGTGGTCACTCCGCATTGAAAGGGGGCACACTGTGGTCACTCCGCATTGAAAGGGGGCACGCTGTGGTCAGTCTGCATTGAAAGGGGGCACACTGTGGTCACTCCACATTGAAAGGGGGCACGCTGTGGTCACTCCGCATTGAAAGGGGGCACGCTGTGGTCACTCCGCATTGAAAGGGGGCACGCTGTGGTCACTCAGCATTGAAAGGGGGCACGCTCTGGGCACTCCGCATTGAAAGGGGGCATGCTGTGGTCACTCCGCATTGAAAGGGGGCACGCTGTGGTCACTCCGCATTGAAAGGGGGCACACTGTGGTCACTCCGCATTGAAAGGGGGCACGCTGTGGTCACTCCGCATTGAAAGGGGGCACGCTGTGGTCACTCCGCATTGAAAGGGGGCACGCTGTGGTCAGTCTGTGGTCACTCCACATTGAAAGGGGGCACACTGTGGTCACTCCACATTGAAAGGGGGCACGCTGTGGTCACTCCACATTGAAAGGGGGCACGCTGTGGTCACTCCGCATTGAAAGGGGGCACGCTGTGGTCACTCCGCATTGAAAGGGGGCACGCTGTGGTCACTCCGCATTGTAAGGGGGCACGCTGTGGTCAGTCTGCATTGAAAGGGGGTACGCTGTGGGTACTCCGCATTGAAAGGGGGCACGCTGTGGTCACTCCGCATTGAAAGGGGGCACGCTGTGGTCACTCCGCATTGAAAGGGGGGCACGCTGTGGTCAGTCTGCATTGAAAGGGGGGCACGCTGTGATCAGTCTGCATTGAAAGGGGGCATGCTGTGGTCAGTCTACATTGAAAGGGGGCATGCTGTGGTCAGTCTGCATTGAAAGGGGGCATGCTGTGGTCAGTCTGCATTGAAAGGGGGCACGCTCTGGGCACTCCGCATTGAAAGGGGGCACGCTGTGGTCAGTCTGCATTGAAAGGGGGCACGCTGTGGTCAGTCTGCATTGAAAGGGGGGCACGCTGTGGTCAGTCTACATTGAAAGGGGGCATGCTGTGGTCAGTCTGCATTGAAAGAGGGCACACTATACCTTGATTACTGAAGGCCCCTTTCACACTTTTGTGACCTCAAAGTCACGCAATTTTTTACAGCGTTTTTTGCCGCAAAGCAATGCCTATTACATTTATGCATACATTTTGTGCGGCCCCCGAATGATGTTACAAAAATCCAAATGGCCCTTGGTAGAAAAAAGGTTCCCCACCCCTGCTTTAGTGAGAACAGACTTGTCTATGCAGAGTGATGGGTTTTGTTTTAGGGCCGCTGGCACTGGATCAACCACGATGATCTGCAAAGCACTTTATAATTTTATGTGGTTCTAAATTCAAGACATTCCCTGAATCAAGCTAAAACATGTCCCAGTAACTGTATGCCCTTCAGCCCCACAATACTTACCTGAGTCCTCATTCAATCCAGTGATGTGCCTGTCTGCAGTGACCCTCTACTCTCTCCTTGCTGTCACAGGACACAGAGGAAGCTTTGGGAGGCAATGTCAAATCTTATAAGCAGAGAACCGAAGGGGAGGGGGGGGGGGCAACTGTGCTGTGTGAGTCTATGGATGCATACAACCCAGCTCTGGAGCGCACCTGCACATGTGTCCTCATGGCACAGAGCTTGCTATGAGGGCACACTTATAAGAATAGGAGGGGAGAGTGCTGATGGGGGACCCCAGAAGAAGAGCATTGCAGAGAGCAGGTAAGCCTAATATGTTTTTTTATTTTAGGAAACAAAACTATTTGAAACTACTTTAAGCAGCTAATCATTAATAGTAACAGAACTTGAATTCATTACTTTTAAGGCTTTGGCCACTTTTACATATTTTTTTTTTTAGAGGAAACCCATTGACAGTATTTGGAATAGAAGGGAATAGGAGAATAGATGCAATGATATATGTAATATGTTCTCTCTGATGCAACAACATTCTGTTTCCAGTGTTTAGTAATGTAATATGTAGAGCCCTATGATCTGTGTTACAGTCCAGCTGCTGACTATATTATATCTATGTATAGTATATACCCTATAAATATAATGAGGGGAATTTACTAGGATTGGAGCAGCAAGAACCTTAAGCAGCTGTGTGTTGCAACCAATCAGCTTCTATCTTTAATTTTCGAAGCTCAACTGAAGCCTTAAGGTGTTTCTAAAGCCTTAAGGTTTTTCACCTTAATGCATTCTATGTGTTGCAGAATCCCCCCCAGCCTCCTTTCTACTTATCTGAGCCAGATCCAATCCAGTGACGTGCATGAGAGCAGCGGCTCTAGGCACTGTCTCCCTTGCTACTCTCGGCAAAGTCTCCCTCGAGACTCTCAGCACTGTCTCCCTCGCGACTCTCGGTGCTGTCTCCCTCGCGACTCTCGGTGCTGTCTCCCTTGCGGCACTTGGCACTGTCTCCCTCGCAACTCTCGGCACAGTCTCCCTCGCGACTCTCAGCACTGTCTCCCTTGCGGCTCTCGGCTGTGTCTCCCTCGAGACTCTCAGCACTGTCTCCCTTGCGACTCTCGGTGCTGTCTCCCTTGCGGCACTTGGCACTGTCTCCCTCGCAACTCTCGGCACAGTCTCCCTCGCGACTCTCAGCACTGTCTCCCTTGCGGCTCTCGGCTGTGTCTCCCTCGAGACTCTCAGCACTGTCTCCCTCGCGGCTCTCAGCAATGTCTCCCTCGCGGCTCTCGGCACTGTCTCCCTCGCGACTCTCAGCACTGTCTCCCTTGCGGCTCTCTGCACTGTCTCCCTCGGGGCTCTCTGCACTGTCTCCCTCGGGGCTCTCTGCACTGTCTCCTTCACGGCTCTTGGCACTGTCTCCCTCGAGACTCTTAGCACTGTCTCCCTCGCGGCTCTCGGCACTGTCTCCCTCGCGGCTCTAGGCACTGTCTCCCTCGCGGCTCTCGGCACTGTCTCCCTCGCGGCTCTCGGCACTGTCTCCCTCGCGGCTCTTGGCACTGTCTCCCTCGCGACTCTCGGCACTGTCTCCCTCGCGACTCTCGGCGCTGTCTCCCTCGCGACTCTCGATGCTGTCTCCCTTGCGGCTCTCGATACTGTCTCCCTTGCGGCCCTTGGCACTGTCTCCCTCCTCCCTGGACAGATTGATAGCAACAGGAGCCATGTGAACGGGGAGCAGGGCTGAGCCACCCACTCTGTGTGACACAGACAGGGTGGCTCGGGAGCGAGCACTTACTGAAGAGGAGGAACCTGGAGCACCGACGGGGGGACCCCTGAAGAAGAGGATCAGGGCTGCTGTGTGCAAAACCATTACACAGAGCAGTTGTGTATAACATGTTTGTTATTTATTTAAATTTTTTTTTTTTTAAATGAAGTTTTAATGTCGCTTGAAGTTAGAAGCGGTGTGTGTGTGGAGTATATCCAACGATCAGGAAAAGTAGACCGCACTCCGAGATAAAAATCAAACAGACTTTATAGATGAAGTAATGTTCAATCGTGACAAGCATCAAGGACACACGAACAGGAACAGTTAACGCGTTTCACAAACTAAATTTGCTTAGTCATGTTGTGACTAAGCAAATTTAGTTTTTGAAATGCATTAACTGTTCCTGTTCGTGTGTCCTTGATGCTTGTCACGATTGAACATTACTTCATCAATGAAGTCCGTTTGATCTTCATCTCGGAGTGCGGTCTACTTTTCCTGATTGTTGAATGTTGCTCAGGTCGAGGACCGGACGTGCACCCATTATTTGAGGATCTTATAGCTTACACCTGAGCGGCTGCAGCTCTTTGTGTTCCTGATTTCTGTGTGTGTAGTATACCTCACCATAAATGTACTATGATCAGTGCAATATACAGTACAATATAGACCCACATGCCCTATATTACAGTCCAGTTGGCCTTGTTATATCTATGAGGCATATGTACCCTATAAATAATACCTGTACTATGTAGACCCTGCATTCTGTCTCTATGATTATTATACATAGTATCAAAACATTGATTTATAATCCATATATCATTGTCAGGCTTGGGTTCAGTGTTACCTCTCTGTCATTCAAGATAGTAAAGTAGGTTCTGTTCCTTCTGTTTGAAAACTAGTGGTCATATTATAGGTACAAACCCGATTCCAAAAAAGTTGGGACGCTGTACAAATTGTGAGTAAAAAAGGAATGGACTAATTTACAAATCTCGTAAACATATATTTTATTCACAATATAATATAGATAACATATCATGTTGAAAGTGAGAGATTTTGAAATGTCATGTCAAATATTGGCTCATTTTGGATTTCATGAGAGCTACACATTCCAAAAAAGTTGGGACAGGTAGCAATAAGAGGCCGGAAAAGTTAAATGTACATATAAGGAACAGCTCTAGGACCAATTTGCAACTTATTAGGTCAATTGGCAACATGATTGGGTATAAAAAGATCCTCTCAGAGTGGCAGTGTCTCTCAGAAGTCAAGATGGGCCGAGGATCACCAATTCCCCCAATGCTGCGGCGAAAAATAGTGGAGCAATATCAGAAAGGAGTTTCTCAGAGAAAAATTGCAAAGAGTTTGAAGTTATCATCATCTACAGTGCATAATATTCTCCAAAGATTCAGAGAATCTGGAACAATCTCTGTGCGTAAGGGTCAAGGCCGGAAAACCATACTGGATGCCTGTGATCTTCGGGCCCTTAGACGGCACTGCATCACATACAGGAATGCTACTGTAATGGAAATCACCATATGGGCTCAGGAATACTTCCAGAAAACATTGCCGGTGAACCCAATCCACCGTGCCATTCGCTGTTGCTGGATAAAACTCGATAGGCCAAAAAAGAAGCCATATCTAAACACGATCCAGAAGCGCAGGCGTTTTTTCTGGGCCAAGGCTCATTTAAAATGGACTGTGGCAAAGTGGAAAACTGTTCTGTGGTCAGATGAATCAAAATTCGAAGTTCTTTGTGGAAAACTGGGACGCCATGTCATCCGGACTAAAGAGGACAAGGACAACCCAAGTTCTTATCAAGTCTCAGTTCAGAAGCCTGCATCTCTGATGGGATGGGGTTGTATGAGTGCGAGTGGCATGGGCAGCTTACACATCTGGAAAGGCACCATCAATGCTGAAAGGTATATCCAAGTTCTAGAACAACATATGCTCCCATCCAGAAATCGTCTCTTTCAGGGAAGACCTTGCATTTTCCAACATGACAATGCCAGACCACATACTGCATCAATTACAACATCATGGCTGCGTAGAAGAAGGATCCGGGTACTGAAATGGCCAGCCTGCAGTCCAGATCTTTCACCCATAGAAAACATTTGGCGCATCATAAAGAGGAAGATGTGACAAAGAAGACCTAAGACAGTTGAGCAACTAGAAGCCTGTATTAGACAAGAATGGGACAATATTCCTATTCCTAAACTTGAGTAACTTGTCTCCTCAGTCCCCAGATGTTTGCAGACTGTTATAAAAAGAAGAGGGGAGGCCACACAGTGGTAAACATGGCCTTGTCCCAACTTTTTGAGACGTGTTGATGCCATGAAATTTAAAATCAACGTATTTTTCCCTTTAAAAAGATACATTTTCTCAGTTTAAACATTTGATTTCATCTATGTTGTATTCTGAATAAAATGTTGAAATTTGGAACTTCCACATCATTGCATTCTGTTTTTATTCACAATTTGTACAGTGTCCCAACTTTTTTTGGAATCAGGTTTTTTTTAGTATATGATTGATAAATATAATTATAAATGTATATAATAAGGAAGGATAGATCTGGGCTCTCTGTTACACACGGTATGATTCGGGGGCACATAGGTCATACGTGAGACATATACAATTTAGTATTAATCTCATGTCTATGGGAGGTATATAATATAATCTAGTGCCCATGTCATGTCTATGGGAGTATATAATATAATCCAGTGCCAAGTACATGTCTATGGGGGTATATAATATAATCCAGTGCCAATTACATGTCTATGAGGGTGTATAATATAATCTAGTGCCCATGTCATGATTATAGGGGTTATGCAATAATATGTAGTGCCTATGTCATGTCTATGGGGGGTATACAATGTAATATAGTGCCCATGTCATGTCTGTGGGGGTATACAATATAATCTAGTGCCAATGCCATGTCTGTGGGGAGGGGGGTACAATATAACCTAGTGCCCATGTCATGTGTATGGGGGGTATATAATATAATCTAGGGCCCATGTCATGTCTTTGGGGGGGGGGGGGTATACATTGTAATATAGTATCCATGTCATGTCTGTGGGGGTATACAATATAATCTAGGGCCCATGTCATGTCTATGAGAGTATACAGTATAATCTAGTGCCCATGTCATGTCTATGGGGGTATACAGTATAATCTATTTCCCGTGCCATGTCTATGGGGGGTATGCAATATAATATAGTGCCCATGTCATGTCTGTGGGGGTATACAGTAAAATCTAGTGCCCATATCATGTCTGTGGGGGGTATACAATATAATCTAGTGCCCGTGCCATGTCTAGGGGGGTATACAATATAATCTAGTGCCCAGAGATGTATAGTAACTACCGTATATACTCGAGTATAAGCCGACCCGAGTATAAGCCAAGGCCCCTACTTTTACCACAAAAAGATGGGAAAATGATTGACTCGAGTATAAGCCTAGGGTGAGAATGCAGGGCGGCGGGCATGGTACAGGAGAATGCAGGGCGGCGGGCATGGTACAGGAGAATGCAGGGTGGCGGGCATGGTACAGGAGAATGCAGGGTGACTGGCATGGTGCAGGAGAATGCAGGGAGACTGGCATGGTGCAGGAGAATGCAGGGTGACTGGCATGGTACAGGAGAATGCAGGGTGACTGGCATGGTGCAGGAGAATGCAGGGTGGCTGGCATGGTACAGGAGAATGCAGGGTACTGGCATGGTACAGGAGAATGCAGGGTACTGGCATGGTACAGGAGAATGCAGGGTACTGGCATGGTGCAGGAGAATGCAGGGTGACTGGCATGGTACAAGAGGATCCGGGGTTGTGGGCATACTACAGGAGATGCAGTGCTGTAGGCATGGTACAGGTGGACCATGCCCACAGCACTGCATCCCTTGTAGTATGCCCGCAGCCCTGCATAATGGCAGGTAGTGCAGCAGTTTCACTTACCTGTTCCAGAGGCGCCTTCATTTTAAAAATGGCGCTGACACGTCATTGCGCACGCGCCGCTCGTATACTTTCGGCTATTCCCGGCCTCTCCCGAGCGGCGGCGGCGCATGCGCAATGACATGTATGCGCCGGGCAGCGACATTTTTAAAGCTCAAGCACGTCGGAGCGAGCAGGGACTTTTTATTTTTTTTCTTGACTCGAGTATAAGCCGAGGGGGACATTTTCAGCACAAAAAAATGTGCTGAAAAACTCTGCATATACTCGAGTATATACGGTAAGTAGAACTACTTCACTACTTCACTACTGTACTTAAAGCGGAGTTCCACCCTGGTTATACATTTTTTTACAAAAATACCCCCGGGACAGTCAGGGCTAGCACATTCCACAATGGCTAGCCTCTGATCTGTCCCGGGTTGCACTTACCTTTCAGGAGATATACTTACCTTGAAATTGTCTTCTCCAGCGCTGCCATCTCAGGTGTGGGCAGCTTGAAGCCAGCACGATCCTCTTCCGCGTCCTCTTCGGTCCTCTTCCTCCTTCTTCGGTCCCACGATGCACTGCACCGGCCCCGACGTCACTTCCGGGTCGCGCGCGTCATCCCTCCACAGCTTCTGGGCATGCCCAGAAGCTGTTTAGAAGGGGATGACGCGCGCGCCCCGGAACTGACGTCGGGGCCGGTGCAGGCGCAATGATTCCTGGGAGCGATGACGTTCAGCTCCCAGGAATCATTGCAAAAGCCAGGAAGTGACGAATCGCCGTGGCCGCCGAGGGGAGGAAGAAGGAAGTAAGGTGAGTATATTTTCTCTAAAAGGTAAGTGAAAAATAAAAAAAAATTGCGATTATCCATTTGTTTTTCAGGTGACCGGGAGCGAGAAGATGGAGGTAAGTATAAATTTCGGGTGGAACTCCGCTTTAAGTACGGAAAGGTGGTATCTGTACTTTCCTGGAGTAGAATATTTTTCTCCTACTTCCACTTTTACTTCACTACATTTTTTCAATGATTTCAATACTTCTACTCCGATATTTTTTTTTGTGCTGCATAGTTACTCGTTACAATTATAAAAATTACCACTGCCAGAACAGTAGATGGCAGGTTTCATGAAGCTCAAAACATGTGTATTATCAGCGCATACGAAAATAAAAGCTACTGTATGTATAAATAAAAGCTGCATTTGAAATAATAAAAAACAATATGATGTTCAAACTTTTGACTTCTTTCTTTAATAACTACATAACACAGTACTTGTACTTTTACTTTCAGTACTTGAGTAGCAATTTTTTTTCAAAACTACTGGCAATACTTAAGTACAAAAAATGTTGAATACTTTAGTACTTCTACTCAAGTCACTTTTTGATAGAGCACTTCCACTTCTACTCAAGTCACTTTTTGATCGAGCACTTGTACTTTTATTCAAGTATGGGTTTCGAGTACTTTATACAACTCTGCTAGTGCCCATGTCATGTCTAAGAGGGGTATACAATACAATCTAGTGCCCATGTCATTTCTATGGGGGAGGGGGGGTATACAGCATAATGTAGTGCCCATGTCATGTCTATGAGGGGTACACAGTATAATGTAGTGCCCATGTCATGTCTATGAGGGGTATACAATATAATCTAGTGCCCATGTCATGTCTATGAGGGGTATCCAATATAAAATAGTGCCCATGTCATGTCTATGGGGGTATACAGTATAATCTAGTGCCCATGTCTATGGGTGGTACGCAATATAAAATAGTGCCCATGTAATGTCTATGAGGGGTATACAATATAATCTATTGCCCATGCCATTTCTATGGGTGGTACACAATATAATATAGTGCCCATGTCATATCTGTAGGGTATACAGGATATTCTAGTGCCCATGTCATGTCTATGGGGGGTATACAATATAATCTAGTGCCCATGTCATGTCTGTGGGGGTATACAATGTAATCTAATGCCCATGTCATATCTATGGGGGTATACAGTATAATAGTGAGAGCGGTGTGCCCATGCCATGTCTATGAGGGGTATATAATATAATCTAGTGTCCATGTCATGTCTATGGGGGTATACAATATATAACAATAAAAATTCTAATTAAATTATAATAGGGATATCTCCTGCTAGAATTATTATTTGGTATCTCGGTCACCTTGGTGACTAAACTAACAATCCCGCTTAGAGACGCTTGGAGCCGCGGGTGCGGCCGGGAGTTGTAGTCCGGCGCGTGGAGGCGTGCCGTGTGAGCTGATGGAGGAGTCACCAGCTTGGAACTACAATTCCCGGCATCCTCAGCTCCCACCTGCGACGTCATTCCCGGAAATGGCGGAGGATGGGAAGGAGGCTGAGAGGTGAGAGAATCCAGGACTTTGGGGGTGTGTTACTATGGAAACCGGTTAGTCTGGCTGGTGTTTCTATGGCAGCCTGATGACTGCTGTATGGAGACAGGTGTAGGCCTGTGTGCTGGGCCCTGAGGTGTCTGTCCTCTGAAAGATGGATGCCATGGGCTCTGTGGACCATACCAACCCAGCCTGAGCAGGGTAATAGAGGGGGAAAGTGGGCTCATTTCTGGCTGTGGTACTTCATGAAGAGATCTCCTCAGTGGACAGGAAATTGTAAACTCCCTTAAAGCCCCCCTATGTCGTGGTAACGCTCACCTTTGCTTTATTGCTCTTTAAGGCCCCATTCACACCTTCACGTTCCAGCAAAACCACATCTAAAAATGCGCTTTACAATCAATATTTCTTATGGGCACCCCAATTGCGGTCAGGAGACACGTGACAAAATTTGCATTAAAAGATGCGCAAAGCTCACCACCAAAACAAGTGCAGGAACTACTTTGGCGTGTTTGTCACACACAGGGCAGCAACAAAATGCAAAAACGTAAAAAAAATACTATGCGTTGCCCAGATGCGAAGTCCTCCTAAGTCTAGGTTCGCACTATCACGGCTACAGGAATGCTTGTAAATCGCACGTGTTCCCACGCCTGCAGCAGACGCAGTTCTTCAGCAGACACACAGGGCTCTGTTAGCCCTTATGTATTTTTATTTCAGCTTGTTATCGGATGTGCAAAACCATTATGGTGGAAAAACCCCATGCGGTTTCCTTCAGCTGCCCTGTGAGGACTTTTCCAAGTAAGGTTCAAGTACCCTTTTCCTTGCACTTCCCACAGGTCAAGCAGCCCATGCTAATGAATGGGCTTACTGTGCCCGCATATTCACGGCACGAAGGAAGCACAAATATGTGAACCTAGACTGAGTGTCCTGGAGCCTCCTGGTGTTGGAGCGAGGCTCTGTTGGTAATTTCCAGTAATAAAAATAAAGAAATTGTAGTGTCTCCTCCATTGGTTCCCTACATGGTGGTCAGAAGGAGAAGGGTTCCCAACATTGGTGGTCAGAAGGAGAAGGGTTTCCTACATTGGTGGTCAGAAGGAGAAGGGTTTCCTACATTGGTGGTCAGAAGGAGAAGGGTTCCCTACATTGGTGGTCAGAAGGAGAAGGGTTTTCCTACATTGGTGGTCAGAAGGAGAAGGGTTTCCCTACATTGGTGGTCAGAAGGAGAAGGGTTCCCAACATTGGTGGTCCAAAGGAGAAGGGTTAGCAACATTGGCGGTCAGAAGGAGAAGGATTAGAAACATTAGTGGTCAGAAGAAGGATTAGAAACGTTGGTGGTCAGAAGGAGAAGAGGTAGCAACATTGGTGGTCAGAAGCAGAAGGGAAAGAAAGTTCCCTACACTGGAGATCGGAAGGAGAAGGGTTCCCTTTGTAGGTGGTCAAGAGGAAGGTTCCCTAGATTGGTGGTCAGAAGGAGAAGGGATCACTAGATTAGTGGTCAGAAGGAGTAGGGTTCCCTACATTGGTGATTAGAAGGAGAAGGGTTCCCTACATTGGTGGGAAGAAGGAGAAGGATTCCCTACATTAGTGGTAAGAAGGAGAAGGGTTCCCTACATTGGTGGTCAGAAGGAGAAGAGTTACCTACATTGGTGGTCAGAAGGAGAAGGGTTCCCTACATTGGTGGTCAGAAGGAGAAGGGTTCTCTTCATTGGTGGTCAGAAGGAGAAGGGTTCCCTACATTAGTGGGAAGAAGAAGAAGGGTTCCCTACATTGGTGGTCAGAAGGAGAAGAGTTACCTACATTGGTGGTCAGAAGGAGAAGGGTTCCCTACATTGGTGGTCAGAAGGAGAAGGGTTCCCTTCATTGGTGGTCCAAAGGAGAAGGGTTCCCTTCATTGGTGGTCAGAAGGAGAACGGTTAGCAACATTGGTGGTCAGAAGAAGGATTAGAAACATTGGTGGTCAGAAGGAGAAGAGGTAGCAACATTGGTGGTCAGAAGGAGAAGGATTCCCTACATTGGTGGTCGGATGAAGAAGGGTTCCCTACACTGGAGATCAGAAGGAGAAGGGTTCCCTTTGTTGGTGGTCAAGAGGAAGGTTCCCTAGATTGGTGGTCAGGAGGAGTAGGGTTCCCCCTACATTGGTGGTCAGAAGGAGAAGAGTCACCTACATTGGTGGTCAGAAGGAGAAGGGTTCCCTACATTGGTGGTCAGAAGGAGAAGGGCTAGCAACATTGGTGGTCAAAAGAAGACGTCATACTCACTGACGAAACGCGCGTAAGGTGGAACGCACGCTGCCTACGTCACGGGTGCCTGAGTGGAACACAAGGCGGTATTCACCGCTCTCCACTCACAGGCACCCTTTTGGCTGACGATATTGCGTTTTTTTGTACTGTATACCTACATAATCTATTAAAGACTTTTCAATATTTTATTAACTTTACTCCAAGCAAGCGCTATAATTGGCCGCAAATCCTTTGGGGTCATATTTATATATATAGGTCAAAAGAAGGATTAGAAACATTGGTGGTCAGAAGGAGAAGAGTTACCTACATTGGTGGTCAGGAGGAGAAGGGTTCCCTGCACTGGAGATCAAAAGGAGGAGGGTTCCCTGCACTGGAGATCAGATTGGTGGTCAGAAGGAGAAGGATTAGAAACATTGGTCAGAAGGAGAAGAGGTAACAACATTGGTGATCAGAAGTAGAAGGGTTCCCTACATTGGTGGTCAATGAGAAGGTATCACTAGGTTTGTGGTCAGAAGGAGAAATGTTAGCAACATTAATGGTCAGAAGGAGAAGGGTTAGCAACATTGGTGGTCAGAAGGAGAAGGATTAACAACATTGCTGGTCAGAAGGAGTAGGGTTCCCTACATTGGTGGTCAGAAGGAGTAGAGTTACCTACATTGGTGGTCAGGAGGAGGAGGGTTCCCTGCACTGGAGTTTAAAAGGAGGAGGGTTCCCTTCACTGGAGATCAGAAGGAGGAGGGTTCCCTACATTGTTGATCAGAAGGACCAGGTTTCCTTACTTTGGTGGTCAGAAGGACCAGGGTTCCCTACATTGGTGGTCAGAAGGACCACGGTTCCCTACATTGGTGGTCAAAAGGAGTAGAATTACCTGCATTGGTGGTCAGGAGGAGGAGGGTTCCCTGCACTGAAGATCAGAAGGAGGAGGGTTCCCTACATTGGTGTCCAAGAAGAGGAGGGTTCCTTAACATTGATGGTCAATAGGAAAAGGGTTCCTTTACATTGGTGGTCAGTAGGAGAAGGGTTCCCTATATTGGTGGTCAGTAGAAGAAGGGTTCCTTAACATTAGAGCTCAGAAGGAGAAGGGCTCCCCCACATTGGTGGTCAGTAGAAAAAGGGTTCCTTTACATTGGTGGCAAGTAGGAGAAGGTGCCTTTACATTGGTGGTCAGTAGAGGAAGGGTGCCTTTACATTGGTGGTCAGTAGGAAATGGGTTCCCTTCACTGGTGATCAGAAGGAGAAGGGTTCCCTACATTGGTGGTAGGTAGGAGAAGGGTTCCTTTACATTGGTGGTAGGTAGGAGAAGGGTTCCTTTACATTGGTGGTAGGTAGGAGAAGGGTTCCTTTACGTTGGTGGTCAGATGAAGGAGGGTTCCCTACACTGGAGATCAGGAGAAGCGTTCCCTACATTGGTGGTCAATAGGAGGAGGGTTCCCTACATTGGTGGTCGAGGAGGAGGGTTCCCTACATTGGTGATGAGAAGGAGAAGGGTTACCAACATTGGTTTTCAAAAGAAGAAGGGTTTGCAACATTGGTGGTCAGAAGGAGAAGGATTAGCAACATTGGTGGTCAGAAGGAGCAGGGTTCCCTACATTGGTGGTCAGTAGGAGAAGGTTTCCTTAACATTGCTGGTCCGAAGGAGAAGGCTTTCCCTACATTGGTGGTCCATAGAAAAAGGGTTCCTTTACATTGGTGGTCAGTAGGAGAAAGGTTCCCCTACATTGGTGGTCAGAAGCAGAAGGGTTCTTTTACATTGGTGGTTAGTAGGAGAAGGGTTCTTTTACATTGGTGGTTAGTAGGAGAAGGGTTCCTTTACATTGGTGGTCAGTAGGAGAAGGGTTCCTTTACATTGGTGGTCAGTAGGAGAAGAGTTCCCTACATTAATGATCAGAAGAAGAAGAGTTCCTTTACATTGGTGGTCAGATGAAAAATGATTCTCCTACATTTGGTAGTCAGTAGGAGAAGGGTTCCCTACATTGGTGGTCAGTAGGAGAAGGGTTCCCTACATTGGTAGTCAGTAGGAGAAGGGTTCCCTACATTGGTGGTCAGTAGGAGAAGGGTTCCCCTAAATTGGTGGTCCGTAGGAAAATGGTTCCTTTACATTGGTGGTCAGTAAGAGAAGGATTCCCCTACATTGGTGGTTAGTAAGAGAAGGGTTCCCCTACATTGGTGGTTAGTAAGAGAAGGGTTCCCCTACATTGGTGGTTAGTAAGAGAAGGGTTCCCCTACATTGGTGGTCAGAAGGAGAAGGGTTCCCCTACATTGGTGGTCAGTAGGAAAAGGGATCCTTTACATTGGTGGTCAGTAGGAGAAGGTTTCCCTACATTGGTGGTCAGTAGAAGAAGTTCCCTACATTGGTGGTCAGTAGGAGAAGTTCCCTACATTGGTGGTCAGTAGGAGAAGGGTTCCCCTACATTGGTGGTCCATAGGAAAAGAGTTCCTTTACATTGGTGGTCAGAAGCAGAAGGGTTCCCCTACATTGGTGGTCAGTAGAAGAAGGGTTCCTTTACATTGGTGGTCAGTAGGAGAAGGGTTCCCCTGCATTTGTGGTCAGTAGGAGAAGGGTTCCTTTTCATTAGTGATAAGTAGGAGAAGGGTTCCCTACATTGGTGGTCAGTAGGAGAAGGGTGCCTTAACATTGGTGGCCTGAAGGAGGAGGGGTTCCCCTAAATTGGTGGTCCGTAGGAAAATGGTTCCTTTACATTGGTGGTCAGTAAGAGAAGGGCTCCCCTACATTGGTGGTCAGAAGGAGAAAGGTTCCCCTACATTGGTGGTCAGTAGAAAAAGGGATCCTTTACATAGGTGGTCAGAAGGAGAAGGGTTCCCTACATTGGTGGTCAGTAGGAGAAGGGTTCCTTTACATTGGTGGTCAGTCGGAGAAGAGTTCCCCTACATTGGTGGTCAGTAGGAAATGGGCTCCTTTATATTGATGGTCAGTAGGACAAAGGTTCCCCTACATTGATGATCAGTAGGAGAAGGGTTCCTTTACATTGGAATTGCTATTCCAAAGTATTGATATTGATGTATATGATCTGGCAGGCAGCTTCTACACCCCAGAAGATTTGTGTGGACTTCTTTTTTTTACAATTCTTTATTTAAGAAGAGGTTGCAGTATAGAGTTAAGGCACATCAGGAAAAAATGAGACAGTACAATCTGACAACAACATCATAAACATTGTTTCGTCAAAAAGGTTACATTAGTTGGAGGATGAACATTGTCAACTGGACCAGAAAGGTGGGGTCAAACCCCTCCCGGATGTGTATAGTAACCGACATATCAAATAAGACAAGGGCTGATTAATTTGGGGATAAGTAAACAACCTCGGTTATACAAAACTTGTGAGTGTCAGGTACCGGGGTAGGACCGACGGACGGGCTCCTGTACAGAACAGGAGCAAGAAACCACAACTCCTAACCATGGAGTCATTAGGAGAATGAACTTCTCCGGACTTTTTAGCTTGTACAGCCGAGGCCAAAAGTTTTTGAGAATAAGATAAATATTAATTTTCGCAATGTCTGCTGCTTCAGTGTTTTTAGATAATTTTGTCAGATGTTACTATGGGATACTGAAGTATAATTACACGCATTTCATGAGCGTCAAAAGCTTTTGTTGACAATCACATGAAGTTTATGCTAAGAGCCAATATTTGCAGTGCCGACCCTTCTTTTTCCAGATCTCTGCAATTCCCCCTGATATGCTATTAATCAACTTCTGGGCCACATCCTGACTGATGGCCGCCCATTCTTGCATAATCAATGCTTGGAGTTTCCTAGCCATGGACCCAACATTTTGATGTTTTGTTCCCCAAGCCACTTAGTTATCACTTTTGTTTTATGGCAAGGTGCTCCATCATGCTGGAAAAGGCATTGTTCCTCACCAAACTGTTCTTGGGTGGTTGGGAGAAGTGGAGAAGTTGCTCTCGGAGAGAGTTTTTGTACCATTCTTTATTCATGGCGGTGTTCTTAGGCAAAATTGTAAGTGAGCGCACTGCCTTGGTTGAGAAGCGACCGCACACAAGAATGGTCTCGGGACGCTTTACTGTTGGCATGACACAGGACTGATGGTAGCGCTCACCTTTTCTTCTCCGGACAAGGTTTTTCCGGATGCCCCAAACGATCGGAATGGGGATTCATCAGAGAAAATGACTTTCCCCCAGTCCTCAGCAGTCCAATCTCTGTTCCTTTTGCAGAGTATCAGTCTGTCCCTGATGTTTTTCCTGGAGAGAAGTGGATTCTTTGTTGCCCTTCTTTACACCAGGCCATCCTCCAAAAGTCTTCTCCTCACTGTGTGTGCCGATGTACTCACACCTGCCTGCTGCCATTCCTGAGCAAGCTCTGCACTGGTGGTGCCCCAATCCCACAGCTGAATCATCTGTAGGAGACGGTCCTGGCACTTGCTGGACTTTCTTGGGCGCCCCAAAGCCTTCTTCACAAATGCAGTGGAAATGTTTTTTTATGGGATTAAATTAATTTTCATGGCAAAGAGGGACTTTCTAATTAATGGCAGGGTTCATACGGTCTTGGAAATCCTGGAAAAGTTTTGGAATTTTTAGATGACACTTTCCAGGCCTTGAAAGGTCATGGAAAATTAGAAAACACACTAGGTTTTGGAAAAGTCATGGAATTAAATTACTGTGGAGGGGCGGGGAGCGGATGCTTAATTATTTTAATTATTTTATCGTAATTATATTGCCACATACTGTATTTACATTTCGCTGTATTAGCGTCCTTCCGGGTCCGCGGTATGCGCGTGCTGTCATTGGCCAGCAGCAGGCGAAGAGATGACCCAATCAGGAACGGGGAGGGCCGGCCGCGGTTTGCCTGGAGACACTGTGACTGGCTAGCAGCAGCAGTAACAGCCGGGAGATTATCAACCAATGAGGCAGCGGAAGCGTCACTGGAGGGCGGGCCGGCCGCATGAACGTGATGATGACGTGGAAGGGGGCAGTAACCGTTTCGGTTACCGCACCCCCACGTCATCACGTTCATGCAGCCGGCCCGCCCTCCAGTGACGCTTCCGCTGCCTCATTGGTTGATAATCTCCCGGCTGTTACTGCTGCTGCTGCTAGCCAGTCACAGTGTCTCCAGACAGACCGCAGCCGGCACTCCCCGCTGCCTGATTGGGTCATCTCCTCAGCGGCTGCTGCTGCTGGCCAGTGACTGACAGTAAGGGCAAACTGCGGACCCGGAAGGACACCTACCTGTACCAGTGCTATACACTGAATGTAAAAATGCCCCCCTCAGTGCTCTTTAGCCCCCCCCCCAGTGTTCTTTAGCCCCCCCAGTGTTCTTTAGCCCCCCCAGTGCTCTTAGTCCCCACAGTGCTCTTCAGCTCCCCACAGTGCTTTTCATCTCTTCCCCCCCCCATGCTTTCTGGCTCCCCCAGTGCTCTCCAGCTCCCTGGCTCCCCCCTCAGTGATTTCCAGTTCCCCCCAGACAGTGCTCTCCAGTCCCCCCCCCCCCTCTCCCCCTGTGCTCTCCATCCCCCTGGTTTTCCATGCCCCCCCCCCCGTGCCTTCCAACCCCCTTGCAATGCTTTCCAAACCCCCCTTAATTCTCTCCAGTCCCCCCCCCCCCCGTGCCCTTCAGCTTCTCCAGTGCTCTCTGCTTCCCCCTGTGCTCTTCTATCTTCTATCATGTCTGCAGTCTCTGACCTTCTCTTGTATCATGTCCGCAGCCTCTGACTACCTCCTGTATCATGTCCGCAGCCTCTGACTACCTCCTGTATCATGTCCGCAGCCTCTGACTACCTCCTGTATCATGTCCGCAGCCTCTGACTACCTCCTGTATCATGTCCGCAGCCTCTGACTACCTCCTGTATCATGTCCGCAGCCTCTGACTACCTCCTGTATCATGTCCGCAGCCTCTGACTACCTCCTGTATCATGTCTGCAGCCTCTAACCACCTCCTGTATCATGTCTGCAGCCTCTGACCACCTCCTGTATCATGTCTGCAGCCTCTGACCACCTCCTGTATCATGTCTGCAGCCTCTGACCACCTCCTGTATCATGTCTGCAGCCTCTGACCACCTCCTGTATCATGTCTGCAGTCTCTGACCGCCTCCTGTATCATGTCTGCAGTCTCTGACCGCCTCCTGTATCATGTCCGCAGCCTCTGACCTTCTCCCTTATCATGTCCGCTAAATGTACAGTGTGTGTCGTAAAACGTTTGACATTTTGAACATGGGAGAGGCAGTGCTGTCTAGCCACGCTAAAGGTGCAAAGCACCAGTCTGCAGCTGCGTGCTTGACAGCTTCCAATCCGATCGCTGGCGTACGCCAGAAGTGACACCGGCTCCCAGCTGCGGCAGCGGTGCTTCCATCTCATCCACTGTAAAACAAGGGACTATTTTGAGTCACGCTGTATCCAGAAACGAAACCCTAACTGCAGAGGTACTGTACACTACAAAGATTGTCATTTATTTTAGTAAAAATATGCTGGGTGTGACATGGATTTTCTTCTTATTTAACATGTATACATAGACATTTCATGAAACATTAGGTCATGAATATTTACGTGAAGTCATGGAAAAGTCATGGAAAAGTCATGGAATTTTATTGGTGAAAATGTGTATGAACCCTGAATGGAAATTCATCTGATCACTCTTCATAACATTCTGGAGTGTATGCAAAATACCATCATAGAAACTGAGGCAGCAGACTTTGTGAAAATTAATATTTGTGTCATTCTCAAAACTTTTGGCCACGGCTGTAGTGTAATGTTATTAAAATGGAAGCTGAAGCACAACACCACTACTAAAGCTGGATACACACTATACAATTTTCTTTAGATTTACCAAAACCATATAATATGAGGTCAGACCTAAACACTTTCAATTTGTATGCAATCAGGCCGGCCCTTGCACTACATAGTTGAAGGTAAAAAGGAAATCGAACAACAAAAGTTGTATAGTGTGTATCCAGCTTAGGTCCAGATACAAATTGAATCCAATAGGTCAGGGGGTCTTTTAAAAAAAAAAGGCAACACTTTTCAGGGGTCTAAGAGCCTTTCCCTTTATCAGAGCTAGAAAAAACACGAGCACATCTCCATTTCAATCCAATATTAATACAACACACCCTCTTTAGAATTATATTTATGGGGCAGTTCACACCACTTGCAGTCCAGTTCATTTTTTTTCTGCATCAAAAACACATGTAAAGTAGGGTATATGGTTTTCAGTGGCACACCAGTGCTTGCAGTTCCAGTGCGTTCCAGTTTCAGAAAAAAAAAGTAAAACATGTTGCATTTTTTCTGTACTGGAAGGAAGTAAAATGCATCAAGAATGCACCGAAACGCACTGGAACACATATGTCCTTATGTAAGGTTAACCACTTGCCGACCGCCGCCCGACTATATACGGCGGCGGTCAGCCCCTCCCAGGCAAAGTGACGTACCAGTACGTCACTAGCCTGGGAGCGAATAGGGGGCGAGCATGCGCCGCCGGAGGCGCGCTCCCGCCCCCCGCTCATACCCAACGAAGCCGGCGCATGTGACCGGCGGACCCGATGTCCGCCGGTCACTCGCGATCGTCGGGTAGAGAGGGAGAAAGGCAGGCGGCTAATGTAAACAAAGCCGCCTGTCATTCTCCCCTGTGTAAAAGCACAGATCATACGGTTCTGCTATGTAGGACCGTTGATCTGTGCTTTTACATCACAAGCCACATCCAATGACAATTAGAAACACGCCCCTAGGGACACACTTAACCCCTCCCTCTCCAATAAAGTTAACCCCTTCCCTCCCAGTGTAATTTTTACTGTAACAGTGCATATGTATAGCACTGATTACTGTAGTAATGTCACTGGTACCCCCAAAAGTGTCAGAAATGTCAGTCAAGGGTCCAATCTGTCCGCCGCAATGTCGCAGTACCGCAAAAAAAATCGCAGATCGCCGCCATTACGCGTTAAAAAAAAAACAACAAAAATGACAAAAATCTTTCCCTTAGTAAGCGCAATAACTTTTGCGCAAACCAATCAAAATACGCTAATTGTGATTTTTTTTTTAACCAAACATAGGTAGCAGAAAACAAATTGGCCAAAAATTTTAAAAAAATTTGATTTTTACATTTTTTTGGGGGGGAATTTCATATAAAAAAATTTGAAAAATATTGTTATTTTTGCAAAATTGTCGCTCTTTTTTTGTTTATAGCGCATGATCAAAAAAATCGCACAGGTGATCAAATACCACCAAAAGAAAGCTCTGTTTGTGGGAAAAAAGGACGTCAAATTCGTTTGGGTACAGCGTCGCACGACCGCGCAATTGTCCGTTAAAAGTTGCACAGTGCCGAATCGCAAAAAGTGGCCTGGACGTAAGAAAGCAAAATCCTCCGGTGGTAAAGTGGTTAACCAAATAGTATTGGAAGGATCAAAATTAAAGTGGTTGTGAAGGCTGAAGGTTTTTTTCACCCCATAAAAATGCACTCCGGATTCATTTCTGCTTGCAATTCACCCCACGCTCCCTTCCAGTATGTTTTTGATGAGTTTTGCTGTGTGCAGTTCTACAGTGCAGCATGTTCTACTTTTACTGCACTGGAGCTGGAGAAAAGGTTTTACCTTAAAGAGGAGCTCCAGGCACCCATAAAGAAAATAAAAGTCAGCAGCTACAAAAAGTGTAGCTGCTGACTTCTAAAAGACAGCCACTCACCTTTCCCACGGTCCACTCTTCATCCGCCATCCACCCTCGGCGGTGCCGGCATCTTCACTGTGGGTACCCGGCTGTGACAGCTTGCAGCTTTACAGCCGGGTGCCCACTGCGCATGCATGTATCCTGGATTGGTGGATGCAGTCTTCTGGGACCTGTCAGTGTCCCAGAAGACTGCAGGGGGAGGGAGGAGAATTTCCATTCCTGATAGCCCTGCCCCCCCTCCCCCCGGCTCCTCAAAAGTGCAAATTGTGCAAGAGGAGCGGGGGATGAGTCCTTAAACCGGAACTTCTCCTTTTGGGTGGAGTTCCGCTTTAAAGAGGTTGTAAACCTGAAAAAAAAATTCTCTTCTTTTTGCAACCTGTAAGAGAAACACATAATGAGCTAGTATGCATCGCATACTAGATCATTATGAAATACTTACCTTAGAACGAACCCCCGTCTTGCCATCCGCTTACCTCTATGACGGGCGACATGTTCAGTCGCCCGTCTTCTGGGATCGCGGCATCCGGCCATCTGATTGGCCGGAGCCGCGGTGACGTCACTCCCGCACACGCGCGCGGGAGCCGATGGTCACGGCACGGAGCTCTGAAGGAACGGCTCCAGCGGCCGTTCCTTCAGAGCGCATGCACCAGTCACTGGCTGCATGTAAGGTAAATATCTCCTAAACGGTACATGTTTAGGAAATATTTACAGTACCTATAGGTAAACCTTATCATAGGCTTACCTATAGGTACAAGTGTCAGAGGAGGGTTTACTTCCTCTTTAAGGCCGCTTTCACACATATGGGCCATTCGTCTGTTTTTCATCCATCTGTTGACAGATATCAATGCATTCCTGTGGAAAAACGAATGTAAATGGATGATCATCCATTTATGTTTTCATCTGCTTCTGTCAACATCTGTTTTTTTGATGGATGAAAGCTCTATTTTTCATCCATTAAAAAAACGGATCGGACGAAAAATGGATGACAACGGAGGAAATACGGATGAATATAGATGAAAACTGGATGACAAAGGACAACAACAGATGAAAAACAGATGACAACGGATAACCATGGATAAAAATGGATGACAAAGGAAGACAACGGATGAAAAACGAATGAAATGGATAACAACGGATGAAAAATGGATGACAGCGGATGAAGTGGATGAAAAACAGATGACAAAGAATGAAAAACGGATGACAACTAATGAAAAGCGAATCACAATGGATGACAATGAATGAAAAACGGATGACAACGAATGAAAAACGGATTACAAAGGACGACAACAGATGAAAAACAGATGACAAAGAATGAAAAACGGATGACAAAGGACAACAGATGAAAAACGGATGACAACAAATGAAAAATGGATGACAACAAATGAAAAACGGATGGGATGACAAAAACAACGATGGATGAAAAACAGATGACAAAGAATGAAAAACGGCTGACAACGAATGAAAAATGGATGACAACGAATGAAAGACGGATGACATAGAATGAAAAATGGATGACAATGGATGAAAAACAAATTAAATTGATGACAACAGATGAAAAACAGATGACAACGAATGAAAAACAGATGACAAAGAACGACGATGGATGAAAAACAGATGACAAAGAATGAAAAATGGATGACAACAAATGAAAAACGGATGACGACAAAAGAAAAATGGATGACAACAAATGAAAAATGGATGAAAAACAAATTACACTGATGACAACAGATGAAAAACGATGACAAAGAACGACGATGGATGAAAAACGGATGACAACAAATGAAAAATGGATGGGATGACAAAAACGACGATGGATGAAAAACAGATGACAAAGAATGAAAAACGGCTGACAACGAATGAAAAATGGATGACAACGAATGAAAAACGGATGACAACGAATGAAAAACGGATTACAAAGGACGACAACAGATGAAAAACGGATGACAAAGAATGAAAAACGGATAACAAAGGACAACAACAGATGAAAAACGGATGACAACAAATGAAAAATGGATGACAACAAATGAAAAACGGATGGGATGACAAAAACGACGATGGATGAAAAACAGATGACAAAGAATGAAAAACGGCTGACAACGAATGAAAAATGGATGACAACGAATGAAAAATGGATGACAATGAATGAAAGACGGATGATAATGAATGAAAAATGGATGACAATGGATGAAAAACAAATTAAATTGATGACAACAGATGAAAAACAGATGACAACGAATGAAAAACAGATGACAAAGAACGACGATGGATGAAAAACAGATGACAAAGAATGAAAAATGGATGACGACAAAAGAAAAATGGATGAAAAACAAATTACACTGATGACAACAGATGAAAAACGATGACAAAGAACGACGATGGATGAAAAACGGATGACAACGAATGAAAAACAAATTAAATTGATGACAACAGATGAAAAACGGATGACAACGAATGAAAAACGGATGACAAAGAAAGACGATGGATGAAAAACGGATGACAAGGAATGAAAAACTAATTAAATTGATGACAACAGATGAAAAACGGATGACAACGAATGAAAAACGGATGACAAAGAACGACGATGGATGAAAAACGGATGACAACGAATTAAAAACGAATTAAATTGATGACAACAGATGAAAAACCAATGAAATGGATGACAATGGATGAGAAACTGATGTTGAATGAAAACAACTGATGACAAAAAAGTGAGTGAACTGATGAAATGAACGGTCTGTATGTGTGAAAGGGGACACACTGTAGTTATGTGTGAAAGGGGACACACTGTAGTTATGTGTGAAAGGGGACACACTATAGTTATACTTTAATATGTTGATAAGGAGGGAGGCAAACTATAAAATGATTAAGCTTCAACTTTATTATGGATCATGAATGTGATTCCTTTTCCCTGTAAACATACAGAATGGCAGGCTGAGTATATGACAGGTGCAGTTGAACTGTCCGTTTCTTGTGTTGTGTGTCAGTGTGACATGGGACGTGTCCTATGATCAGGCATGTTTGTAGTGATTGGCGCTGTGTGCCGGCCTGGGGTTTCCATATTTATCACCTGCACGCTATTAATATCAGCTTGGAACCTAATCTCCTCCTGCAGAGGGGACACACTGGGCTTATCAGGATGAGCCTGCCTGTGTGTCCGGGCCCCGGGGTGACGGCTTGTTGGAATCTCAGAGCACACAACAGGTGAGTAACACTTACCTGAGCGGTGACCACACTGCCCCCTAGCCGTACCAGAATAGGCTGCCATGTTGTGGTGGTTTTAGTCAGTCTGTGTGTGTCTGTAGTGAAAGGATTGAGCGCTGCTCCCTGGGTGGCACTGCTGCTTAGCACACAATGTCACTGACACTTTGCAGACCTAAACAAGATTACATGGAGAGTGTAGGCATCATGTGACACATCCTGCTGTTATTCTACTCAGAGCTGGAGAAAGTGGCCAACGTTCCTGAAAAATCTATAGCTGATGCCAAACTTTCTGGGTCTTTTCTGCTATGCCATGACTTGTATGTCTTATTATTATTATAATACAGGATACAGTTTGCGCCAGGGTGGCTTTGATTTAAATCAAGTCAATTTAAATCATAATTTTTTTAAGAGCAGCTGTCATCCCTGTCCCGCAGCGGCTTCTCCTCTGACCCGCTGTTGACACACCGACAGTCCCATTCACTTTAATGGGACGGCTGGTGATATGGCACTGACACAACATGGTGAGGGACGTGGCGGCAGCAGGTGAGTGGATGCCCGCTAACAGGTGCTGCCATGATGGATCTGAAATGTATTTATTTATTTATTTCAGGTACTTATATAGCGCTGTCAATTTACGCAGCTCTTTACATATACATTGTACATTCACATCAGTCCCTGCCCTCAAGGAGCTTACAATCTAAGGTAAATGACAGGTGCTCTTTAAATGTAAGGACTTATTCTTGCTGGTTGTAACAATCTTTAATATTTGCAAACAAAATGAAGGTTTCCTATTTAGAATAATAAGCTGTCAGGGTAGTAAAACAGCAATATCGGAAACCGATTCAATCATACAGTTTGTAGTGTACATAGATTTGCAAAACAATGGAATATTCCTGAACTTTGTTTTATCTCATGGCTGGCGTGAAATTCTGTGAATGCATCAATGCAGTGCATGTTATCTCAACTTGCAGAGCTTGGATTCATTAAATGAGTTTACCAAAATTGTAAATATTGCAGAATATACAGCCTCATGCTACAGAACTAAGCTCCATTTCATGCTTAATAAACAAAATATTAATGTATCTTAAATAGAAAAATATCTTTAGATAGATTTTTTTTTTTTATGTACTCTTTATTTGCAAAGAAATAAAAGAAATGTTGGTCAACAATGCCCTACTTATAAAGGTTTGCGAAAACTGTAACAGTGGTAAATGTATCACCCTGCTCTGTGCAGCGCTTTACAACATGAGGGCAGACAACACAGTTACAATACAATTCAATACAGGAGGAATCAGAGGACTCTGCTCCTTAGAGTCTTGGATCCTAAAGCCGAACATTTAAAATGCATGTGAGCTCTTCTACCTAATACAGACTGCACAGTTCTCCACCTCACTGCATTTAAAGGAGAAGTAAGGCCAAAACTAAAGTCCGCTGTCAGCTGACCTGGCAGAGCCGCTCCGGGTTCTGGAAGGATCCTGTCAATATTGTTTTGATCCACCCAGCTGCCTGATTGACAGCTGGCTCCAACTCTCAGCATGCGGCTCTCCAGCCCAGCACTCCAGTGAGTGGTAACTGACAGTCGATTCTCTCTGCTCTAACCAGACCAAGAACTGAGCGATCCAAAGTCATGTGATCCCTCAGTTCTCTGGCTTAGAGCCGACGTGGGATAGCTGCAGCATCACACTCATGCTGCAGCACAGAGGTGGGCATGAATATTTGAGTTTTTTTTTTTTAAAAAACCCATACATCTCCTTTAAGCAGTCCAGCTTGGTCTCTGATCCAGCCCCAGCCTGTTTATTAAGTATTGCAGAGGTCCTCTATCTTTTCACAGTGTGGTGACAGAGTCTCTTTAACCCCCCCCCCCCCACTGCTTTATCTTTTATTAACCCTGTGACAGGAGTCACTTTAGTTGGGGGGCCCAAGGAACCCAGCTTACCATAGAGAGGTTGGGAAATCCCTCTCTCAGCTCCCTAGGCCCCTCTTATGTGTAAGTCACCCTGTGTCTATTAGGGGCACAGGATGACCAAGAAAATGATTGACTTAATGGACACTGAGAATATGGTTTGGATTACTCAAATGGGACAGTAATATTTATCGACTAGATCTCTCAAGGAAAATATGAAGACTCTGGGACTCTAGGCCTAGGATCCATGTTAAAGGACTAGCTGCCTATTGCCAATAAGAGACTGCTTCACACAGTCAGACTCATAGCAGATGCGAATATCATCAGCTCAACCACCTGTCTTCCACACATTGCTGATTATGCTGATTTACTCACCTATTGTCTACTGTGGGTTCTGTGTTTATACTTAGGATAATGTGTAATGTATTTTATTTTAGCCTTGTTGCAGTGCTGATTAATTAACATGGTAATGATAACATTGTCTGGGTCTGCATTCCCATTTACATATTGTTTCTGTCCAGATGGCCAGGTAAATAGCTCAGGTAATTATGTTTCTGTATACAATTTCATCTGCATATGATAATGTGATCAGGCTTACCTGACCTGATGAGGTATATATTTGGTGTGAGTTTGTTCAATAAAGGTTCCAGATCTGATACAAGCTATTCTTGGCTAGTTTTGTATAGGGGCGCTGTAATATCTGATATCTATGTTCAAGACTGGAGGAAGCAGTGTTCTGACGGCAGGCCACAAACACAGTGTGGGTCGCGATTCCGTTACAAACCCCATAGAGGCCACCTTAGCCAGCCAATGTCATACTTGTGATTTCTTCTCTGCTGATACCTCACCAATGGCAGCACAGCTACAAGTACAGTAGAATCGCATTTCCACAGGTCACTCAGGTTGCTGACCGAATCGATGCAGAATGTCATTTGCATGTGAGAGAGCGCCCCCTCACTCATCCAGCTGGCGTGGCAGTGTGGGAATGACTTGTGAAAACAGGAGAGTATTTCTCTGCTCTGTCCTGCATAGCGATCCTCCTGTCCCTGGCGACTTGGCACCAGAGACAGTATCGCAAGTATGACACGGGCCTTCATATAACAGGCAAAGAATTGGCTCAAATGGCAGTCAGCACAGGCAGTATGGGGTCTAAATGATGGACAAATAAAATAAAATATAATTCTGCTGTTCTGTTTCTTTTTTTTCTGTGTCCCCAGCAGCGTGGACTCCAGTCATGGCTTGCTGCCCGCTGCTAGCCCAGGACAAAGTAGACGGCGGCGAACGACCAGTCAGTGTAAATCAGAGCCACCACTGCTGCGGACCAGTAAGAGGACAATCTACACAGCTGGGCGCCCACCCTGGTACAACGAGCATGGCACACAGTCCAAGGAGGCGTTTGTAATAGGTGAGACTGGCACTGCAAACATTGGGATGGCTGGCAAGAGCTGGCAGCTTAGTACATTTTCATTGTTACACAGAATGTATATAGTGCCAATAGTTTGCATAGTGCTTTACTATATGGGGGATGCTGTACAGTTACAAGTACAGTCCTGTGAGGGCTGTTTTTTTGGAAGAATTTGAATTGCTGGTAAATAAGGAGAACCTTTCCATTGCTGACCTCCAGTGCTAGGTGCCTGTCTTTCTGATCCTCTGGCTTTCAGTGTCCCAGCCCAGCACCCCCGCTCCCCCTGCTATTACAGCTAGCGGGGGATCTTCTCCCCCACTAGCTGTCAAAATTTAAGAAAAACGCCCAGTGGCATCACTCATTCACAGTGTTCTCTGAATGGAAAGCTAAAAGATGTGAGCACTGGGGAAGTTTATTGATTCTTCCTATCAGAATGTATCTGCTTGCCCGTATGAGGTACGAGCAAGCCTATACACTGACAGGTCTGCAGGAGACCTGCATGGCATCAGTCATCTGCTGATCGCTGGTGCAATGCTTTCCAGGCTCCTACAACAAAAAATAATAAATGCACATTTTGTTTTAGCTACAAAAAAAGTGCTTTTATTATTTCTTGTCAAAAGGTGAATTTATTCCCCGCTGTGAGTCCGATCACACCATAGTAGGAGTCTCCTGTTTACCACGTATTGTATGTATTCTTCAGGTTTTACGTTCCATTGCCGTTTCGGTATTTGCTATGCTGTCCTTTTCCAGGTGCTGTAATAATGTGCTGTCTTAGATGATTTGTTACTGTACGTTATCATACGGGGGTTTGTTGCCTGTGTTGTATTCTTTAAATAAAAAAAAAAAAAAAAAAAAAGGCGAATTTATCCTTTAACACTGGGAAGGAAAAGGGGGTAGGGTAAATGTCAGTCCACACAACTCCTTATCTAATTTTGTCTTCTATACATCATAGGTCTGGGAGGTGGCAGTGCCTCTGGTAAAACCACAGTGGCAAGAATGATTATAGAAGCCCTGGATGTGCCCTGGGTAGTCCTCCTGTCTATGGACTCCTTCTACAAGGTAATATTTAAATCTCTTTTTGACTATAAAGTGTACCTGTGCCCAGACTATGAACACATTCTTAAAGTGGAGTTCCGGCCTCGCGGGTGAAATTTAGATAAAAATATCCCCGGGTCAGTCAGGGCTAGTGCATTTCAGCAATGATAGCCTCTGAACTGTCCCGGGTCGCACTTACCTTTTTAGAAGAAATACTTACCTTGAAAATTTCTTCTCCAGCGCTGCCATCTCAGGTGTGGGCAGCTGAAGCCAGCGCGTCCTCTTCTGTGTCCTCTTCCGTGTCCTCCTCTCCCAGAATGCGCCTGCACCGGCCCCGCTCGTCACTTCCGGTGCAAGCGCATCATCCCTCCACAGCTTCTGGGCATGCCCAGAAGCTGTTTAGCAGGGAATGACATGCCCCCACTGGAACTGACGAGCGGGGCCGATGCAGGCGCATTGATTCCTGGGAGCGATAACGTTCAGCTACCAGGAATCAATGCAAGGAGGAAGTTACGGCGCGGGCCGCGGCCGCAGAGGGAGGAAGTGGAAGAAAGGTGAGTATATTTTCTTCAATAACAAGGTAAGTAAACAAAAAAAAAAATTGTGATTATCCATTTGTTTTTTAGGTGACACTCAGCAAGCGGATGGCCCAAAATCGATTTTGTCGATTTTGAGGCCAGAACTCCGCTTTAACAGACAATAAATGAGCTTTAAGACAAGCCACTCCTTACCCTTCTAGCTGCTTTTAATGTGACATTATTCATTTTCAAAGATGACATCAAAGAAACTGACTAAAACTGTGAAAATAGTACTGATCAAGTGCTCCCCAAACCTGTATCAGTCAGATTAGCGTGTGGATAGACTGGTGCAAGACAGACAGAATTGGTTTTGTCAGGCTCCAGTAGACTTCAACAAAATGGTGATCATGTGCACACTGACACCGACTCCCTGTTACATGAATGTGAATGAAATGGGTGAAAGATTGCTTT
Organism: Pelophylax lessonae; assembly: GCF_965119305.1. Taxonomy (NCBI): domain Eukaryota; kingdom Metazoa; phylum Chordata; class Amphibia; order Anura; family Ranidae; genus Pelophylax; species Pelophylax lessonae. The sequence continues at coordinate 207,797,232 of NC_138778.1, forward strand.
AGCTCCTATTCTTTACCTGTAGAGAACTCCTTAGATGTGTTTCTCCCTTTTCAGGGCTTAATCTTAGAGGCCTCTACGATTAAGCCCCCCGAAAAGGGTAAATGTGTCTGAGGAGTTCTCTACAGGTGGAGAATAGGAGCGGAAGCCATCTTTCACCCATTTCATTCACATTAATGCAACAGGGAGTTGGTATCTATGTGCAGATGGTCGCCATTTTGTTGCACAAGGAAGTTGGGTTTTGTTTCTAACAACTTAGAAGCACCCGCTGTGTGTTTACTGTATGGGGCTGCAGGCATTATGGTGCAATAGAAAGTAATAGGGAAAGAGCGAAGACACTTCTGCCTGTGTTGTGAATTTTTTTAAATCCATTTCTTCACAATGCTTATAGATACTGACATAAATGAGGGCTTGTTTTTAAGTGTTTGTACTGCTTGTTTAGAATATGTAAATACTTTGGCATGCATGATCTGAGCACAGGTTCACTTAACAGGTAACTGTGCCACAAACAGGAAACTATTAAAAGTGAGGTGTTTAACCTGGCACTCTCTGCCACCCTCCTGCTGTGCTATGGAGTTACATCATTTCTGCAGATTCTGTGCCAATGCCCTTCCTCCTTCCTGCTCTTTGAACAGCAGGTGAACATTAGCACCCTGATAATGCCCACCCTGGGGGCTTTCTCAAACCCACCTGAAAAAATCCCCCTTTGGCCAGTCAGCTTACAGAGCAGGCACTCACCATGTAAGCCTGAAACTGTAACCACTTATATACCAGACACTTTCACCCCCTTCCTGCCCACGCCATTTTTTAGTTTTCAGAGCTGTCACACTTTGGAAGACAGTTACTCAGTCATACAACACTACCCAAATTTAAAGTTTTCTCATTTTTTGAGACAAATAAAGCTTTCTTTTGTTGGTATTTAATCACCACTTTTTTTTTTTTACTTTTTTCTATATAAATGAAAAAAGACCGAACATTTTGAGAAACAAAAACCTATGTTTTTCTATGTTTCTGTTATATAATTTTGCAAAAAAATATTTATTTTAATAAATTTACACTAAATGTATTCTGCTACATTCCTTTGGTGAAAATAATCTGTGGAAAAGTTATAGAGTTCACAAACTATGGGATTTATATTTGAAAATTGCTAAATTCTGATGTCCTGATGGCCTAATTTCTTGAAGTCCTAAAATGTCAGGACTGTACAAATGCCCCCAGAATAACCAATTTTTAGAAAGTCGACAGTCCAAGGCATTTAGCAAGATTGATGATGAGTTTTTTGAAGTTGTAATTTTTTTTGTCACAATTTTTTGGAAAATTAAGAAATTACGGTAAATAAAATTCATGTTTTTTTTTTCACAACTTTATTTTTACATAATGTTACCAGAGCAGTACAGCGTCGTCCTATAACTAGTGTGGCGGTGATCAGGAACACTGACTGGTGACAGTATGTAAAAAAAAATAAACAAAAAACTATTTTTATTAATTTTATTTTCAGATTTTTTTTTTTTTTTTTGTTCTGAAATTTTCTTTCTTTTTTTCATTTTTTTTTTCTTTTACATACTGTAACCAGGGCAGTGTAGTATTAACATAGTGATGCTGTACTACTTTGGGGAAGTGATCAGGATTTATTTTTTTGTACACACTATAGTTGCTTAAAACAGTGATGATCACTGTTATAAGCAATCATTTTTATGAATGGAATCCATTCATTCATTGTGTACTATTGTGAAGCTGTGATTGGCCGCAGCTATCCAGGATACAGATGCACTGTGATTGGCTCTGTCTGTGCCATGTGATCACTGACCAATCACAGAGATCAACACATGAGTATGAAAGAAAGCCATCCGTTGTGCACAACTGTCATATAATTGTAGTGATTGGTAACAGCGGTCACATGGTACCGGCACCGACCCAGTATAATGATCTGTCATCAGCGGGTGGCAGACTGCGCCACAGAGTGGCCCCTAGTGTGCGTGTAAGGCATGTGACTGTGAGGACATCATATGACGTCCACCCATGATGGTAGGGCTCCCTCTCAGCTATCATTTGACAATAGGCTGGGCGGAAGCTGTTAAATAAGCCACCAAAGGCCCTTAAATCTGGTTTGCTTACTCCTGAAAATGCCTTTTAGTCCCTCCCACCTCATTCACTTATTGGTAAAGGATGCTAATGAGTGGCCAATAGAGTAGAGGAAGACTGGGCAGGCCAGACCTGTAGGAGGTATTTGCAGGTTCTGAGGCTCCCAAGGAGCTGACATTCATACCTCTAAGTAACCACATTACACTTCTGCTTACGTAGCCTGATCCCAGCTGTATTTACACTGCATAAATTCTCTCTTCAGGTGCTGACGGAGGAGCAGCAGATCCTTGCTGCCCGCAATGAGTACAACTTCGACCACCCGGACTCTTTTGACTTTGAGTTGGTCATCAGTACGCTGAAGAAACTAAAACAAGGGAAGAGTGTAAAAATTCCCACCTATGACTTCACCACTCACAGTCGAACCAAAGACTGGGTAAGATCAGCCGCATACATTGGAGGCCACTTCCTTGTTTATTTTTTTGAATGAATATTCCAATGTGCTCACATGTTAGTACCTATTGAGCAAGGAACGGGTCAGAGACCCAGAGGGCTGGCTGTCTTAGAGATTGGCCAAAAGTATCTCTCCCACATATTCTCTAGTATGGTCCTTCAGTAATACCCCTGGCGATCTTATTCTATGCTAGCCTTTCTCTACCTTTTTACCCCAGAGGAACCCTAAAGTAAGTTTCAGGTCTCGGGGAATCAATACTATAACCAATTCATCAGGGATCAATGGAAAAAATGAGCCTTACATCAGTATGACGAATGCAACCCTTACAGTGGTGGTCAGAACCCTTACATACAGCTAAAGGCATATTTAGTGTCGAGTCCTGGATGTTGGTCCTGGAATAGTGCAGGAACCATTAAATGGGAGGTCAGCCACAGCTCAAGGAACCCCTAGCCACCAAGGGTTCCACAATACTCTGGTTGAGAATGGCTGCTGTAGAAAATATGAGGATTGAGGTATGAGAAAACAACCCTTACAGCTGCATATCTCTAGGGAACAGTAGTGCTTGGCCAAGACTAGCCATCTTTCCTTCCTATGTCAGTTGGGCGACAGGAATTTGCCGCCGCCATAGACATGAGTTGATCGCCCTATCTATCTCAAAATGGCCAGACTGTGTGACTATGCAGGCACTATTAAATGGGAGGTCAATCACAGTTCAACGAACCCCTAGCAACCTCTGGAGGAACCCTATGGTTCCATGGAGCCCAGGTTGAGAATAGCTATTCTACACTAACTTACAGGACTGACATCAGTAGTGAAATAAAGATAAATATTATACACTGCTTTATACATGTATCAGTTTGGGATCAATCTATCGTATCAACTGATCACAACTGACATTCCCTCTTTCTCTTGTCTTAGAAAACCCTTTATGGAGCGAATGTGATAATATTTGAAGGGATCATGGCGTTTGCTAACACAGAACTTCTAAAGGTAAGGAAGGGGTCCTAATTAAAATATTTTTACTACGGTTTAGATTGTGGCAAACTGTAACCGATATAAAAGAGTTTGGAAAAAAACAGCAAAATGTATCCAGGTGCAGCATAAAAAAATTGAAAAGTAGGTTGGTCAAAACAAACTTTTTAAAAGTAGTTCTTGATGGGATTTATTAAGGTTGAACTCAAATCAAATCATTTTTTTGAGTTTAAAAATGAGTGGGGAAGGTTTAGAAGCACTTGCCATGTTTTATAATCTGGGGGTATTTTGCTTCACTTCCTCTCCCAGTGATCTCTCGCAGGAAGTGAGGGGAATCTACGAAATAGGTACAAAGCAAAAAACCCAACAAAGTTTGTTACCCTTCCTTGTTCTATTCAAAACGACAGAGCGAAAGACGGCTACAGCGTGGTCATCCAGTTCACAGAGGGTGACTATTACTGTCCTCCTAGAACCTTGTCTCCCTGTGTACCCTTAGGGCACGCTCTGTAAAAGTTATGTCCTTCTGACGTAGCTGATCACGAATTTGAGGTAAAGGGCCAATCACAGCGGCTCTTTACCATGTGATCAGCTGTGTCCAAACACCGCTCATCACATGTAAACAAATGTTGGTTATCGGCATTTACTTTCCTTAGCTCTGTCACGGTGTGAAGAAAAGAAACCCCATAACCAGATATCCTGTGACAACAGGGGACATTTACACTGATCAGTGCAGCCCATCAGTGCCGCCTCATCAGTGCACATTAGTGAAGAAGAAAAATTACTTTTTTGCTAAATTTTATAACAGAAACAAAGAACACGTGTTTTTTTTTTTTGTTTTTTTTTCCAAAATTTCCCGTCTTTTTTAGTTTGTTTAGCAAAGAATAGAAAACCCAGGGGTGATTAAATACCACCAAAAGAAAGCTCTATCCGTCTCAATAAATTATAATATTTTTATATGGGCACAGTGTTGCATGACTGCGCAATTGACATTCAAAGTTTGACTACGCTGAATGCTGAAAATTGTTCTGGACAGGAAGGGGGGTAATAGTGCCCATTAGGCAAGTGGTTAGGACTAAACTGTGGCCTTCCTTTTAATTGTGCACAGTTGTACAGGCTCCGTACTGTGCTGAAAAGGCTTACTCTGATTTCACTGCATGCTGTGAGCTTTTCACAGTGTGCATTAGAAACTGCAGCAAGTCAGATAGAGCCTGTCTGGCAAGAGGACATCCAACATCTAGCTCCAGTCGGACTGTCCCTTGCCTGCCCCTTTCATTCACTGGAATTCAGTTCTTTCAATCATGGAGGTTCATTATCACGTGTGTCGGTCTGCCTATGAACACCCACTCTTCCAGACTGACCTTTACCCATCAGGGTATTTTTGTTGGTTGCATAATGCTAGAGCTGCAAGAGCAAGCCCACTGCTTCCGCCGGGGCTGAGAGGTATGAGAAGGGTACTGAGGCAGGGTGCTCAGATGTTTTCAGGAATCTATGTACAGCATGCTGCCAGCCCATAAGCCATGATCTACCTGCATGGCATAGGAAAGCCCAGAGATTCAGAGATGATGTCAGTGGGACTAAAATAAGGCATGTAGTGAAAACAGGTTTTCGTTTTCTAATTTGTCTGTAAATTTTATTCTCTTCACAGTTGCTGGACATGAAGATTTTTGTGGAGACGGACTCTGATATCCGTCTGGTACGGAGACTGCGGAGAGACATCTCTGAGAGAGGGCGAGAAATTGAGGGTGTCCTTAAACAGTACCATACTTTTGTGAAACCGGCCTTCGACCAGCATATCCAGCCAACCATGCGTCTAGTAGATATTGTGGTACCCAGAGGTAAGAGCTTAGCAGAAGCAGCCAAGATCATATGGTTTTGGGGGAGAGTCAGACATCTGTTATTCATCTAGTATTCAGAAATACATCACATTGGGGGTTATTTACTAAAACTGCATGGTGCAAAATCTGGTGCAGCTTTGCATAGAAACCAATTGGCTTCCAGGTGTAGAAGCTGATTGGGTTCTCTGCACAGCTGCACCAGATTCTGAGTGTTCCAGTTTTAGTAAATCTCCCCCATTGCATCTTCCAGGTAGCGGAAACACGGTGGCCATTGATCTGATTGTACAGCACGTTCACAGCCAGCTGGAAAAGGTGAGTGAAAGTTATGTTACGTTTATGTAAATGTTTATGAGGCTTAAGGGGGTCAGCCCACCCAAAATTTATACTTTAGTTTTTGATGATGGAATGCTAATGATTCATTGGCTATGTTCCAGGCTCCGCCCACCTGCTATAGCTATGATGCAGTTGACTCTCCCTATTGGATTTTTTATTTTGCATTGGGGAGAATTTAGTTGGAGGAATTCCCACAAGATTAAACACACCGATTCAGATTTCTGGACTCTGTGAGGAAGTGAAATAACAGCTTTAAATAGACTAATCCTTTCAAGCAGTACTCCAGGATTTTTTATTTTTATTTTTTTAAATTCTTCTGTATTAAAAAATATAGTGCCAAGTTGTGGTTACCCAGTGCCAGTTTAGTGACGCTATTGGGCATAACAACACTCATTCTGTCTATTTCACATGAGCCCAGCCTTTTGTTTGCATACCCCCTATGGAAAACAGTATCATGCAGGTTGGGCTCACAGTACTTTAGGACTGAGCAGCACTTAAAAGTCAATACCTGGGCACCACTTAGTCCTGGAAGAGTGTCACCACTCTGTGTTGAATCTGTGGTGATGTCACTAAACCGGCAAGAATACTTAAAGAAGAAAGGTAAGTACAGGAGTTAAGTAAAAAAATACAAGGGAGGGAGTGGCTTGTGGATTTAATAGAGAAGTATGGCCAAAATTTTATTTGGCCAAACTTCTCTTCTGGGTCATATGAGTGTACTAGAGCTGCACGATTCCTGAAAAAATTAGAATCACGATTGTTTTTGCTTTGAATAAAGATCACGATTCTCCCACAAACTTTTTTATTTTAAAGACTTACAACCCCTGAACAGTAGGTCATCAAACAAGATGGCAATAAAATAAGTCATAATACTATTTGCTGCATTTAAATTAAAAGAAATGGAATGGAAATGAATGTAATGTGAAATAAAAAAATTACCATTACATTAAAAAAAAATTTGCCTGTCAAACCCCTTTGAAAAGCGTGTGGGTGTGTATATTGTTTTTCAGGGGAGTAGCAGTGTTTTGCAGTCAGAGACTCTGAAAAGGAGAGGTGAGGGACACACATATGCATTTAACATAAAACCACAAAGTACAAAATTCAAAAGAGAGCAGCCAGCATCAAATGTGTTGATTGCAAATACAGAGTATAAATATAAATATGCAGTCTTAGGTTTGGTATTATAAAAAGTCCATATATTCGATGATGAGAAGACAGATGAAAGCCCCGCACCAGCTTCAGTGTGAAGAATGAAGCACGCAACACCCAGTATTTCAAGCAAGTCTCCCTACCAGAGGGGTTGGACCCTCAAATTAAAGAGTTGTCAAAATGGGCATGTAGCGCAACTCTGTCCCAATTATCAATACTGGACATCCGGTGGAACGGTTCACATCAAGATCACAATGGGCTGTATATGTTGAATCCAAACTCACGCCACCATCAACACGATCACACACATTCTGCTCCCAGATCAAAAGAGGCTCAGCAAAGTAAACATGAAAGATCCCATGGTGAAGTATGTTTTTAAAATCACTAGCTATATTAAGAATTGTACTTGCAAAATTTCCAATTTTCCAATTGTACTTGCAAAATAGGATATTCGAAAATGGCCGCGACTTGTAGCCTACTTGCGTCATATGCCAGGTTCCACCCAACGCGTTTAGTCATCAAGTAGACATTGTCAGAGGCGTGACGCATCATCATCCCTTATTTATTTTTATTTTTTTACACTGTCCCTTTTAAAAAAAAAAAAAATGTTGATCATAGTGTATTATTGCTGTCACAAGGAATGTAAACATCCCTTGTGACAGCACTAGTCACGTGTCAGGTATTTTTTTGGGGGGGGGGATCTGGGTTCTAAAAGACCCCAAATCCCTCTTTTGCACTTAAAAGCATTCAAAACGCCAAGTTTGGCTGTTTTCAATACTGACATTTTTTTAAATCTGGCGCCTTTAAGCCTCCAGTAATCCGGAAGTGATGTCATGGCATCACTTCCAGGTTACTAGATCAGAGACCCAATCAAAGCTGATTCCGGCTTTGTTCGGGTCTCTGGCCAGCCCGCGGACGTGTCGGCTGGTTGCTCGGTACTCCCAGTGGGATAGGACGGGAGCCGCAGGAGGCGGGGGGAAACATTCCCTCCTGCTGCTTGTAATAACAGCCAAGCGGCTAATTAGCCGCATCGGTTGCTATTACAAGAGAGAAGACCGTCGGCTCTAAAAAAACGGTACTGATAATGAAGATTCGCTGACATGCTGGATTGAGATCGTGGAGGGTCAAATCGAGATCACAATCTTTTTACGATTAATCGTGCAGCTCATGAGTGTACTTATTTCTGGGTGCACTCCTGTGACCCAGGTTCAGCCAACAGTGGGCTACAGCCTGCTGTTAGCTGACGTCACAATGCCATTCCAGGCTCTTTAAAGGAGAAGTACAGCCAACGCTCGTTTGGCTATACTTCTCCTGTGGGTCAGAGGAGTGCAGTTCGTTCTGCTCTCTGCTGACATTACAGAAGTCAGTCCAGCCACCACGTCATCACGACAATGGAAGTCGGGATCTGCCTCCAGTGAAGTCAGTCCAGCCACCACGTCATCACGACAATGGAAGTCCGGATCTGCCTCCACTGACATCCAGCTCAGCCTCTCAGCGAGCCACTGAGAGCCTGAGCCAGCCGCTCGCCGTCCCCTCCACAACTCAGCGCTCCAGTGAGCGAGGAGGGGGCAGAGCAGAGAGGGGTGACTGACAGTCAACAGCTGTCTGCTCAGGGAGCTGTCAGAACCAAGCGATCAGCGGTGTTCGATCGCTCATCATCGGACTGATGCTGCATCCACCTACGTAAGTAAAAATTAAAAAAAAAAAAAATTCCCATACATCTCTTTTAAAGTTGGGATCCACCCAGATGACCAGCAGCTGGCTAAGCTTAGCCTCTCAGCATGTTGCTGAGAGCCTGAGCCAGCTTTTCCCTTGAAGGGGAAAAGGAACAGCTATTTTAGTTATAAAATATATTTTTAATATAAAAATATATTGGTAATGAAGCAGATGGTCAAAATGAGAACATCAGTTTTTCCACCTCTTCATTTGCAAGATTGCTATCTCCGCCTTTGAAGACCTGTTCAGCTAAACAACTACTGGAAGTGACAAGCCTATGTGAACAACTATTCCGCATTTCAATCAAGATGTGACTTCAAAGAAACTTTAGATAGATAGGTCCCACCCTTTGTAAAACCTATAAGTTTTTAGCCAGTTAGAGCAATTGTTTTGAAACCAACACAGTGTTGTAATGCTCTCCAAACATGTCTTTCTACCTACATGTTTGTAAAATAAATATATTTTTCAATCTGGCTTCAACAGCCAAAATGTTACTGAAACCCATGAGTTTTGGGGTTTCCTCAACACCCTCCACAGCCTAGTACTCCAGCGAGCGCTGGAGGGGCAGAGCAGAGAGCGGTGACTGACAGTCACCGCTCTCTGCTCAGTGTAGACCGAGAACTGAGTGATCAGCAGTCATGTGATTGCTCAGTTCTTGGTCTTAGAGCCGGCAGGAGACAGCTGCAGCATTCAACCAATGCTGCAGCCATAAAGGTGAATATGTAGGTTTGTCTTGATATCCCACACATCTCCCTCAAAATTTCTGGAGTTCCGCTTTAAGGGTTGGTTTACTTGCCTGTAGGTTAGTCTGCCAAAGACGATCAGAGGTGCCTGTGATAATGGTGACCGAGGAGATCACTGCATTGCCAAACCTGAGGGAGCCTCTTACCCCAACTCTGGTCGATTCAGGCGTCTCCATATTGAATGAAGCCTTACATTTTGTACAGAGAAGGAGCCTGATATGCACAGAGAGATTTTTCAACAATCTAGAGAGGAATTTCTAGGAACAGCAATGTTTGTTTTTTAATTTTGAATAGCATGGTGAAGGCTTAGAACCTCACAAGAATTTTAGCGATGTCTGTGACTTCCCCTCATTTGTGTCACCAGGGCAGGAGGCTAGGCAAAATCTCTTTATTAGATAGCAATAAAAACTTGACAGGTTCTCTTTAACTGCAATATTGGGTGATCTCACAGTCTCTGTAGAGCAAGGTGCTGTGTGTTGTTGTTTTGAACCTTTTTATAGGTGAGCTGTGTGTCTGTCCCTGATCTCATCATGTCTGTGTGTCTGTCCCACTGCTGCAGAGGGAGATCAGTGTCAGGTAAGGGGAAACGTGTCTCTGTAGAGCTGGTGCGGCTGTGGCCGGTCACCTCTTCCTGTGGAAAGATTGCTGTTATTCTCAGAATCTCTAGTACTGTATAAATATAGCTCTGTGCTCTTTTCACACCATCAGGCAACTAACAGAAACTGCAAAAAAACATGTCATTTATTATCTCCTTCTTTGCTTCAGTATGGCAAGAGTAATGATCTGTGTAATCATTATAGAGACTTCCTGCCTGTGGAGTGACAGACCGGCACAATGAGACATAATCTGACTGCAATTAGCGCTTACCATCACATGCTAATTAGCGATTGATTAATTCAAAAATCACTATAGAAAAATCACCTTCCACATTCACTGTTCAATTCGAGGTCCTGTCTGAAATACTAACTCCAGCTAAGGCCCCTTTCACACTTGTGTGACTTGTCCTGCGATTTGGGACTGCAAAGTTGAATGACAAGTCGTACTCCATGATTTCCAATCAGTACCGTTCATATCTGTACGACTTCAAGTCACAACGACTTCAAAGTAGTCCCTGCACTACTTTGGGCTGATTTTAATGCGTTTTGGGGTCCATAGGCATTGCTTCAAGTCCAGACAAAATTGCGGTAAAATTGCACGACTTTTAGGTTGCACAATTGTGAAAGGGGCCTTAATGTTATTTCTTTAGTTCTGGATAGAGTTGGGAAGATTTAAAGCTGAACTCCATGCTTAATAAATATTGGCTAAATATGAGAGGTATGTGTATTCTTCCTTAAATCTTGGTTTGCTTTGTGTATTCCTATTTAGCTGTACAGAAACTTCTGCCCTTTGCCTCTGTGTAATAAAGACCGGTCACTGCTGCTCTCTCTCCTTGTGCAGAGTGACTGGTCTTGTCTCCGCCCCCTCTCCAGTAGTTGTAGTTTTCTGCAGGTGTAGAAAGATAATCCACACACCGGTAGTTGCTCGTAAAAAATCTTCATCTTTATTCAGGAACCAAAGAACACAACTGCTGATAAGATCAGTTGACGTGTTTCAGCCTATAAGGCCTTAGTCATAACTACATTTAGACACAAAACTTTGAAATATATAGTGACTCTACATATCACAGACTCCACTCATTCATTGTCCTAATTGATTGCAGGCAATTAGCAAAAATTAGAATCAATTGTAGTGTATACTAAGGAGACCCATGTATGTGCCACTTAATATCCACAAACTACACAATGATAATATACATAGATAAAAATGTTTAAAAAAAAAAAAAGGTATAAAGAGACCAAGAGGGAGGAGAGACACTGGAGAGAGACAGTTTAATGTATGTGCAGATCTAGATCCCATCTCAGGTTTAACCCCTGGGGTGATCTGGAATTAAGTATAAAAATCCACCATGCCTCTCTTCCTAGTAACCTTCTCTCCCTATCATATACAAGCAAAATTCATCACAGAAAATCATCAAAAAAATTCTATAGAACTTTAGTAGCGCAAGGATGCTAAAACCTTCCTATCATAAAGTGCATAGAGTGCTAAATATCATATAATTAGCATAAAACTGATAAATGTGAAGAGGGTCTTGTTCGTGCTGATATTGGGATCACCACAAGATGTCACCACCCCCAGTGCAGGGAATATGGCCAAAATGCACACTCACCTGAAAACCATGCCTAACCACTCTCATGGAATAGGCTGAGAACGCATAGATAAATCAAACAGCTTCCTCCCGGTAATACTGGCCGCTGCACAACCTCCTCCTCTCACATATATTATATGGGTGATAAAACAAAAGGCACTTCCATAGCGTGATACCGTTTTGACATAAATTTATTTCACAAAACAATCCACATCACACTCACTTGTTAAAAGGTCATTTAGAGCAAAAAAGTACACTGGTTCAGGATCTGGTAGCGCTGAGAGTGCTGTCCGCGGTCCCGCTAGGCACACCGAACGCCAGAGACTCCTTCCCAATCAACATATAGTTCCTAGGCACACCGAATGCCAGAGACTCCTTCCCTATCAACATATAGTTCCTAGTGGACGCCTAGTCCACTAGGAACTATATGTTGATGGGGAAGGAGTCTCTGGTGTTCGGTGTGCCTAGCGAGTGACTGGTCTTGCCTCAGCCCTCCTCCTGTCATTTTCTGCAGGTAGAGTGTAGTGGGTGGGACCTGCTGGGCCCCTCCCACAGATTTCCTTTCTCTTTGTGCTGGATTACTGGTCTTGTCTCCGCCCCTTCCTGTCATTTTCTGCAGGCAGGTTGTAGTGGGTGGGGTTTGCTTGGCCCCTCCCACAGCTCTGCTCTCTCTCCTTGTGCAGAGTGACTGGTCTTGCCTCCGCCCTCCTCCTGTCGTTTTCTGCAGGTAGAGTGTAGTGGGTGGGACCTGCTGGGCCCCTCCCGCAGCTTTGCTTTCTCTCTTTGTGCTGGACTACTGGTCTTGCCTCCGCCCCTTCCTGTCGTTTTCTGCAGGCAGGGTGTAGTGGGTGGGACCTGCTGGGCCCCTCCTACAGTTCTGCTCTCTCTCCTTGTGCAGAGTGACTGGTCTTGTCTCCACCCCCTCCTGTAGTTTTCTGCAGGCAGAGTGTAGTGGGTGGGACCTGCTGAGCCCCCCGATAGCTTAGCTTTCTCTTTGTGTAGGGTGACTGGTCTTGTCTCCACCCCCTCCTGTAGTTTTCTGCAGTCTGTATTGGGTGGGACCTGCTGGGCTCCTCCCACAGCTCTGCTTTCTCTCTTTGTGCTGGGTGACTGGTCTGGCCTCTGCCCCCTCTTTTAGTTTTCTGTAGACAGCATGTAGTGGATGAGACCTGCTGGGCCCCTCCCACAGCGCTGATCAATGTACAGGAAATGTAGGATGTCACGGCCACTTTTACAAGGCATGCAAAGGCATTTGGTACTTACAAAGCAGGTTTATATCATTTGTGGCTATTAAGGAATATATTTTTAACAATTCTGTTTGGCTAGCCTGCAGCTTTAAGTTTCTGTCAGGAGTTTAAATCTAGCTGTGACTCTAGTTGGGGGATATTTATTATCTTCCTGTTTGGGTGACACTAGGAAAGGGAGGATTGTCCCTGGAGCAACACGGACAGCAATTAAAAACATTGTCAGAAGTGCTAACCTGTCCCCGCTCACACTACAACTGTGATTTGTCTATGTGAAGAGATTTTCACTTAAAACTGAACTTTACCCATAATAGTTTGATAACAGTTAATGTTCTTTAACAAAAGAACATGCATTCCACATTAATAAATATGCTACCAAAATTAGTGTATGCTGTTAATTGCCTATAGCATTGCTCCTGTGTTTTTTTGGGGTTTTTTTTTTTTTTTTTGCTTGAGGCTACCATTTTGTTGAAGCCCAGAACTGTCACTTCCTTATAGGAAACTCTCCCACTCTCCTTGGTCTTAAAAAATATATGTCACTTTCTGCAGTTAAAATGTGTTCATTTTTAGCCTTGATTATATATATTAGCTCAACCAGAGGGGAATGCTGACAGGAGCTTTACAGTGTTAGAGTTCATATATTTAAAGGAGAGAGAATATTTGGGAGATAAGTCACTATCCCTGTAAGTTTAACTCTGAGATTGTCCTGTCACCTCTCCTGTTTTTCTTTTCTCCCTCCCTAACCTGTGTTTCCTCCACATAGACTGTGTCATTCCTGTTGCTTTCTTCCCCCTTCAGCAACAGTAAATCTTAAAGCTGTCAGGAGATCGGCCTCTAGTGGCTATGATTTTAGGCACAGTGCCGAGAATAGAAAGCAACTGAGCATGTGCAGAGCAGGGAAAGACTGTGCCTTACTGGATTTTACACAGTATAGCCACCTATTTTTATTACAGGACTTAATTTTCTGACTAAAGTTCCACTTCTATAGGCTGAAATAGTTTTACCTTCACGCATAAAATGTATATCCAGGCCCCCCCCCCCCTAAAAAGTCTCCCCTGATACTTACTTGAGCTGAACTCGTTCTAGCGATGTGCACAAGAGGAGCGGCTCTCACGGGTCTCTCTCTCGTTATCAGCTGAGACCCAGCCTTTGGCTCCCACTGCTGGGGGGGGGGGGGGGGGTTAGGGCCGATTCCTACCATCTGTGTCTATGGACACAGCCAGCGCGGCAGCAAGCCTGCATTAGTGCCCCAATGGGAAGCAGCTTCCTATGGGGGCACTCACTGGAAAGGAGGAGTTAGGAAGGTTGGGCAGGGACCCAAAAAAATGGGGCATCGGGGCTGCTTTGTGAAAAACCATTATTAGGCCTGCCTCATGCACACTGGACGTTATACAAACACCAGTAGCGTTAGCTGTAGCTGTAGAATTAGTTTTTCAGCGTTTTTGCAGTAGCATTTTTCAGCTTTTTTTTAGTTTATTATTTTTTTTTTAGCAAAACTATACTCACAAAAGCTTATGGCTCAAAAACCCTGACAGTGTTTTTCAGCTTTTATCAGAGTTAGAGCGTTTGTACAGCTAAAAAACTCCTCTTAAAACCCCCTAGTTGTGTTTTTTTTTCCAGCCAGAAAACACCCCTGCCAAAAACTGCTGATAACAGCCTATGTGTGTATGGAGACATAGGAGAACATGTTGGGGAGTTTACTGGCTGCAGAAAAAAACTTCTGACGGCAAAAACAGCCGCTGTAAAATTGTCCATGAAGTCATGTGTCGCAAGTTGCAGGACAAGTCGCACAAGTGTAAATGGGGCCTAAGGCCTCACGCACACTGGACGTTATAAAAACGTGAGGCAGCATTGGCTGTAGAAAGCTGTAGAATGAGTTTGGGAGCATTTTTGCAGTAGCTTGTTTCAGAATAACATGCTGGGGAGTTTATTGGCTGCAGAAAAAAAGGTCTGAAGCTAAAAACAGAAGCTGTAAAAACAGCCAGTGTGCATGAGGCCTTAGAATTACTTTATCTTCCTGTCTTCAGTGAAGACACAGACGGCAATAAAAACTAGACAGAGACTTTAACCCTCCCCCGTTCTATCTGTAGCATTGCCCCCTTAAGGACTGCTGGATTTTCACACTTTCGGGTCCCCCTGGGTTACCGTTAGCAACTTTGACTTTCACAGTCTATCACTTTACTTCTTGGCTGAGTCAATAACTAGTCCAGGGGTATGTAGTTGTTTTGTGTTTTATTTATAAGTTAGGGATGGGAGAAGGGAATAGTAGGATACTCCAGATAACTATACACAAGACTTTGGAGGACATCTATCTCTTGCTACAACCAGGCTGTTGATCCACCTTGCCACTTAGGTGAATTTAGGGTTAAGTCTCTCTCCAGATGACTTGATGAACTAAAGTTATCTTCAGGACACTCTCCTAGTATTCTCTTTCTTGACCACTGGCACCCGTCCACTGACTATCCTACTCCGGGGTGGCCCCCTCAGGTCAGGCCCCTTGACACGATCCCCTGTACTCACAATACTGTTTTTCTAGGGTCTCCAGTGTCTCCCCACTAAGTCAGCTTTCCTGGACCTCTGGGTTCAGCTCCGTTCCTCTGGCCCTCAGGACGACCTCCTGATGCCACGTGCCACTGCTACAGAGGAGGAGGCAGCCGTCACCCTCCCTCTGGGACTCCGCTCTCCAGCCAAAGACCCCGCAGCACATGTGCTCCTGGCTTTTATACAGTATCCCAGAACGCACTGGGACAGCCTGTCTCTGACAATCACCAGGACTGTATCAAAACCTGTGTATCCATTGGTCAGGTTTCCTCCCACTGTCCAACATGCCTTCTTATTGGACCAGAGTGAAACACTCTCTAGACTGAATGAATCACATACTGAGCACACTGAGCAGACCTCAGTAACAGATCCTGCTCTCTGCTAGAAAGAAAGCAATATAGATTTACCTGCTGCTCCTCTGATAGGCAGACAGAGCCAAAAACTATACTGGCACCTACCTAGGAGGGTGCTACATATCTAAAGCAAAATAAAATGTTTTAGCTGGAGTAAGAATTTAAAAAGACAGATAAGCAGTTGTATTTGTTGAGCTGCTGAGCCCACGTTGAGGTTACAGGAATCTGACACTCCCAGAAGTGTCGAAAGTCACAGTGTTCAGGAGTTTCTCAACAAAGATTGCATATATTTTGGGCACATAAAAGATGATGGTGCAGGACTCCTTATCAACGACGGTCACAGGAAACTAAAAAATATATCACTGACAATATAAGTGACTTTTTCCGACTCCATTTTTTCCTAATGCAATTTTTTGCTCTGACCCACCAATGGTCAGGCTTCAGCTAGGAGGGTGTCAGGCCCCGGCTAGGAGGGTGTCAGGCCCCGGCTAGGAGGGTGTCAGGCCCCGGCTAGGAGGGTGTCAGGCCCCGGCTAGGAGGGTGTCAGGCCCCGGCTAGGAGGGTGTCAGGCCCCAGCTAGGAGGATGTCAGACCCCACCTAGGAGGGCGTCAGACCCCGGCTAGGAGGGTGTCAGACCCCGGCTAGGAGGGTGTCTGGCTCCGTCTAGGAGGATGTTAGGCTCTGCCTAGGAGGGTGTCAGGCCCCGGCTAGGAGGGTGTCAGGCCCCGGCTAGGAGGGTGTCAGGCTCCGACTAGGAGGGTGTCAGGCTCCGACTAGGAGGGTGTCAGGTCCCGGCTAGGAGGGTGTCAGGCCCCGGCTAGGAGGATGTCAGACCCCACCTAGGAGGGTGTCAGACCCCGGCTAGGAGGGTGTCAGACCCCGGCTAGGAGGGTGTCTGGCTCCGTCTAGGAGGATGTTAGGCTCTGCCTAGGAGGGTGTCAGGCCCCGGCTAGGAGGGTGTCAGGCCCCGGCTAGGAGGGTGTCAGGCTCCGACTAGGAGGGTGTCAGGCTCCGACTAGGAGGGTGTCAGGTCCCGGCTAGGAGGGTGTCAGGTCCCGGCTAGGAGGGTGTCAGGCCCCAGCTAGGAGGGTGTCAGGCCCCAGGTAAGAGAGTGTCAGGCCCCAGATAGAAGGGTATCAGGCTCAGTCTGTACATATTACAGGAAGGGTGATCGTGCCGTAGAAGTGCTTCTGTTGAGCTGTAGCGTTTCTTTAGCTCTCTCTCACGCTAGACACGGCTCTCATCTTCTCAGATCAGTCTGGTTAAAGGTGTCTGTGTGCGTATAGGGGGAAGGGGGGGGGGGCAGATATTTTCCACTGTGGGTCAGGCAGAGATGAAGGCAGGAAATTGCCCCCTCCTTCCTCTCACAGCTCTCTCTCCCTCCCCCGCACGCCATACAGGAAACCCTCATCTGTGTCACCTACGCTCGGACACTGCATCTTCACCACTATTTTAAGAACAGACTTTCGTTTATGATCAGTTCAACTAAACCAAAAAAATAGAGAACTAATAACACAAATATAACTATACACAAATATGTATATAAAAATTGTCACATGTAAAATTCTATATTTGACACTGAACAGAACTGGGCTGCGGCTTGCCTGGGGTGTCAGGAAAATATTGGTCTCTGGTGACTCTGCGTAGATAACAAATGACATGACTGTATTCCCGGCCCAAATTCACCTGCATTTAATTTATATGTTTCTGACACAATTCCATGAAGGCCAAGATGTCCCACAAAGTGACAGTTACGGAGCTTGGGGAGATTACCTAGGGGTGCGGGGAGATTACCTAGGGGTGCGGGGAGATTACCTAGGGGTGCGGTTGCAGCAACTGTGTTTTCTTCAAGTCCAGGTATGCATCAAACACGGGGGAAAAAAATAACACCAATGGGCCCTTTAAAAAAAAAAAAAAAAAAACAACCATGGGAATAAAAGGTGATTGCTGTACAGCCCCCCCCGTGCCCCCACCCCCAGCAGTGTTTCCCAACACCCAGAGCTGTCACATTTTGCTGGACAGCTTGGCCTGCTTTTAAATGTAAAAAAAATAAAAACAGCGGAACATAAAAATGAGGATTTAATGTAAATAAATGATTCATAAAATGCTAAATAAAAATTTTAAGGGTAACTCCACTTTTATGGAAACAAAAAGAGCAAAAAAAAGTCATATTGTAATTGAATGTTATTAAAAATTACCTTTCCTTTTCAATCTTCAGCTCTGTCATTTTCTGTAAAATCCAATATGGCGACCTGGTGGTGTTCTGTACACAAAATGTATACAGAACGTCCCCCCAGAAACATAATTTCCTCCTTGTGTGATTGGCTCACTGATTTTCCCAGAAGTCTGCACTAAGATACAAGTCAGGTATTGGGCATCTCCAGCAACAAAAATGTAATTTTTACTGACATAGTCCCAAAGGTAAATCACGTCTACAGGGATGCAGACCCTGCCACTTTCCTCATTAGAGCCCTGCAGGTGCAGCAGCTGTTAATTATAAAATCACTCCCATTCACATTCAGTTTTCACATAGACACAGAGAAACAAACAGCTATTTCTTCAGAATAACAAAAGGTAAGAATCTGCAACGTTTATTAAAATCCTTGCAATGTACACAGACCACCCAGAGGGGAATGTTTTTTTTCCCCCCTCAAAAAAAGTGGAGTTGCTCTTTAAAGCTGAACTCCAGGCAGAAGAAACAAGTTAATGCAGCTGTTTTTTTTATTATTTTATAATGCAATTGACAATAAGCATCATTTGTTCAATAAAAGAAGATAATAATAATGTACTTTTGTTGTTCTGTGTTTATTAAATGTAACAAGAAGTGTAATTACCTAAAGTTTGCTTAGTTTTAGCTCCTTGGAATCCATGTACAGCAGAGCCCAGGCTAGGAGATGGAGAAACAGCACAAGGAGCCAGTTAGCTGTGCTGCGTGTGCTAACAAGGAACTGATAGTATTAGAGAACAGAGTGACAGACTGTTACTAGAAACATCAGGTTTCCTGTGATAACAGACAAGGCTGTTGTGTGGCACAGCTGTGTAAATCTCAGGACTGCATGGACAGACATACAAATCCAGTGGCAGTAAAAATATCTCCAATTTAGGTATTTTATCTGTGTATTTAGCGGATTGCCTGGAGTT
The DNA here is from genome assembly GCF_965119305.1 of Pelophylax lessonae. NCBI lineage: Eukaryota > Metazoa > Chordata > Amphibia > Anura > Ranidae > Pelophylax > Pelophylax lessonae. The sequence continues at coordinate 207,815,972 of NC_138778.1, forward strand.
CAGCTTAAGTAAACCTGTGCAGTTAAAAATTAGATTGTGATATCAGATAAAAGGTAAAGAAGGAAGGAAGCAATACGCAGTGCAATGATTGCTTGAAGTGATACTAAAGCATTTTTCACTTGGATGGTTCTAGTAGGGCTTATGTGCTCTTGCTCTGCTTTTTAAAAAATGTCTCCTCTCTTCTTGCTCTGACGACTGTGCCCCGGCCAGGCTGGCTGGCTTCAGGTATGTCGGTGCCCGCTAGGACCACTACATGCCCAATGATGTTTAGAACTACAATGTGCAGCTATTCCTGAGAGGGACACCGAGACAACACCATGCTGATAAGGGAGCCGCTGTCAGTGGAGGAGGAGAATAAACATCAAAATTGCAGCGCTCATAAATGATGATAAAATTAGGCCAAGGTAGTGATTGACCGATATAGTTTTTTCATTGCCGATACCGATATTTTGGTCATCGCATATCGGCCGATATTGGCCAAATTTTTGTACATTAAAAAAATGTTTCTCTTACGTCCTCCGACAGTCGCCGCCTCCTCTAAGTCATCACTGTTGGGTATTGTCCACCTATCCGTAGGAATAGCTAGGCATATATATAGTCAAAAGACAAAAGGTATTAGCATATACACACCCACGGGGGCTGTCCCATCCGGTCAATACCCCCCCCCTGCATCACCACTCCCAACTCAGTTTTAGTTTGCCTAGCTCAGGAATAGTCAGGCTACCTTGTGCTGGGGCTTCAGTCTCAGCCTTCCTAAATCTTTTATTTGATTTTCTTTTTAAATGTCAGTTTTTTTCTCTCACTTTACTAGCTGTTTATTTTGTCAGCTTTAGTGTTAGTTTATTCTTCGGATGAAGATGGAGACCATTGAGCAGGCTTATGCCTTGAAGGAACGGGTTCCGCCCTTCCCTGTTAAGGCGCACTCTACCAGGTCTTTGAGTACTTCCTGGGCCTGTTGGCATCGGGCCTCGGTGGCCCAGGTGTGCATGGCGGCGACTTGGTCGTCAGTGCACACCTTTTCCAAGTTCTACAAAGTAGACGTTCTGGCATCAGCTGATGCTTCTTTTGGCCGCAAAGTTCTCAGTGCGGCTGTGCCATGATGGACCCTTGCATTTTGTCTCTGGGTCCCTGGCTGTTGACATTTGCTTTCCTGGGCTGTTGCTCCTGTTGAGCATTGTTTTTTTCTGTTGCCCAGTTGGTTCTTACGGTGCATGTAAGATTCCTTTCTCTGATGTGGGTACTGCGTTGCCTTTTCTACGGTTGCGTCTCCCACCCCTCATGTCTATACTGCTTTGGGACATACCAACAGTGATGACTTAGAGGAGGCGGCGACTGTCGGAGGACGTAAGAGAAAACTGAATTTTTGTAAAATCTTACCTGTAAAATTCCTTTCTCTGAGTCCTCCGACAGTCGCCGCCCCCGCCCCTCTTTTGGGGTTCTTATTACCTACTGCTATACTACCAAAACTGAGTTGGGAGTGGTGATGCAGGGGGGGTATTGACCGGATGGGACAGCCCCCGTGGGTGTGTATATGCTAATGCCTTTTGTCTTTTGACTAAGTCTATATGCCTAGCTATTCCTACGGATAGGTGGACAATACCCAACAGTGATGACTTAGAGGAGGCGGCGACTGTCGGAGGACTCAGAGAAAGGAATTTTACAGGTAAGATTTTACAAAAATTCAGTTTTTTGTTTTTTTTACTTGACAGGTACTCTTGTGGAGGGGTCTGGGGGTCTAAAAGACCCCAAACCCCTCCTCTGCACTTAAAAGCATTCAAAACGCCAAGTTTGGCTGTTTTGAATGCTGTCATTTCTTTAAATCTGGCGCTGAATACCTGGAAGTGATGTCATGACATCACTTCCGGGTTTTTGCATGGAGACCCGATCAGAGCCGAATGCAGCTTTCATCGGGTCTTCGGCAGCCGTGCAGGCTGGTTGCCCAGGTCTCCCGGTGGAAGGCGACGGGGGGGGGGGAGGGGGCTGGGGTGGCCGTCCCCTCCCGCTCCTTGTAATGACAGCCAAGAGGCTTCTCAGCCGCATCGGTTGCTATTACAAAACAGCCGACCCTCGACTATGGACACCGGTACCAGGGTGGTGCCTCTAGCTGCAGGCATCACTCCGGTAAAGCACTTTCCCGAAATATCAGTAATATCGGCCACCTTGATGGCTGATTCTGATATATCGGGGAAAGTGTATATCGGCTCTCGATATATCGGCTTTGCCCATAACCAGTCGATCACTAGTCCAAGGTTATGGCATCAAAAAGTCCATATAACATCATCAGTCTTTGGCACAAATAGTCCTCATTACAAATTTCACATAAAAAAAACGACCAGGAATCATAATAAGTACCTGTATAACCTGTCTCGATGAAAGGAGAAAAAGGTATATCACAGTTCATAAGGATTCCTTCCAAAGCTCGATTCGTGGGAATAATCGTGAAAAATAGATAATAAATATGTCATGGTGTAGTAGGTTCAATATTCCATTGCAACACAGACAGGGGAGGTGCACCTGTGATGGAAAACATAGACCTGTAGTGCTCAGCTCCTTCACCCCGCATGCAATGCAAACTCACCAGATATTATAAGGTGAACCGCCTATTGCACTCCAATGGTGTCTCCACCCATAGGTTCACAGTAGAAAGGCAGGTAATCACATATCTACATCACATCCACAGATTAGGTGAAATTATCAATCCCATTCATATAGCCAGGATAATTTCACACTTATTCCTCTCCAAGAGTCCACAGGTCAGTGCTTGGTTAAAAAAAATATCATTTATTTTAGTGACATAACATATACAACAATAAAACAAAATGTAGCCACTCACATCTGAAACACCTATACGAGCGGCAACATGACGTTACGTGAGGAGCAGCTCCGCCCAACGCGTTTCCAGCCAATGCTCTTCTTCAGGGGCTTCAGGAGGAGAGCCATGACTTTGGCTCTGTGTCCCTTTTACTCTGCCTGTATGTGTGGCGCTGGGAATGTCTGCTGGTAAGGTTGTAGTGCTAAACAGGAAGCACACAAAATTGAGGCTCCATAGGTCTCGGCAGGCTCGGTGGGGGGGGGGGGCTCTATCATACTAGAAGAGAGGATTTTAAAAAGAATAGTAATAGCATGTAAGTCTTATTATAGGCATCTCGTAAAAAAAAAAAAAAAATAGCTTTCAAGTATAACTAAAGGCAAAACTTTATTTTCAGTTTTTGTTAGGGTGCAGATGGATCAGAACACCTGTCAGTTTTTCGTTGCTATCTGTGCCCCCGTAAGTGAGATTCACCCTATTTGTCCTGTCCTGAAAGTGAGAGTAAAAGAAGATCCCAAATTTTTGGTTGCTCCTAGAAAAGTAAAAGAGGGGAAATCTTCCAACTGGGACACTAGTTCTGGTGATCTGGGGAGTCCCTAAGGAATTCCCTTAAAGTGTTACTAAACCCAGGAGCCTGCATTCACTATATCTGGCCTCCCACAGAGTAAATATAAACTGCTAAACACCTTTTCTTATCAGCGGTATATAGCAGGCTTGTGACTTGTATCAGTGTCTGGTTAAAGCTTGTAGGAGGAATTCCATTCTCCCCTGACTGTCCTGTGAGGCTCCAGGACCCCTGACCCTCTGTCTGGACAATGCTAATTGGCCCTGTGCTGATCACATGCACTCTACCAAGGAAAAAAAGCAATACATATCAAGCTGAGCATGTGCAGAGTGCCCCCCCATCCCCCAATGCTCCGTTCTATCAGGAGATGGATTGGGGACAGTGAAAAAAAGGGGAGGATCGGAGAAGACAGAATAAAACAGCCTTTTTACACAGGATTAAACCCTTAGGTTCCACAGTTAGTATAGCAAGCATGCTTTACAGCAGGGGTCTTCAAACTATGGCCCTCCAGTTGTTTAGGAACTACAATTCCCATCATGCCTAGTCATATCTGTGAATGTCAGAGTTTTACAAAGTCTCATGGGATGTGTAGTTCCTCAACAGCTGGAGGGCTGTAGTTTGAGGATCCCTGCTTTACAGCATATACAGGCTGATTTTACTGTTGTGGGTTAAGTAACACTTTAATTTTAAGGGATTTCCTTTCACTTCCTGTTTGGCTATGGGACAGGAAGTGAAGGGAATCCTCTCCAATGGGACACAGATGCCAAAAAAATAAACTGTCATGGGTTATAACCCTCCCTTGCTCTATCCAAAATGGAAAAAAAAAAGTTTTGCCTCTACTTTAATATCAACACTTACAAGAATCAAAGCCCATGCTGGAAGAATAGCTTTCATATCACTGTAAAACATAGAGCAGAGATGGGCACAGTAACCTTACTAATCAGTTATTCCCTCAGTAATGGAATCTGATTGTTATTGGCAGCAGCCATGAGACCCCCTTCTCTTTTCAGAGACAAGTCATGAGCTGTGAGGTTGTGTGGGTTGGCAGAACTGCAGCCATCTTGTCTACCCCTCTCACTATTCCCTCCTCTCCTTTATTTTTCCATGTGTGGTCGGTACTCATCCCATCTCTTCCTGTGTGTGTTCTGGTCAGAGGAAACTCCGCTGGGACATGTGAGAACGGCGTTCAGCCTGCGTGTGTCTTCATTCCCATTAACACTTTTTCTGTGTGTGCGCCCTGCAGTGATTGGCTCATCCTTGAGCAAGCTACCCTTCACAGCACTAACCTGGAAGTGTCCTTCTTTGCAAGCTGACCTGTTCACGGCAAGCTGTGTGTGAGATTTGCAACGCTGGGGGGGTCAAATGACGAGGTCTTCCAGCAAGCTGGGAAAGGGATGTGACCTGGAATTTGGTTTTCCATGTATAATGGGTACAAGCCCTTTTATCACCTATGTGAGATCACATCAGAAGCAACTGTCCCTAAAAACCTTCTCTCCATCCTCAGGGTGAAGGATGACTTGAGCCATGTGGCATTCACTGCACAGGAAAGAATCATTTCATTTTCCAGCATGGTGGACAATCTCGAATGATCTCATTGGTTTGGTTGCATCTCTCACTGTGATTAAGCTACATTGCAATATCTTTTAGATCTACCAGAACTATGTAATGTGAAGGCTTACCTCGACAATCCATTCTGTATCCAGGCAGGCCTTCCAACTGCATAGCTATTGGAAGATTAAACGAGATTGTACAATCTGATTGTCTAGATCAGTAATGACGAACCTTGGCACCCCAGATGTTTTGGAACTACATTTCCCATGATGCTCTTGCACTCTGCAGTGTAGTTGAGCATCATGGGAAATGTAGTGCCAAAACATCTGGGGTGCCAAAGTTTGCCACCACTGGTCTAGATTAAATTCTGATCAAAAGTAATGTACAATGATTCTATGATTTCTTGAAGAAAAGGAGAGAAATACAAGGGAAGCCATTGCTGACTATTTGCCTGGCTGGTCCTCTGGTTTCATCATTTTTGGACTCACACCAAACACAAAGATGAAGAAATTTAAATTTAGTGGCTGCATGCTTCTTTTAGGTTAGTGACCTTGAAAGTATGTAAATCGGAAACAGCCAGGCAGGTAGTATTTTCAGCAATGGCAGCCTATGTATTTTCCCAGAATATGTTACCTATAAGGTTAAAGACTCAAGTAACACCCCTTTATGCCATTACAAAGCAGACATCCACTACTTTTCTCACCTCATCCCGATCCCCTGTTCCAGCCACCATGAACATCTTTCTGGGTATAGTGGGATGTCAGATCCCCAACCTTCAACTTGCTGCAGCCAATCAATAAGCCCAAGCTCTGATCCAAGAACGAGGAACATGCATAGCAATAGGGTGTCTTAAAGGGTAAGTTCACCTTTCCAAAAAAAAATGCCTATGCAGGTAAGGAGTGTTTGTAGATAAAAACAGACCTTCCAGTTCTGACCAGTGGCGGTCCGTCCATTGGGGGCGCAAGGGCACTGCCCCCCCTGTTAATACGTCCGACCCCTAATCTACATGCAGGGCGCTTGACGCATAGATTCCAATGGGTTTTTTTTTTTTTCTTTTGGAAGCACGTGATTAGAGCCAGAGGCTCTAATAGGCTTCAAAAAAGGGTGGGCTCGGGGCGCAGGGTACTGCGTCCTGAGCCCACCCAGTTGTGTGACAATATATCACACTGATTCTCCTCCCAGCCAATCAGGAATCGGGTCCTGAGACCCGTTACCCGATTGGCCGAAAGGAGAGGCCAGGCTATTGGCCAAGGAAGAGGAGGAGGGAGGAGACGCAGGGGAAGCCGCCGCTGCTGCTGCAGGGTCCAGGGTGAGTGAGCTGGTGATGGGGGGGGTATGGTGTGGTCCGTTTGACGCCCCCCCCCCGGCTCATTGAGCACCAGCCACCACTGGTTCTGACTGAAGATGAATAATGTTCTTGGCCATTTACATACCTGATGAAGCCTGACTGAAAGACTCCCAGGATATTGCTGTGAGGCCTACTTGCTACTTCACAGGAGGGCGCTCTTTCTCTAATTCAAACCCCCTCACATGCTCTTTTTCTCCCCTGATGCAGTAGCTCTGAGCTCAGCATTTCAAAACTCCCTCCTGTGATGGTGGAGGTGAGCAGTGATGACTAGGCCTCTCTTAGCAACGTCCTGGGAGTATTCCAGTCAGGCTTCATCAGGTATGTAAATGGCCTACACCTGTAGCAAGAACATTATTCATCTTCAGTCAGAACTGGAAGATCTGTTTTCATCTACAAACACTCATTACCTGCATAGACAGTTTTTATGTAAAAGTGAACTATCCCTTTAAACTGGAGAGCGCAAAATCTGGTGAAGCTGTGCGTGGTAGCCAATCAGTTTCTGACTTCAGATTGTTCCATTAGGCTTTGACAAAAAAAAAAAACCCTGAAAGCTGATTGGTTTCTATGCAGAGCTGCACTAGATTTTGCACTCTAGTTTTAGTAAATTAACCTGACTGTGCACAAAATGATCACAATGGGCACAATTCACTAAGCGATATTTTACCGCATCCGAGTATGCAGTGAATTACCGCACAACGTTCCGGGAAAAAAAACTGCAATTCACAAAGAAACTCTCCTTTAAAATCTCGCATGCGTTGTCTTTCCAAAGTAAGCCTTAAATACTGCATGAAAGCATGCAGTAAGTTACCACAAGCATCTGATATGATGCTTTTTCAAAAAATTGTTAGGGTCCTTTCACACGAGCAGTGCGTCTGGCGGACTCCGTTTTGCTCAGCGGGGATCGATCCGACGATCCTTGCTGAGCAGGCGGATGACAGCTCCATCTCCACTTACTTTACAGAGACCAACCTGTCAGATCTCCGCTCTCCTCTATGGGGGGGGGGGGGGGGGATTGAATGAAAACGGACTGCCTGTCCATTTTTCATCTGATTCTATTCGATCCGATTCTCCAAACGAATGGAAAATAGGGTTTCTATCGGTCTGGATTTCACGGACAGGATCGGATCAGATAGTAGCGAGTGTCAGCAGACATGTCACCACTGACGTCCACTGCCCCATAGAGGTGCATGGAGCATCTGATAAGATCCGCCTGAAAAACTGACAGGGACCTTATCAGAAAGCCCGTGTGAAAGGGGCCTTAAGCCCCGTACACACGAGTCGAAATTCGGCCGGGAATTTTCGTCCAACAACCGATCTGCCGATTTTCGGCTTGTTGGTATGATGCTTCCGACAACCGACTCCGACTTTTCGGCCGAAAAAATTCTGGTGTGTAGGCTATAAAATTTTTGTCCTCCGTCAAAACACGTCCGATTTTCGTGCAGTCAGTACAGATTTCGACAGGGAAAAATCTTATGAGCAAGAATGGGCATGTTCAGAGAAGAAAGAACACAAAGGAAGCAAACCAACACATGACATCACTTCTGAAGTAGAATTTTGTTGTGCTGGAAAATTCGTGTGCAGTCTAGGCACATTCCAACCAACAAAACACAACTCTGGATAAAAGATGGACGACCGATCGGCGGAAATTCGTTGCGTGTGTATGAGGCTTTAGACAGCCAGCAGTATAGTTATGGCTGGTATGGTATGGCTTCTCAGTGTTGAGGGCTCAAGGTAACCTATGAGTTGGGTATAAAGCTCCATGATAAGTGGTTTGGATAACCTGAACTGCTTTGATAAGCAAAACTTCTGCAAGGTTTCAGCATCCATGAGTTGACCCAGCAGTGTGCGTCCTTAAAACGTCTTCCTTTTAAAAGGACCACCTGAGATCTCCCCCTCCTCTACTGCATTGCTTTAAATTCCAGAAGACTGGATTCCAATGGCTCCATCCTCTTTGCTATGCCATCTGCCAGCCTCCAGAAACAGCTCACTAAAATCTAGCTGACATCTGCTCCAGCTTGCACTTTCCCACCTATTTTTTTAAACCAATCACTGGGGGCGGGGTCTGACCATTGCCATAGTTATCGCAAGCTTGGACCAGTACTTAATTACCGCATGCATTTATTTATTTATTTCCTGTTGTTAATTGACTTTAATGCCTTTTTATGCGGTATTTAACAAATGTTTTTGGTGTTTGCGCTAAATACCGCATACGAGCAATAGTGAATTGACATTATTACATGCGTTAAGTGGTCATGTGACCGCCAGAACGCATGAGATTAGTGAATTGTGCCCTATGCATGTCACCAAACAGCATCCTCCGATAACTAAAATATCAGATTAGCACGATTTGTTCCATTACCCTGTGGGTGCATTTCAGTTATAAAGCAGACCTGTAGTCGGGTGGGATTTGGTGATTTGTTCTTATAACGAATCAAAAATATTGGATGAAACTGCATGTAGCATATAGAGTGTCACTTGCATCTGAATGACAAATGGCTAAGACTTTTAGTGTGCTCTTCTGGCTGGTGTGCAACATCTGTCTCTGTTCTACCACTAGGGCGGCGCTGGCGTCTGCCCACCAATCACAGCCTCTCCCACGGACGCTGAGCGTTTTGAAGGAGACCCCTCAAGTGAACGTCATGCACACAATAATTAGGTAGGTGATTTCCATGCAGCTCTTCCCTTACACTTCCCAGTTCTAATCCCCCAGCAATACTGTGGGGTTGATTTAATAAACCTGGAGAGTGCAAAATCTGATGCAGCTCTGCATAGAAACCAATCCGCTTCATGTTTTTTTTCATCAAAGCTTAATTGAACAAGCTGAAGTTAGAAGCTGATTGGCTATCATGCACAGCTGCACCAGATTTTGCACTCTCCAGTTTTAGTTACTCAACCCCAGCGTGTGTATCTCTGTATTACTGATTGTTTCTCTAATATACCTTTATTTCTCCCCAATCAGGAACCGGGAGACAAGCCGGGACGAATTCATCTTTTACTCACGGCGACTAATGAGGCTTCTTATTGAGTATGCGCTGTCTTTCCTTCCCTTTAGGGTGAGTCTTTGTAAATGGAGTAATGCTTGCTAATGCCTACACTAAAGGAGAGACTGATATCCAAATAAGTATAAAATGTTACACTTATTATACTGAGTTCACACTACTATGTGTCAGTTTAATAAACAATCTGCACTTAACATGATTTAGCCCCCGTTCACACCGGTGCATTTTGTCATGCAATTTGACAGTTCAGAATCACATGACAAGTTGCACCCCATTGTCGGAAATTGACTGCACTCCTTTTGACGATTTCAGTGCGACTTGCATAGACTTCTGTCCCACTTTTGTTTTCCTTTTCTGGAACACAGTCTCACTTTACAGCCCATTCACACTGCCGCGACAGGATTTTGTGGGGCGACCTCGGCGCGACTTGCACGGACTTCATATAATTGAAGTCAATGCAAGTCGCCTCCAGGTCGCCCCAAAGTAGTACATGACCCTTTTTCTAAGTCGGAGCAACTTGTGTCGCTCCTATTAGAACAGGTCCTGTACTATTCAATGGCGAGTGACCGACTGCGACTTGTCAGGCGACCAAGTCACCTGACAAGTCGCGCTAGTGTGAATGGACCCTTAAGGCAACAGTAAATCAATAAGCATAAACTGCAATCTAATGTGATTAGATAACACACTAGAGACTGGAACACAAAGAAAATACCCCATTTGACCATCTGCCAAGCTGACAACCGGCCCTGGCAAGATGACTGGGAGCAGCGGGCCCCAGCGTATACGGGCTATGGCCAGGGTATATAGAAATGATTTTTAGTGTATTTTCAGTCTTCAGACAGAAAATTAACTGACCTTAACGTGACGTTTTTCCTCTTCTTTTTAGCAATATAGTTTATGTGACAAATCCAAATAAAGTGTCCGATGCCAGTGTCTCCTGCCTTGTGTGGTGGGTTCTTCTTCTGACCCCTGAGTTACTGTTGAGTCTGGTTGTAATGTGGGGGGGGTCAGAGGATGAACCACAATACGTGGCAAGGACACGGGCATTCAATAATTCCTGAAGTTTTATGTGCCGGAGAGTCTTATGAAGGCTGCAGCGCTGGAATGGAGGAAAGATGGGAGACATGACTCACCGGAGAGTTTTTTTTTATACCTCTTCTCTTGTGGCATTTTTTTAATTTTATTTATTTATTTATTTTATCCAATAGGGTCCCCTTGGCATACATTGAATTTTAAAAGGAAAATGTGATGGCATCTGTCAAATAGTTTTATCACTTTTTTTTTTTTTCTAACAATGACCCACCTTGTCCAGTGCTTCAAGGTCCTCGTAGACTTTTACTAAAGAGTTGGAATTTAAATCAAAGGAGCTAAAACCACTTCACTACTGATAACTCAGCAAAGGCAGAATGACTGTAAAAGAAAACAATTCTTGATGCCAGCTCTACTCTCATGTAACAGATACATAGATGATTCTCTAAGCATTTATTCATCATAGTGTCTGAAGGAGAGAAGGCAAACAGGTTCTGCCATTGACCTTATACTTATGATGGTGAATGTGCATTGTTTTCTATGTGACCTCTCTCCATTCCTAACGACTAGAGATGGGCTCGGGCCTGTTAGGGATCCCACCTGCCTGATCCCGCCGGGAAGCCGACACTGCACTCCGCTAATCACAAGCAGTGAGACATTTCCTGATCTGTGCAGCTGCGGATCGGGAAATGTCTCACTTCCTGTGATTAGCCGTGTGCAATGTCGGCTTCCTGGCGGGATCAGGCAGGTGGGATCCCGAACACGTCCATGCCTATTCCTACTATGTACATCCAGACCCCTGAGGACCAGAATAAGTGAACATTTCCATGGAGCCTCATACAGTAATGATAAGAATTTGTCTAATGTATCTAAATGTATGTAGAGGAGAAGCGTTTTAACCTCAGGCTACACGGGGGGTTCTTTACTGTTAGGGCTACAAGATTGTGGAATTCTCTACCACAAGAGGTGGTTTCTGCGGGAAGTATGGTGGCTTTCAAAAGACTCTTGGACGTACATCTCAAGGATCAGAACATTCAGGGGTATGAGAGATGATTACAGCCACACACACCTACACAGGTTGAACTGGATGGACTATTGTCTTTATTCAACCTCAACTACTATGTAAACACTTTAAATATGTGACCATGGAAATATGACTTCCTGTACCTTTCAAGGATTAGAAAGGGTTGGTTTGTCCTTCCGAGGGGGTGATATCCACCGCAAGCTCCTATCCCCGGAGGTATGGTGGATATTTAACCTCCAAACAAGGATGCCTTTGGGAATGAATCATCGTTATGATGTGGATCTTTTCCTTAAGTTAATTATTACATGATCCGTGTTTGTGTATGTTTCATGTATTTTAATGTACCATATATTTTGTTCCATTTTGGCTGTCATCTATTTTAACTAACACACATTGGAAATGACTTCCCTCCTACAATTTGTAACAGCTGTTGGACCTTTTTGGTCAGCACAGCACTTTTTTAATTGATTGGTATGGGGGTGGAGTCTCCTATTATGTGTGTATATATGTGTAATATATATATATATATATATATATAATGTTTTTTCATATGTTGTGTGTGCTGTGACCAAGGCTCATCGCCGAAACGCATTAGCCACCTTGTCTATTTTACTCAGGTGTCACAATAAAGAATTGGAAGATTTGCAGAGTTGCCGGCTGTCCATTTGATTGACATTCTATTCCTACTAATGACCCGTCTCCTCTCTCTGCAGAGCTGCACTGTTCAGACCCCACAAGGACACGAGTATGAGGGAAGGACGTTTGATGGGAAACGAGTGAGTGGCCAGGAATCTGTTGGGGTATTTTGTGACGTGGGGGCGTTGAGTACACAGAATCTTTAGTCTTCTAACCTGCATTAAAATAGCACCAGAATGAATTTAGTCACTTGCAGCCCCTTACAAAATACGTCCGTATGAGACTTATTTAAAGGATAAGTTCACTTTTTTAAAAAAAATAATAGATTCACATTTTTTTGCAGATAACAAAATGTGCATTTATTCTTTTTTGAAGTTGGAGCCTGGAAAGCATTGCACCAGTAATCAGCTGGTGCCATGCAGGACTCCTGCGCACTGTCAGTGTATCTGTCCGCCTGTATATCCCGTACGGGTAAGCCGATACTCGCTGACAGGAAGACTCCCTGAACTACCAAAGTGCTCCACAGCACCATGGTAGTTCATTGAGAACTAAGAGCCGACAGCCGCTAAGGATGTTGCGGCTTGTAGTTTATTTAGACACACAGAGCTGTATGAATGATGCGGCCGTGTAGGGCTCCGCTGTTTTCTAACAGTGCTAGCTAGAACGGGAACTTCTTCCCATACTGCTGCCACAGGGAGAGAGGGGGCTGCACTGGGAACATCTTACATCTTCCACCCTAAAATCGGGTGGAACATGTAGCATGTTCCCAAGGGTGAACTTATCCATTAAATCTTATCTGGTCTTCTGTAGCAAGCAAGATATGCAAAGAGAGACCATAGAGCAGGAAGGCACGTATGATTTTGTTCACGTATTCTAGAGTTATTATTTTAAAACCTCTGTCGCTTCTTATGCGAGTTATAATGGCATCTCTATGAAGTTAGACTGTGTGAGAGGAAGAGTCGTGCAACACTAGTGATCTGTCGCTGATGGCAATTTGTTAGTGACAGGATCGCTAACAGATCACCATGGGCGTCCGCAGAACTTTTTTCATAGGGGGGCATCTTTTTAAGGTCACCCATGCTCTGCCCCTTTTCCACAATGTCATGAAGGCAACGTCAGTCACCGCGCAAGCTGCGACTCATGAGTAGTTTTTTTTTAAAGAGGGGAAACGGCAGAATTTATTTTAAAAGCGTTTGTTAAAGCGGAGTTCCAGCCTCGGGGGTCAATTTGAGCTAAAAATACCCCCGGGACAGTCAGGGCTAGTACATTCCATAATGGATAGCCTCTGAACTGTCCCGGGTCGCACTTACCTGTAAGAAGAAATACTTACCTTGAAAATTTCTTCTCCAGCGCTGCCATCTCAGGTGTGGGCAGCTGAAGCCGCATCGTCCTTCTTCGTGTCCTCTTCGCGACGTCAGAGTCCCACAATGCACTGCACTGCCCCACTCGTCACTACCGGTGCAGGCACAGCATCCCTGCACAGCTTCTGGGCATGCCCAGAAGCTGTTTAGTAGGGAATGTGCCGGAAGTGACGAGCGGAGCCGGTGCAGGCGCATTGACTCCTGGGAGCGATGACGTTCAGCTCCCAGGAATCATCACAAACCGGAAGTGATGGCGCAGGCCGCAGAGGGAGGAAATGGATGGAAGGTGAGTATATTTTCTTCTATAATAAGGTAAGTGACCAAAAATAAATAAATCACCAGTTTCCATTTCTTTTTCAGGTTGTCCTCAGCAAGCGGATGGCCCAAAATCGATTTTATCGATTTCGAGGCCGGAACTCCGCTTTAAACTAAACTAAAAAACAAAAAATATTGATCCTGTTCCCTTAAAGCAGTGATTCTCAACTCCAGTCCTCAGGACGCACTAACAGCCCAGATTTTAAGTATTACCTTGAGGAGATGCAGACTAGAGTACTGCAATCACTGAGCAGCAAATGATATCACCTGTGATGTATTTCAATTATCTTGCAAACCTGGCCTGTTAGTGGGTCCTGAGGACCGGAGTTGAGAACCACTGCCTTAAAAAATATTTATAGCACAGTGCTTGTGCTGTGTAATTTGGCCCCTTCTATCACCTAAATGACCTGGCTGATCCTGCCAGTTTCTACCCTCCCCTCTGTAAAATGACCACGGTATATCATGGCTGCTGAGCCCTGACATTGTGGTCTGTTTACGTGCCTTCATCATCCGCAGCCCTCCTGTCCTCCTCTCTCCTCTCTCCTCCCCGCCTGTTTGCTCCTGTGTCAGTGCCCGCCCCCTCCCCTCCCCCTGCTATTGTAGTTTCATTTAAAGTCTCATATCCTGTCTACAGTCGGTTTACTAATCCTGTGTGCCCCTTTGCCTGTGTTTTATAAAATAAGACTGTTCTTTACCAGTTTTTAGAGCGCCGATCGCTGCTCACATGACCTCCCGCCTCTCTCCTCCTCTCGGCCTCTCCTCCTCCCCTCCTGACTGACGATAACGCGGAATCCTCAGCGGCACCCGCTACAGGCAGCTGTCAGACGGGGAGAGGAGAGAGACAGCGGGTCAGGTGATCGGTGCTCTGAAAACTGGTAAAAAACGGCTTATTTTTTTAAAACACAGACACACGGGCACACAGGATTATTAAACAGACCGGACAGGATGGCATAAAGTGGCTTAACACCCACTTTAAAGGGGAAGTTGAGATTCTGGGGGGGGGGGCGCCAATGCAGATCGCTCAGGTTAGCTTGTCCTACAGTGTAGCCCACTCAGTGACTGAACCAGTAAGTTGTTGCCCCATTGCTGCTCCCTCAATGGTGAGTGACATTCTGCACTGCTTTGGCCAATGAGTGAGCAATGCCATGGAAGCAGTGAGAGGCTCTACAGCAATCTTGTTGCTGGAAAGATGCCACCAGTGACACCATCACTGGTGACATGACTTTGAAGTGTCCCACGGATTGTATAGGGTAGCTGAAGGTATGAGAGAATCGCCTGCAGAGGATCATTGGTGATAAAACCAGTGGCAAATCCCACATTACTTCCTGTTTTGCGCTTTCTCTACATCTCTAAAACAGTTCTAGTAATCACATCTAACTCCCCTGTCCTAAACTCCTAGCACTGCCATATTACTATAAATTAATAATAATCTGTGGAGGCATGCAGTACCAGAGCAAGCCTTAAAGGGATTCTCTACTATGTATTGCAGCTGTGACTCTACTTTCCTGATCAGTGCCATATTAAGAGCATTAAAGGGCCTCGGGCAATGCAGTGTACTGGGGCCCCGTCTACGCAATCACCCACGAGAATAAAAATGCAAATTATCGATAAGTTGATATTTATTGGTATAGCAGTGCCAGGCTATTGACAGCTTCCAAGTTCGGCGGCTGGGTCCGGTGAACACACACACGGACGGGAGTCAGACTAATCGGGACTAATGCTTGGCTGGGGCTGGGTTGCTGGGCCCCCCGGGCAACTGCCCAGCGTGCCCATTCGGTAAGATGGCCCTGTTCCCGATCACAGCAGCGGCTTCCCTATTGGTGGCCATACACATAGCGATTTATCTTCAATTTAAAAACAAATTATATATATACTGTGTGTATATATATATATATATAGTATTAAAGTATTGAAGAATGCAACACACTCTATTTTTGTGCACTTTGCGATCGACTGAAAAGACAATCTATTTAAAATGATCATTTAATTGTTCTGTATTATTATTCTTAGACACACATGTTGCCATGACTAATCAACTTGGCACAGTTGGAATCAAATAGGGGGGGGGGTCTTTAAATTGCAATTTAATTAAATTAATTCCCTTTAGTTGCACTGGATAATGGAGTAAATGATGATATGGGGTATATCTGGCTTACAGTATGTACATTTGGAAAATGTACCCTTTTTTATTTTTTTTGTGCGGAAAAGGAATTGAACTGATCGATAATATTTCCAGCACACTGGCAAATCTTAATGAGCTCCACTGTCGTCTGCATAGTATAAGCATCGCTAATCATATCTACATGAGCCATATTGTTGCAAAAGAAGATGCATGTATAGCCAGGCCTACTTCACTTGCTTAAACCTAAGCCGCCATGTTTTCTTTGTATCAGATCACCGGGGTGTCCATCCTGAGAGCTGGCGAGACGATGGAACCCGCATTAAGAGCCGTGTGCAAAGACGTGAGGATTGGAACCATCCTTATTCAGACCAACCCCAGCACTGGAGAGCCTGAGGTCAGGGGACATGTTTTCTCACTGTGGGCGGTGGCAGAACTCATTAACCACTTGACCTCCGGAAGATTTACCCCCCTTCTTGGCCAGGCCATTTTTTGCGATACGGCACTGCGTTGCTTTAACTGGCAATTGTGCGGTCATGTAAGGCTGTACATAAGTGAAACTTGTCATTTTTTCCCGTAAATAGAGCTTTCTTTTGGTGGTATTTTAATCATCCAATATTTTTAACTTTATGCTATAAAACATATCCAATACATTTTTTTTTTTAAATTATATTCTTCATAATTTTAGGCCAATATGTATTCTGCTACATATTTATGGTAAAAAAAAAATCCCAATAAGTGTATATTGATTGGTTTGGATAAAAGTTATAGCATTCACACACTATGGTATATATATATATATATATACTGGAATTTTTATTTATTTTTTTTACTAGCAATGGCGGCGATCAACGACTTATAGCGGGACTTCGATATTGTGGCAGACAATCGAACACTAACTGACACTTTTGACACTTTGTGGGAACCAGTGACACTAATACAGTGATCAGTGCTAAAAATATGCACTGTCACTGTACTAATGACACTGGCTGGGAAGGGGTTAAACATCAGGGGCGATCAAAGGATTATCTGTGTGCCTAGCCAGTGTTTGTGTGTACTTTTTGAGGTGCTTTTACTAAGGTAAGTGATAGATTTTATTCCCTGCTTTGCGGGGAAAGAAAATCCATTACTTCCCCGCTGACAGGACAGAGCTCTGCTTTGTTTATATAGGCAGAGCTCTGTCCTGTGTGTTTTCCTGACGATCGGCGGGTGCCGGCATCTGCTGTGTATAATCACAGCACAGCTGGGTCACCGGTGGTACGTGCACCCCCCGTCCCCCACCCCACCCGGAAGTGCCGGACCACGTACCTGGTATGCGATTTGGCAGTTTGTAGGGTGATAACCCAATAGCCCAGAATTTCTCAACCAGGGTTCTCCTGAGGTTGCTAGGGGTTCCTTCAGAAATGGGCAATTTCTGCCTCTCAGGTAAGTTCCCAATGACACCATTGTTCTTTTTAGCTATCTGTAAGTAATTCTTCCCAATGATGACAAGAGTAAGGAGCATTCTTCCCACTGACTGTCACACTAATGTGTCATGAGTTGTAGATTTTTATTTTTTAGCAGGGGTTCCCCAAGATCAGAAATTTATTTCAAGGCTTCCTCTGTGTTGAAAAGGTTGAGAAAGGCTGCAATAGCCAATTGGATCTAAGTAAAACTTCTTTAGGTTGCCATTGTTATTGTATATTGCATGTTATTACATACATACAGTATATATATTATATTATAATATTTATTATATATTATTTATGTTATTGGGTGCATAAGGATGTGATCAGCTTAATGTATACACCTTTTATCGTTGTGTTATAATGTAAATATAAAGGATAGTAGAATAGTTTGGCATTGTGTCTGCACATGTAGCGGCTCGATTTGCTTATTGCATGAAGTGCAGCACAGTGATTACGCTTTACTGCTTCCCTCAACTCAAGTCTGCCGGTCACACAGGACAATAGAATCTATATGTGGCTTATCCTGTAATTACAGCAGTTTTTCTATCAGGAACCAATCCTAAAGGGATTATAAAGTCTTTTTTTTTTCCTATAAAAATAACAAACATGTTATACTTCCCTCCTCTGTGCAGTTGGTTTTGCACAGGGCAGCTCGGATCCTCCCCTTCTTGGGTCCCTCTTTGCTGCTCCTGGCTCCTCCCTCCTGTCAGGTGCCCCCACAGCAGGCAGCTTGCTATGGGGGCATCCGAGCTGAGCTGCAGCTCCGTGTGCCCATTCAGACATGAAGCTGCAGTTCGGTCCCGCCCCCTCTCTCCTGATTGGCTAACTGACTTTGATTGTGTCTTAGCCAATCAGGAGGGAGAGTCCCAGATGGCCGAGGGACTCGTGGACAGCGCTGGATAGAGATGGGGCTCAGGGAAGTATTAGGGGGTGCTGGAAGGGCTGCAGCACACAGAAGGCTTTTGATCTAGAATGCATTAAGATAAAAAAACTTTCTGCCTTTACAACACTTAAATGATTTTATTCACCCCAGCAGTGAGATCTCCCCTTGTTCTGGGTTTCTTCCCCTGCTATGCAGTCTCACCCCTCCTGCTGTACTTCCAGTAATGTAAAATTTAAAAATGCAACAGGATAAGTTGTAGCGCTCAAGGTAGATAGGTGGGCAAAGCTGGGAAATTAGGCATGGAAATCTCACCTTTGGTACCCTGAGAGACTTAATATTGACAATTGAATAATTCAGCTAGCTGGTTTTTTGGTCTGTGACCTTTTAACATCTTTGCTCTCTCTTTGCCTTATCCCACCCTCAGCTGCATTACCTGCGACTTCCTAAGGACATCAGTGAGGACCACGTTATTCTCATGGACTGCACGGTGTCTACAGGAGCAGCGGCCATGATGGCGGTCCGTGTACTGCTGGTAAGCTTGTGATGAGATTGGGGAATTGTGGAGAACCAGCCGATAGACTGAAATGTTGTCTACTGTAACGTCTTTTTATCTGCGTAGGATCATGAAGTTCCAGAAGAGAAGATATTTCTGCTGTCACTGCTCATGGCGGAGCTGGGCGTCCACTCTGTGGCTTACGCCTTCCCACGTGTGCGCATTCTAACCACGGCTGTGGACAAAAAAGTCAACGACCTGTTCCGAATCATCCCTGGAATAGGTAGGAGCCTTATTCTCCAATCCTTCACTGGATTTGCTCACATTCGTTGTCTCTCCATTTACTTACCCCAAAACTAAAAAAGTACTGAAAACTCTGCTTATTTTTACCCCACTTTAAACTATTTTGAATACATTTTTTAATAAACCTTTATTTTTCTTCCAGTCCAACTTGATAATAGATGCCTTTTAAGGCCCATTCACACTGGGAGTTTATCCCCGGCTCCAGTGTTTATCTGGGGTTGGGGGGACACAGGCGCACCTGATGTTGGCTGGACGGTTCATTCACTGATACTTTGCTTAGGGCAGTATGCACCCAGGGACAAATACCCAGAGCACACTACTTGTGTTGGGTCATTTGTCTGTGGGAACATAGTGCCCTAAATGTACATACCACTAGGTTGACCGCCCGGCCGCAGCAGCTGTCAAAACTCTCAGTGCTGGACAGTGCATCTGTGCCCTCTAACCACAACTAAGTGCCAGAGCCTCATGGACTGTGGCTAAATGCCCAGTGGGAATGGGCCTTAAGTATTCTGTTGAGCTGTGTTATGGTGCATTGTGTTAAGGCATTCCATTCATTATAAATGGGCTGCCAATTCACTGCATGGGATGAAAAAATGGAATGACCTTTTTTTAAAAAAAAAAAAAAAACTCAGTGCACAGTATATACACTATATTGTCAAAAGTATTGGGACGCCTGCTTTTACACGCATATGAACTTTAATGACATCCCAGTCTTAGTCTGTAGGGTTCAATATTGAGTTGGCCCACCCTTTGCAGCTATAACAGCTTCAACTCTTCTGGGAAGGCTGTCCACAAGGTTTAGGAGTGTGTCTATGGGAATGTTTGTGCAGGCCAAGCAAGTTCCTCCACCCCAAACTCGCTCATCCATGTTTTTATTGACCTTGCTTTGTGCAATGCGCAGTCATGTTGGAACAGGAAGGGATCATCCCCAAACTGTTCCCATAAAGTTGGGAGAATTAAATTGTCTAAAATGTCTTGGTATGCTGACACCTTATGAGTTCCCTTCACTTAGGTAAAGTTGATCCAGGGAATATCCGATTGCGTCTCGAGGGATCCAGGAAGGAATTTTTTCCCCCTGCTGTAGCAAATTGGATCATGCTTTGCTGGGGTTTATTTTCGCCTTCCTCTGGATCAACAGCGGGTATAGGATTGTGTATATGGGATTGTATGGTTGGGTCTTCAATACTGTTTTTTTTTTGGTTGAACCAGATGGACTTTTGTCTTTTTTCAACCTGACTAACTATGTAACCCCACACCATTCTCCCCCTCCACCAAATGATTTGGACCAGTGCACATAGCAAGGTCCATAAAGACATGGATGAGCGAGTTTGGGGTGAGGAACTTGACTGGCCTGCACAGAGTCCTGACCTCAACCCGATAGAACACCTTTGGGATTGATTAGAGTGGAGAATGTGAGCCAGGCCCATAAAGACATGGATCCATTGGAAAATGTCCCCTCACCTCCAGTTCTGGGGAAACCTGTAAAATTTTACATATCTCCAAACTTTCTTTCCCAGTGACAATGGGTTTCAGAACAAACAGAAGAGTGGATCCCCAAAGACAGCAATAAAAACGGGACATAATTTCTGACTCTTCCCTACTCCTATCCAAAACAAATAAAATCAGACAAGAGATACATTGTAAATGCAATGATTAAATCTCGTAGAAGCTTTGACATGTTATCGTCATTGCAAAAATTATTTTTAATCTGTTTAACCACTTGCCTACCGGACACTTTCACCCCCTTTCTGCCCAGGCCATTTTTTTTTTTATAAATTCGTTTATTGAAACAAAAAAAAGGAAAATAGGCATATAACAAGCCAACAGATTAGACATAGTAAGCAGTGATAGTGCAGCGGTAAGATGTACAGCTCTTGGTGGACATAGACAGTATGGAATAACAGAATAACAGCATAGTGTAACTTGGGGGCGGATATCCCCCGATAATCAAACCCAAGCATTCCGACCCCCCAGAACCCATCACAGTGAGAAATATGGCATCAAGAGTGTAGTCAGGAGCCCCAGGGCCACCGCGGGGCAGGCCCCCGCCACCACCGGCATCCAACACTTGGGCGGCATCTGGCGCGCGGAGGGCCGCCCCCCGGCGGATTCCCAAGAATCTCCAAGGGGCAGGGGGGGATTGACACCAATACGTCCGTCTGGGAGCAAGACGTGGATCTTAACAAACAACCATAGTAATATGCCTGCAAGAGTAAACCAGACAGGAAAAAGAGGAAAGAAAGATAAAAAGGAGATAAAGGAGGGACAGCAAGATGAAGGAGAATAAGAGGGGAGAGAAAAAGAGGGGTAAGGGAGAGGGACAGGGGGGGGGGAGGGGGGGGCAGGATGGTGCGGCTCAACAGCACCCACAGTCATAGAGCATCATAGCAGCAGGTCACGGTATTCCGCTGAAAAAGTAAATTCGTGCCAATAGAACCAGCGTTTCGTGAATTTCTCTCTGGTTCCCCTCTCCGTCGCCATCAGATCTTCCATTTCGTTAATGCATTTGACTTTATTAAGCCACATGGCCACAGTCGGGGGCTGGGTCCAGGCCATTTTTTAGCTTTCAGAGCTGTCACACTTTGAATGACAATTCATGTAACACTGTGCCCATTTTTATCAATTTTTCACATGAATGGTAGCATTTAGTCTTCTCCCCTCCTCATGCTGTCAGCGTGAGGAAAGGAATGCCGATTACCAGCTTGTGTTTACATTGTGATCAGCTGTCATTGGACACAGCTGATCACGTGGTAAAGGGCCGCTGTGATTGGCCCTTTACCCCAATCTGTGATCAGCTGAGTACAAAGGACGCAGCAATCACAGAGCGCGCCACGTGATCACAGGAGGACGTCATATGACAAAGTAAGCCAGTGCTGTAGGCGGCATTGGGCTATAGCATGGGCGGGAAGAGGTTTCAAGTGCATCTTTCTTTTAATAACACCATGTGATCCTGCCGGGAAGGTCCTTGTATAGGCACCTCTTTTTATAGGGTGACTATATTCTGTTCATGATCTCAATTGTACTTCTGTGTTTTCACCCAGTCACATGAATTTCCAGGAGCGTCACACTGATTATCATTCTCAGTGCAGATACTAAGTACTTGTACTCATGCAAATGCTCCGATACTAAAACTGTTACTCTCAAGTTTTATTAAACACATATAAAGTGTTGCTTACAGGCAGGAAAAAGAGCTTTTGGCTTGACAAAGAGGCAGTGCCTTGAAACGAGACCGAGACGGTTGTGCCTCCCCAGTTCTAGTGATCTGGTTGGTGAGACCTCACTTCCGGTGACATCATTTCCAGTCCACCATGACTGGTGATGCCCAGTGGCTCTTCCTGGATATGGGGATACACAGCAGAACACCATCTACATCCCTCCTCCCAGATCCTTCATGCATCCTGCTTTCCTGGTGGCCACAGATGGTATTTCTCTACACCAGAACCTGGTCACATGTGGGGATGTGGTGTTGCTCTGTTTCTGTATATAAGTGGTTCTTTACATGTTTTTATTTAATACAGACACTAAAAATCTGTATCGGTAATTGGAATCGGCAAAGACTTGAGAAAAGGCATTGGTACTTAATCTTAAAAGAAAAAAAAAATGGTATTGGTGCATCCCTAATTTCCAGTAAAGAACTTTAGATACACATTCCTCAGGTATTGTCTAATGTTATCCCTATCCGGAAATGTCATGCAGTCACCTGGAGTGCTCATAGACATGAAGTGATGGCAGGGGATCAGCAGCACTGGGATGCAACAAAGGAAAAAAAAAGTGGAAAGATTATTTTATGAAAAATACATGACAGTTCTTTATAATACACAATGCTTAGCAAACTAAAAGTCATTCAGTTTGGGTTGACATGTAGTTTCAATAGTTTGGTCATGTGACCTCCTAATATACCCAACACCTGTGTGCAGTTATTTTCTATTACTGTCTCTGTCTTTCATTCTAGGTAATTTTGGTGACCGTTATTTTGGCACAGATGCCCCTGCAGATTGGAGTGATGAAGATGACCCAGCTTGATTCCCACACATGTTCTCCATCGCTGGTGCCAATGTCTGACAACTGCAATGAGAAGACATTCTGAGGTTTTCCATAGCAACCAGATTCCATGTCATTTTTCCCGGGGTCCAGAGAACAGAAGCTGAAATCTGGTAGTTGTGAATGACGGCTCTGCTTCTAGATTGCACCAGTTTCTTCAATTATATAGCTTAAAGAACCAGGGCAGATGTCCGCTCCAAGCTAATTCTCCAAAAACACCCATGTTGTTTTTCTGTTTTATATATATGTATGTATGTATAAAAAAAAATAATTATTTTTATTCTGCTGGTGTTCTCCTTTAAACAGTTAATTATTTAAAAATAAATCTTATTATACATATTACGATGTGAAATGTACAGTATGGTTGATTTTTTTTTTTTTTTTATTGTTTACCATCCTTACTCATGAGAAGATTTTTAGTCACTGTACCAAACAAATGATGTCCTAAAGGATACCTAATAAAGTATGTGGTATATGTGTTTATCTGGGCACACCGAGGGGAATTTACTAAGACTGATGCAGCTCTGCAAGGCAACCAAGTGGCTTCTAGCTTTCATTTTCAAAGCGTAAATGAACAAACTGAAGTTAGAAGCTGATTGGTTACTATGTACAGCTGCTCCAGGTTTAGTTAATTATCCCCCCACTGTGGCTTTGTGCTAGGGATCGACTGATTATCGGCAAAGGGCCGATATGAACTTTCCCCGATATATCTGAATCAGCCCCGGAGGTTACCGATATTTCGGAAAGTGCTGTACCGGAGTGATGCCTGCAGCTAGAGGCATCACCCCGGTACCGGTGTCCATAGCCGACGGTCGGCTGTCTTGCAATGACAACCGATGTGGCTGAGAAGCCGCTCGGCTGTCATTACAAGGAGCGGGAGGGGACGTTTCCCCCCGCCTTCCGTGGCTCGCCCAGGTCTCCTGTCCCACCGGGAGACCCGGGCAACCTACCTGCACCGCCGCCTAAGACCCGATCAAAGCCGCATTCGGCTCTGATTGGGTCTCCATGCATAAACCTTTGTGGCGCCAGATTAAAAAAAATGATAGCATTCAAAACAGCCAAACGGCGTTTTGAATGCTTTTAAGTGCAGAGGAGGGGTTTGGGGTCTTTTAGACCCCCAGATCCCTCCACTACATTACCTGTCAAGTAAATAAAAAATAATAATTTTCTTTAATTGTATGGAAATATCAGCCGATACGTGATTACCAAAATATCGGTAGCGGCAATGAAAAAACGATATCGGTCGATCACTACTTTGTGCATAGCCAATCTTGCCTACCTTATGGTTCAGACATGTCAGGTTGACACTTCCCAAGCCACATGTGGCTCTCTTGCTCCTTTCTCCCTTTCTTCTGGCTCTTTGACAGTATAAGACTTAAAACCAATTACGGACGCTAGTAACATTGACTTTTAAAAAGTTGCAGTAATGTAATATACAAAACTAGTGACTGTGAACAATTTAGCAATTTATTAATCTATTTTAGAATGCGTATTTTATTCAGTGGCGTGCTTTAGTCCTTGTTTTGCTATTTCTATTTGCTTGCCCTCAGTATGTTAGCATAACCCTTTAAAGATGTGGCCTAAGCCAAGTGATTTTTTTTTTTCTTTTAAGTATATCCAAAGTCTTTTTTTTTTTTTTTTTTTTTTTTAGGTTAAAATCCTTATCAGGTTCACTGCCATCTATAGAGCGTTTTCTCTTTCTGTCCCATCAACGCAACAGGAAGCGAGAAAAGATCCCTCCAAACTCTCCCTCTTAGGCTGGCCATACATTATACAATTTTCTTGTACAATTTTCCTTATCATTTACCTAAACCATATAATATGAGGTCCAACCTAAACACTTTCAATTTGAATGCAATCAGGCAGGCCCTTGCACTACATAGTTGAAGGTAAATCTAAAGGAAATTCAATAAGAACATTGTATAATATGTGGCCAGTGTAGCTGTTACTGTAGTAAGTATCTCTATTAGGAGATTTGCCCTTAATTCCTGTTCTGGTCCATGTCCAAATTTTGGATTTCCCATCACTTTATTTTCAGTTGACAATACTCACCAGGACAAAGAGAGGGGTGAATCTTCCCAGTGGAGACACAGACACCATTAAAAAATCGAATTCGTTCTTCCCTACTTAATCAAATCCTAAAGAAAAAAAAAAATTACATATGTAGCACCACCCCCGCAGGAGCTGCTGATTATATTATTGGGTCTACACCCTGCCTAACAACCCAATCAAATTGGCTCGATCCCTCCTCAGGCACAACTGACCCAGAATAGGACTGGACTATCAAATAGATACCCAGGTTGGAATACAATACTTCACTATGCAACAATACCTTGTTACCTTCTTGAATAGTAGTCCTTCTGGGTGACACAATGGAACAACGCACAAGATTGTAATTAACCAAACTTAGTTTACTATATATCAAATTGAATAGGGGAGATACAATACAATACAATACAAGTCCATAAAAGGTTATTTAAAACAGCTTTAAAAAGGTAAAAGAATACCCCCACACTCCTCCTGCATTAAGGCTAGACACAGTACCAGGTAGGTGGGCCTATCTGAGTCCCTCCCCCAGAGTTCTCTTCTTTCTTGTTGATCTTCGCTAGCAAGGTTATTGAATAGAGCTCATTTGTAATCCAGATTAGGAATAAAGATCAAGAGAGAGAAAACAACGAGCTGTTAGTTGTCACCGCAGGGTGTCTGCGTAACTGAGCAATAACTTCTGCGAGAGAGATAAGCCTCTGGCGACTCCTTTACAGACCTTATTGTTTGTCTATGAGTCTCCTGAGAGAGTATGGTGATAAACCCCGGGGTTTTATCACCTCCTGCTGCGCTACCGCTATCTGTAGATAAAACTGTCTCTTCAGCAGATAAAGTCAGTTATTGGGCATGTGCCCTCTCACCAACAGAAGTTTCTCCTTCGCGCGCTTCCACTGCGGTCTCAGTCCTTTGGCTATATGCCAGCCGCGCGGGGTCCTTCTGGCGGATGACTTCCGGTCTCGGCAAACAGCAGTATGACCTCCAGGAATGTGCCTCGTGCTTGAGATGGGACGGTTCCACGTCGTCCCTCCAGGCTAAAAGGCTCTGGCCCAATATCCAGTGTCAGTCCTTCACTCTCGCTCGCTGGTTCCTCAGAGTCCAGCGCAGAAAGGCCCCCCCCCTTCGCGCACTTCTCTCTTCCTTTAAATAACCTCCCCCATAGTGCCGTGCGGTGCAGCCGTGCACCCTGGATCTTGCAAAGCAGCCTGGGAGATGTAGTTTCTTCATCTTGTGAAAAGGAAGTCACAGCCCGGGAAATTCCATGCAGCTACCACTAGAGGGAGCCTAGTTCCTGGATCTTGCAAAGCAGCCTGGGAGATGTAGTTTCTTCATCTTGTGAAAAGGAAGTCACAGCCCGGGAAATTCCATGCAGCTACCACTAGAGGGAGCCTAGTTCCTTCCCACATATCAAACAGTGTCTTTAGGCATGTTTAACCCCGCTACACACTCCCCCCACTTGAGAAACTTTGGTCCCCAAAGAGGTCAACAGTATGTACCCTAGTGCATAGGTTGGCATTATACAACAAAAACATTAACATTTTGCTGAAATAAGTCAATCTGAATACATCCAATTTTGTATTCTAATAGCAGTGCAACAGTAAAACGATAAAGTGCAATTAATAAACAAATAAGTGATTTCTACAGTGTTAATATAGTGCTGATTTCTAGTGCTTTTATATAGTGCTCCTTTAAAAAGCACTTGTGCCTTTGCAATTTCTTAAACACTTACATCTTAAAGTTTGTGTTGAAAAAAAAAACATCAAAAGGTGAGAAAGAAAAAAAAACATATAGTGAGGTCAGAGCAACAAAATGTGCGCAAACATTAACTTACAAAGTAAACCAAATTGTGAACATCAAAAACTGTGCTTATTATAATGGCCAAACCCAATATCCTTATGTACAAACTTAAATGCAAACGTTTTCTACTTCAATACTTTGTTCTCATGATCTCTCACAGACCCCCCAAAACTTGGGTGGCTTGTACAGTTGTGCCTGGGGGTGAGCTAGGGTTGTCCCCCACCAAATCTACAGTGGAGGAACTAGGCTGGTCAGGAGATCTTTTGGAGGTAAAAACAGCTTCTTCCGAACATTCACCCAATTGATCATAGGTCAGTCTCTTAGGTGGGTGAATGACTCTCCTTTCCCTCTGTTCCCGTGGAGGCATGCTCTCAGAGGTGCTAGGATCAGGCACTTCTGAGGATTCTTCAATGTCCCCCTCCTCATGTTCCAACACAGAGGAACCTGATGGTTCAAGAGAGGTCAGTTCTTCTTCAGAGAAGGGTGCAACCTCCTCCTCAGAATCTTCATCCTCAGCTGCTTCTTCTGGAAGCATATGAAAGGGTATGAATTCAGGGGCTTCTGCCCGAAGGGCTCCTCTATCAGCCAAGTCAGATGAAGACAGGGAGGCAGGTGTGGGTTCTGGCAACTGAGATGACCACAACCAGTCGGGTACCTCCTCTTCATCTTCCAAATCTTCAGATGGAGAACTTCCCTCTCCCTCATCTGGGAGCGTCGTCTGAGATCTGGTAACTGGTCTGGACCGGCGAGAAGTCGAAGGGGCCTCTGACAAGTCTTCCACAGGGGGCATACGAACCGCTTCAGAGAGAGGCAGCAAATGGTTCCGATGCCAAGCCTTCAATGGACCCACACTTCCTTCAGGCCGAATTTGGTACACAGGAAGGTTTGGCAGTTGCTTGCAGATAACATAAGGTTGGGACTTCCAGCGGTCTGCCAACTTGTGTTTTCCCGGGACACCCAAGTTTCTCAACAAAACCCTGTCCCCTGGTTGCAGGTCATGGATCCGAACTTTTAGGTCGAAATTTTTTTTATTCCGCAGTCCACGTTGATCAGATGTGGCCTGAGCCTTGTCATAGGCCGCTTTCAGACTCTTCCGCAGTCGGTCCACATATCCTCTATGCGATGCTGAAGAGGTATGATCAGGCGAAATGCCAAAGGCCAAATCCACTGGCAACCGAGCCTCCCTTCCAAACATCAGCCGATAAGGGGAATATCCAGTAGCATCACTGACAGTGCTGTTGTAGGCATGCACAATGGCAGCTACGTGCTTGCCCCAATGCTGTTTCTTCTCTGAGCTCAAAGTCCCCAACATATCCAAAAGAGTCCTGTTAAATCGTTCAGGCTGGGCATCCCCCTGTGGATGGTAGGGAGTGGTTCTAGTCTTTTGAATGCCTAACATATCTAACAGTCTCTTGATCAGTCTGCTTTCAAAGTCCCTTCCCTGGTCAGAATGGAGGCGTTGTGGTAACCCATAATGTACAAAGAACTTCTCTACAAGAACTTTGGCTACCGTTGAGGCCTTCTGATCCCTTGTTGGGAATGCTTGAGCATATCTGGTAAAATGGTCTGTTACCACAAGGACATTCCCCTGGCCACTCAGATCAGGCTCTAAGCAAAGGAAATCAATGCACACCAGCTCCATGGGTCCCTGACTTTGTAGATGGCCCATTGGGGCTGCTTGACGTGGCAGAGTCTTCCTCTGTATACACCGGACACAAGAATGACAGTATCCTTCAACTTCGGCCCTCATACAAGGCCAGTAGAACCTGTCCCTGACAAGCTGAAAGGTTCTTTCGGGCCCCAGATGGCCATGATTATCATGAAGAGCGGCCAGAACTCCCTCTCTGTATTTAGCTGGTAAGAACAGTTGCCACTTCTCCTCCAGATCTTCAGATGGACCTCTCCGGTAGGCCACTCCTTCTCTGATCTGTAACCGGGTCCACTCTCTATGCAACAGACGGGCCCCCTGAGGGGAGTCAGTTAGAAGCAACTCAGGGCTCTGGATCTCCAGGGCTTCCAAGAGAAGTTTTCCCAAAGGGTCTTCCAACTGCTCCTTCCGCAAGTCCCTTTTGGACAGCCGGGGCAAACCCTCCCCTTCAACTTGGGTCACCTGGCAGTAGCATTTGGGTACTCCGATAGCCGAAACCCCAATCTCTTCTGCTCTTGACCCTCCTCGGGATCGAAATTCAGTTCCCTGATATAGGGCACGCACCCCTTCTGGAGCCAAATGAGTCCATTCTTCCGCAGGTTCCTGTGGAACATGCAACCTTCTGGATAGGGCATCTGCATCCCTATTTCCGATTCCTGGCCGATACTTCAGGCTAAAATTGAAGCTAGAGAGGGCAGCCAACCATCGATGTCCTGTTGCATCCAGCTTGGCCGTAGTCAACAGATAGGTGAGGGGATTATTATCTGTCTTGACAATGAATTCAGCTCCGTACAGGTAGTCTTTCAATTTGTCAACCACTGCCCACTTCAAGGCCAAGAATTCAAGTTTGTGAGTAGGATAATTCCTTTCAGCAGGCAGTAGACTTCTGCTCACATAGGCAACAGGTCGCAGATGACCCTCATGCTCCTGATAAAGTACCCCCCCCAGCCCATCTCGGCTGGCATCAACATGCAGTTCATATGGTTTTGTGGGGTCCGCATAGGCCAACACAGGGGCAGTGGTTAGGGTTTCCTTCAGCTGGACAAAGGCCCCTTCGCATTCCGGGGTCCACTGATCCTGGATGGATTCCTTAGCCTTCCGGGGGCCTATGGTGGACTTCGCCGGCTTTACCAACTCAGGGACATCATCTTCTTCATTCTTCAGGAGCTCATTTAGGGGTCGGGCAATCTGGGCGAACCCCTCCACAAACCTCCTGTAATAGGAGCAAAAGCCCAAGAATGACCGGAGTTCGGTCACATTTGTGGGTCTCGGCCAGGAAGCAACAGCATCCAGCTTGTCCGGGTCAGTGGCCACCCCTTCTTCAGACACGATATGGCCCAGGTAATGGACCGAGGACTGATAGAATTGGCACTTCTCAGGAGAAAGTTTCAGACCTTCTTCATGTAGCCTCTTCAAGACCTTTTCCAACCTCTCCTCATGTTCTTCTAAAGTTCTGCCAAACACGATAACATCATCCAAGTATACCAGTACCTCTATCAAATTCATATCTCCAACGGTCCTCTCCATCAGCCTTTGGAAGGTAGCAGGGGCCCCGGACAACCCCTGAGGCATGCGATTGAACTCAAAGAACCCCACAGGGGTGATGAAGGCTGTTTTCTCCCGATCTTCAGGGTGCATGGGGATCTGATAATACCCACTCTTTAAGTCCATCACACTGAACCACTTCGCCCCTGACAGACTCTGTAGGGCATCTTCGATTCGAGGAGTGGTATACTGGTCTGGGATGGTTCTTCTGTTCAGCGTTCGGTAGTCGATACAAAGCCTCAAAGATCCATTTTTCTTCCGGACTACCACTATCGGGGAAGCATACGGGCTCCTGGATTCTCGGATAATCCCGATCTTTTTGAGCTCTGCCAGCTGTTGACGTAGATCTTCTAAGTCACCTAAGGGGACTCGCCGGACTCTCTCCCTGAAAGGCTTGTCCTCACTCAGGCGGATCTTATGAGTAGCGCTCCTGGCACATCCCACGTCAAACTCGTCCTTAGAGAATATTTCCCTACATCGAGCAAGTTGTGCCTTGGCCCTCTTCACCCATTCCGGCGGGAGGGCAGCGTTTCCAGAGCAAAGCTCCTCTATAACCGCTTCACCCTGTTCCTTTTCTTTGAAATCAATGGGGGCAACTGGGGTAGCCGGGTTGACTTGGCCCAGGAGCACTCTGGCCGGTACCTTCACTGGTGTAATAGAGGTGTTTCTGACACTCACTAAAACCCTTCCACGGTTTTCCTGTAACACCTTCAAAGGGATCACCTCAGGGATCACTTCTATCCCTCTCTGTCTCTCCTTTTGACCTGATTCAAAGATAATGAAGGGACCCGGCTGTTGCCATGTGAGTTTAACAGAAGCCTTAAAACAGGCCACCTCTCCTGGCTGTAAGACCTTTTCTGCTCTATCCAGCTTCCAGAGTTGTCCAACTCCTTCTGCGGGGGTCTCTTGCTCCAACACTAATCGTTGGTAGGCCTGCCGTAGCATGGGATGGATCCTTGGCGCCTGAGCATCTTGTCCCTGGACCAGTTGTATCAGAAGGCGCCTTACCAGGTCAGTGTTTGTTCCTACGATGAGAGAGCTTTTGTTGGCCCCTGGTGGACGAGGACAGACCACCGCTAAGGTGTCGAAGGTTTCCGCTTCACCAGCCACTGATGGATCAAAGGTCAACTTGATTGGCAGATACCCGTCATAGGGAAAACTTTTGGGTCCCAATACCCCATATCTCCAGATCTTCCAACTTCTGCAAAGGTAGATGGGTAAGATATTTATCATAGAAGTCTCTATACAAAAGAGTCACCTGGGCCCCTGTGTCAAGGAGGGCTCTTGTGTAAATTCCTTCCACCTGAACCGAGACCACTGGGGAGGGCCCGACCAAGTTAGTTGGGAATTCTCTTGATGTAGCCTGGTTGTCTGATTCAGTTCTCTGTACCCTGGCCCTCTTCTCCTTTTTCTTCCTTGATCTGGGCCCCCGCTGAACCCGGTGTGCATTGACTTTCCTTCCCTCAGTAACCCGGAGTCTAGAACTGGGGGTATTATATTTGGGTCTGACCCCCTGACTCAGTTTCCCTGATCCTGCACCACTTCTGGAGTCCCTTAAGACTGGCGGACACCCGGTTGACTCCTTCACCGGTGTCCTCTGAAGTTTCCCGCTGGCTCGCGAGGTTTCGTGGCAGCATTTCCTGAGCTGGGACATACCCTTCTAACATGCCCAACTCCCCCGCAGTTGAAACAAGTTAACAATCTTGCAGGCCGTGGCTCTGGATCTGTGCTGAGACTAACAGGTTCATCTGGCCTCTCCGATATACTCCCCTTGGGTAGAGTGGATACCTGACCAGTCAGGATGGACACCATTTCTATCAACTGAGACACTTGGGTCTTTAGGAGTTCAACTTGAGAGTCACCCTCTTCCACACTTATCACTCCAACCCGGGCAGTTGAGTCAAACTGCCGACTTTTCTTCTTGTTGTCCAACATAACCTCTTCCTCTCTGACCATTCGAATCAGATCGGGGTATTCTAGAATGCCGCCATCTCGACGAGTTCGTAACAGTATGGCAATGGGATCTAAAGGTTGAGCCCCTTTCAGAACCTGTCGTGCACGAGTCTCATCTATTTTCCGGTGGTCTATTCCTTTCTTTAACAGAATCTGGTGGATAATCCTATCCAGACGTTTAATGAATTCGGACAACTTCTCCCCCTCTTCTTGATAACAGTGGTCCAACTGGTAGAGAAGTTCAGCCGCGTTCTCCGTCCGACCAAACACATCTTGCAGAATGTCCAAATAATCCTGTGCAGTGCAGTTCTTCTTGCTAAGCTTTAGATTACGTACAGCCTCTAATGCAGGTCCCCTTAAACTCTCTGTGATTCTCTGCTTCTTGTGCTGTTCTGGTACCTCCCATTCCTCCAAAGCCTGAGTGGCGGTATCTAACCACTCTTCGAACCCATCTTCTGCTGAAGGCACAGGCTGTTTCCCAGAGAATGTCCGGAGCTTCCTATATCCAGTCATCAAATAGCTCGAGGAGTCCCTACTACATTTTGCCACAATCTCCCCAAGAACAGCACACAGTTCTGAGCTAAAAGTCGACAAAGGTGATGACTCAGGATGCCCTTCTTGGACACCTTTTTCTTGGCTGGATACCCCAGGGGTGGTGGATGAGGGACCCGCAATAGGAACTCCTGGATGTATCAGGAAAAGTTCTGTTTGGTCAGTAGTTTTTACACTGTTTCCGTTGAAATAATCAGGGACCCCCTTCCTCCACTCACACAGTGCATACGTGTGTGGGACAGTGGTGTCAGTTTTCATGTCAATCACCCAAAATTTCCTGTCTGTGGATAGTGCCCTCAAAACAGGGAGGAGCTTTTCTTCAGTCCAGGCTTCTCCCTTGATTTCAACCACCAGGCCATTTTCCACTATGACATTCTCTTCCTTGCACCACTCAGCAGCAGCGACAGGATCCATTTCTGCGTGGGAGGGAATTCTATGGCTGAGAGGGTTGTATTGCAGGACTGTAGAAATCCCGGACGAGCCCCCACGTGTAGCACCACCCCCGCAGGAGCTGCTGATTATATTATTGGGTCTACACCCTGCCTAACAACCCAATCAAATTGGCTCGATCCCTCCTCAGGCACAACTGACCCAGAATAGGACTGGACTATCAAATAGATACCCAGGTTGGAATACAATACTTCACTATGCAACAATACCTTGTTACCTTCTTGAATAGTAGTCCTTCTGGGTGACACAATGGAACAACGCACAAGATTGTAATTAACCAAACTTAGTTTACTATATATCAAATTGAATAGGGGAGATACAATACAATACAATACAAGTCCATAAAAGGTTATTTAAAACAGCTTTAAAAAGGTAAAAGAATACCCCCACACTCCTCCTGCATTAAGGCTAGACACAGTACCAGGTAGGTGGGCCTATCTGAGTCCCTCCCCCAGAGTTCTCTTCTTTCTTGTTGATCTTCGCTAGCAAGGTTATTGAATAGAGCTCATTTGTAATCCAGATTAGGAATAAAGATCAAGAGAGAGAAAACAACGAGCTGTTAGTTGTCACCGCAGGGTGTCTGCGTAACTGAGCAATAACTTCTGCGAGAGAGATAAGCCTCTGGCGACTCCTTTACAGACCTTATTGTTTGTCTATGAGTCTCCTGAGAGAGTATGGTGATAAACCCCGGGGTTTTATCACCTCCTGCTGCGCTACCGCTATCTGTAGATAAAACTGTCTCTTCAGCAGATAAAGTCAGTTATTGGGCATGTGCCCTCTCACCAACAGAAGTTTCTCCTTCGCGCGCTTCCACTGCGGTCTCAGTCCTTTGGCTATATGCCAGCCGCGCGGGGTCCTTCTGGCGGATGACTTCCGGTCTCGGCAAACAGCAGTATGACCTCCAGGAATGTGCCTCGTGCTTGAGATGGGACGGTTCCACGTCGTCCCTCCAGGCTAAAAGGCTCTGGCCCAATATCCAGTGTCAGTCCTTCACTCTCGCTCGCTGGTTCCTCAGAGTCCAGCGCAGAAAGGCCCCCCCCCTTCGCGCGCTTCTCTCTTCCTTTAAATAACCTCCCCCATAGTGCCGTGCGGTGCAGCCGTGCACCCTGGATCTTGCAAAGCAGCCTGGGAGATGTAGTTTCTTCATCTTGTGAAAAGGAAGTCACAGCCCGGGAAATTCCATGCAGCTACCACTAGAGGGAGCCTAGTTCCTTCCCACATATCAAACAGTGTCTTTAGGCATGTTTAACCCCGCTACACATACAAAAAGATAAAAGATAATTTCTGGTCACTCAAGTGATGCCAACATACAGTATCTCCCAAAAGTGAGTACACCCCTCACATTTTTGTAAATATTTTATTATATATTTTCATGTGACAACACTGAAGAAATGACACTTTGCTACAATGTAAAGTAGTGAGTGTACAGCTTGTATAACAGTGTAAATTTGCAGTCCCCTCAAAATAACTCAACACACAGCCATTAATGTCTAAACTGCTAAACTGCTGACAACAAAAGTGAGTACACCCCTAAGTAAAAATTTTCAAATTAGGCCCAATTAACCATTTTCCCTCCCCGGTGTCATGTGACTCGTTAGTGTTACAAGGTCTCAGGTGTGAATGGGGAGCAGGTGTGTTAAATTTGGTGTTATCGCTCTCACTCTCTCATACTGGTCACTGGAAGTTCAACATGGCACCTCATGGCAAAGAACTCTCTGAGAATCTGAAAAAAAAAATTGTTTCTCTGCATAAAGATGGCTTAGGCTATAATAAGATTGCCAAGACCCTGAAACTGAGCTGCAGCACGGTGGCCAAGACCATACAGGGGTTTAACAGGACAGGTTCCACTCAGAACAGGCCTCGCCATGGTCGACCAAAGTAGTTTTGCACGTGCACATGCTCGGCGTCATATCCAGAGGTTGTCTTTGGGAAATAGATGTATGAGTGCTGCCAGCATTGCTTCAGAGGTTGAAGGGGTAGGGGGGGGGTCAGCCTGACAGTGCTCATACCATACGCCGCACAATGCATCAAATTGGTCTGCATGGCTGTCGTCCCAGAAGGAAGCCTCTTCTAAAGATGATGCACAAGAAAGCCCGCAAACAGTTTTCTGAAGACAAGCAGACTGAGGAGTACTGGAACCATGTCCTGTTGTCTGATGTGACCAAGATAAATGTATTTGGTTCAGATGGTGTCAAGCGTGTGTGGCGGCAACCAGGTGAGGAGTACGAAGACAAGTGTGTCTTGCCTGCGGTCAAGCATGGTGGTGGGAGTGTCATGGTCTGGGGCTGCATGAGTGCTGCCGGCACTGGGGAGCTACAGTTCACTGAGGGAACCATGAATGCCAACATGTACTGTGACATACTGAAGCAGAGCATGATCCCCTCCCTTCAGAGACTGGGCCACAGGGCAGTATTCCAACATGATAAAGACCCCAAACACACCTCCAAGACGACCACAGCCTTGCTAAAGAAGCTGAGGGTAAAGGTGATGGACTGGCCAAGCACATCTACAGACCTTCAAACGGAAGGTGGAGGAGCGCAAGGTCTCTAACATCCACCAGCTCTGTGATGTCGTCACGGAGGAGTGGAAGAGGACTCCAGTGGAAACCTGTGAAACTCTGGTGAACTTCATGCCCAAGAGGGTTAAGGCAGTGCTGGAAAATAATGGTGGCCACACAGAAAATTTACACTTTGGGCCCAATTTGACATTTTCAATTAGGGGTGTACTCACTTTTGTTGCCAGCGGTTTAGACATT
Organism: Pelophylax lessonae; assembly: GCF_965119305.1. Taxonomy (NCBI): domain Eukaryota; kingdom Metazoa; phylum Chordata; class Amphibia; order Anura; family Ranidae; genus Pelophylax; species Pelophylax lessonae. Next base: position 207,851,639 of record NC_138778.1, read on the forward strand.
AATGGCTGTGTGTTGAGTTATTTTGAGGGGAAAGCAAATTTACACTGTTTTTACAAGCTGTACACTCACTACTTTACATTGTAGCAAAGTGTCATTTCTTCAGTGTTGTCACATGAAAAAATATAATAAAATATTTACAAAAATGTGAGGGGTGTACTCACTTTTGTGAGATACTGTACATTACCAATTCCCTATACACACTACGTTGCTCCTGGGCTACTTGGTAGTTGAGGCGGCAGGCCAAAAGCCACAAGAATGTCCCTCAATTAGAATCCAAACACCAATCTGCTCATTTTATGATTTTTGAAGTACAAAAAGTTTATATCAAAGACCATAATTAATAAAGACCGACATCTATATTAATGCGGAGTTCCAGCCTTTATTTTTTTTTTTAAACACCCCTGTGATGTTTGCACCTAATGCTATATATCAAACGACATTAGTAGAAAATGTAGGTTTTCTAAATTCTTATATATATATATATATATATATTTTTTTTTTTTTTTCTTTTTAAACTCACTTTGCTGTCCCCAGCAAGCGCCCTCCCATCTTCATTGTGGGCATCTGAAGCCCGCTGGTAGCTCCTTCCAGGATACAGCGCTGCTGGCTATCCAGTATGCACCTCCCGATCTCACGCATTCTCGTAAAGTACAAAGCTACAAGCGGAGGATGCTCATTGACTCCTGGGATTGATGACTCTTATATCCCTGGAACCAATGGTTGGACGGACATGACGTACCTCACCAGAGTGAGGTTACATTGGAAGTGAAGGATTTAGAATACATAAAATGTATTTACACTGCAGGAAAAAAAATATAGAAAATAGAAAGTGATCACGAACGCGGGGGGAGTAAAAAAAATGCCTGGAACTCCACTATACATCAACAAATGAAAAAGACCTTCATTCTTCCTGGCTGCTAATCTCCCACCTTGGACCAAGTCTGGATGTGTAAAATTAAATTTTTCGACTCCACAATCAGCTCTGAAAAACGCAATGAGAATAAATTACAGCAGGACCTGGAGCTCCATTCCGAACTCCTACCTTCATCACCAATTCTACAAAACTCCTTTCTGAAAACATCCTCAAACAGGGTCATCGTTCCCCCAATAAGCAGATGTCTTTGGAGACCCAGCTTCAAATCCCAAAACTAGGGGTCCATTTATTCTCCTTATAATGTGCAAATTTAATAAAGGAAATAGGAAATAATCCTAAAGGCTTTCTTATAAGGCTGCTTTTCTAATGCTAACAGCAGGAGCCATCCCCAACACAGATTGTTAGCAGAGATCACCTTTTATTTGCTCAGACTTAATATTTACAGGTTTAGCTGATGAACCGCTGAGCCAAAGCCTAAATAAGAAAAGTAAAATAAAAGTCCCCCTTTTTTACCAACCCCGTTTAAGACCGATTATTCCAGATATTCCATCAAGAATATTGGATCACCTGTCGCTGATCTTCATCAGTCTGATAATTGCGTGATAAATGAACACAATATTCAGGGATCATCTTATTTACTAAAGCCCGGTACACACGTACCGATTGTCGGGCGTAAATGTTCGGCCAACGTCCGATCGGCCGATTGTCGGCTTGTTAGTATGATGCTTCCGACAACCGACTGCGACTTTTCGGCCGAACAAAATCTGGTCTGCATGCTATAAAATTTTTGTTGGCCGTCACCAGAACGGCCGATTGTTCATCAGTCAGTACAGATTTCGGCCGACAAAAGCCAGATGAGCAAGACTGGGCATGCTCAGAGAAGAAAAAACACACGGAAAGTTAACCATCACATGACATCACTTCTGAAGTTGGTTGTTGTTGGCCGACAAAATTCGTGTGCAGTCTTGAGCACTTTTCAACCAACACGACAGCACTGGACAAAAGACGGCCGATCGTTCGGCTGACAAGCGGTGCGTGTGTACGGGACTTTAGTCTTGATGTTCAAAAGACTGGCTGCTAAACCACTTAGCCAGAGCTGATTTACAGTCCCATAAATAAGAAGAATATTCTAAGTCCCACTTTTCACCAGCCTGGGTATGAAATAAATTTAATTAGTTAATTTTGGGCCAATACATGTTGACATTTAAAGGGCTGACTGCCAAGCTCCTAAGTCAGTGCTTTGCTTTGGCTTAGGGGTTTAGAAGCCACCCCCATTGCCTGGTAGAGGTTTTTGAGTTGCTGGTTCGAATCTTGGCTTATCTATTTGACACTGTGATCACTTTATACTCCTGAAATAGTAGAACAAACAAATTAATTGCTGAGCTGAGGCAAGTAGCTCAGAGGATAAGAGTGTTGACCCAAGGTGCTGTAGACCTGAGTTCAAATCCATGATAGCACTGCAGTCCCAGAGCTCAAGTCCCCGAAAGTCTGGAGGCCATGGACAACCCACCAGTCTGCTCCAGTCCCAGGCCCCCGAGTGGCCTGTAATGTGTGTGGGCATGACATTAGGTTGTGGACACCCGGCCTCTTCAGTCCATGGACTGTGACATCACTGCAACATATATAAATAGAATGGGCTGTCTTAGTTGGGCAGCCTATTCCAAAAGCAGGGACTTATGTTTGTCTTGGCCTCACCCCAGGTACTGCACAGTATCTGAACCCAATGATGATGGGACAGGGCAGTAATTATTACCCCATCCACCCATCATAGGGCTCAGACACTGCACAGCACCTGGGACACACAAGGCTTTCCCTCAGAGAAATTTGAACTCAGGTCTCCAGCAGACCAGTCAGCGCTCTAACCCTCCAAGCTACCACAGGTCCTTATTCTTCTATTTCAGAAGATGGCTGAATTTACATATTAATAACAAAAAAAATACTTTATATAATATATCATATAACTTTCCTATTTCACAAATACAAGTAATTTTCGGAAAATAAACTACCTAGCCCAGGATTCCAACTCTAAGGCCTCATGCACACGGGACGTTTTCACAGCTGCTGTTTTTTCTGCAGTCAGTAAACTCCCCACCATGTTATCCTATCTGTCCATGCACACACAGGCTGTTATTGGCAGTTTATGGCAGGGACGTTTTCTGGCTGGAAAAAAATCCCCAGAACTAGTGGGTTTTGAGAGGAGTTTTTCAGCTGCAAAAACGCTCGAACTCTGATAAAAGCTTAAAAATGCCAAAAAACGCGGCTATTCTGCATTTATCAACATTGTTAAGCCATGGGCTTTTGTGGGAGTAGTTTTGCTTGAAAAAAAAGAAAAAAACGCTGAAAAACGCTACTGCAAAAAAGATGAAAATCTCCTTCTACAGCTACAGCTTTCTACTGGTATTTTGATAACATCCAGTGTGCACGAGGCCAATGTTTTAGCTGCATTCTATTTCTGCTCCGTCATGGCCAGCTCTCATTGAGTGTGTTGTCTTTATTTGCCTATTTCCCAACCATAAACCTTCACCAACCAGAACTGAGCCAGGTATCTCAGATCTTCAATCTGTCAGATCTCTTAGTCCTAGAGCAAGTGTACAGCAATTCATATTTGTAAAGCACATTGCAGTGCTTTAAGCCAGGTTCATATATGTGCGGCTTCGGTTTCTAGCCTGGGGTCCAGTGCATTTCTGCTCACCAGTTCAGGTCTGAATTTTTGCCTGAATTGGCACCTGAACCTAACCCAAAAAACGCACAAGACCCTTTTGGAATTTACACTGCGGCCGCCCCGGACATGTGTGAACCGGCTGCAGTGAAAATTTCCACCTTGCTCCTTCGAAATTTCTCATTATTGTGATCAAAAATGAATGTTAATTTGACTCCACTAATGATTAGAAAAACATTCTTACAACAAAGAATGCCAAATGAAATTCTACTAGTCTATACCTAGCTTAACTAACTCCCGCCCGCAGTATAGTAATGACAGGGGAGCGGGGAGGCTCTCGTTCTGGGCCGACATCATATGACGTCGCCCAGTTTCGTCACAATCATTCGCCCATGTAAATAAGGAGATGCCGTTTATTGGCTCTCCTTGCCTCGCATTTACAGAGTGTGAAACAGTGCATATAAGCCCCTGGGCTAGTGTGGACAAATCTAGATCTCCTGGCTCTTTCATTCTTCCATGGAGTTATCTCCCCTTCCTCCAATATCACCTGGGTGCATACAGGTGGAAAAAGATTCCTCAGGGAATTCCCTGAGGAAGACACGTGACCCTGTGTCGACACGCGCTGGGGAGGGGCGAGGACGGTGACAGCATTCTAAACCCTACGAGGAGGTAGTAGCCATTAGTGATTGTACGGCTTATATGAAACACCAGATTTCTCTGTGGCTCATTGACAGACGTAGTCCTCTTTGATTCACATCAATTGGGTTATGCTGCCTCCGCAGGAGTAGGACTAGGCAGAAAGAAAAAACGTTCTGGCTCCACCCCAGGGGCAGTCCCAGAGGGCATATCCTCCCTCTCTCTGCTACAGGGAATCAGTTTTTTTCTGTCTAGTCAGGAGTAAGGACCTAAGTTCCTTGCTGGGATCTCTGGTCCTGGCAAGATTTTTTAGAAAAGATATTTTTTAGGTAGTTTCTCCAGTTTTTTTCCTGTGAGATCTTCAAGCAAATTACGCCGGATCTGGGCGACGGGCTGGATGTTGAGATCCAGTGGTCACCCCAGCCGGCCTACGAGCGCGCGCAGACCATAGCATCACGCTTGGTCGGCCGCGACACATTCAAGTAAGTATGCAGGACCGGGCGACGGGCTGGATGTTGAGATCCAGTGGTCACCCCGGTTCAGCCTACGAGCGCGTGCAGACCAGAGCTCCGCGCTGGGTCGGCCGCGACAGTATGGTGAGTAAATGTTTTCCCTTTCCTCTTTATGAGGCATTTTGGAATACGGGCCCCTCCATACATGGTCGGAGTCTTTCTGACCATGTCCCCCTTGTAATGCAGAATGTGTTCGGTGGGCAAGCGGACTTGGTTTGGGAGCTAACACTCTACCCAGCAGACTGCAGTATTACAGCAGACATAGGAGGTATAAGCCTACCTTGATTGTAGTGGACCTCCTGCAGGTCGATAAACCGCCATTAGCGTGGTATGCAGGTGGATGTGCTGGGAAAACGCTACTTCGGCAATCCGCCGCCATTTTGCTGTAGACCAGGTACACGAGCGTCCGCAGGTCACGCCGGCCGCCATTTTTTTGGAGTCTATTGTCTCCCGTATGGGGGCGGCCATGTTTGAAGAGCCCAGCTAGCCTCGAGGAGAGCTGGGAACGCCGGAAGGCGTACACAGGGGGCGGAGCCACTTCCTTCTACCCGGGAAAACGAGCACAGTTCTTCCCAGTCTGCACAAGACAAACGCTGACTGCAGTTGTTAGGAAACTTCTCTGCATCGGGTGGTGAGCCTTGGGGGTCCCTCTCTCTCTCTGTGGGGGTCAAGAAGCAGGTACACTGAGGGGCGCTATTGCGCTAGGGTGATACAGATAAAGTTTTTTTCTGGCAAAGTGTCCTGAGTTAACATGGACCCTGCCACTCATGTATCTCCACCTGATCCCCTCGAGGTGTCTGCAGGATCCTCCAGCACCCCGCTTACTATTGAATCATTGTCAGCTATTATGGAGACCTTTGTGTCCCGGGTGGAAGTGGCTTGTCAGGGACAGGGCGCAAGAAAGCGACCCCCGTCTACCCCCATTTTATCTGAAACTTCGGATTCAGAATCTGAGCCTATTCCTGCAGTTGCAGGTACCTCATCTGGGATTGGTGTCTCGGGTACTGTCTCTTCAGACAGTGAGGAGGATGTTTCGGCATCAGCCATAGCCCGAGAGGAAGCGTTGGTAAACGCACTCATTGAATCTGTTCAAGAAACCTTAAGATTACAGGGTACTCCGTCGGAAGTAGCTGAGACTGAAATTCCCTTTGGTACTAAAAAACGCATCAAAGTGGCGAAGGTATTTCCACTGCCCAAATGTTTTGGCAATCCGATCAAGGAAGAATGGAGTCTGCCAAAACGCACTTCTGCTATTTCCAAACGCATTAGCAGGCGTTATCCGTTTGAGGAAGCCCTCATTAAGAAATGGACAGAACCACCGGTGGTGGATTCACCAATTTCTAGATTAAATAAAGCCACGGTTATTCCATTAGAAGACGCTCCGTCTTTTAAGGATCCGGTGGATTGCAAGATAGAAGCTATGTCTCGCGCCATGTTTTCCTTGATTGGATCAGCTTTCAGACCAATAATTGCTATTGGGCTGGTTTCGCAGACTGTAACTGAATGGACCAAGTGGTTATGCCGGGACTTAGAAGAGGTCCCTCAGGCGGTATCAGATTTGTTGGAACAGATGATACAGGGGTTACAGTTTGTGTGTGATGCGGCGTTAGACGCCACTCCATTATTGGCGCGAGCATCAGTTTCAGCAGTGGTTCTCAGGCGTACACTGTGGCTAAAATGTTGGTTAGGGGGGGCGTGGTCTGGACATGGACGGCTGAGGTTGTGTTCTCCCCGAGCTCCGTGCCTGCCCGACCCTAGCCCAGCCGACGATCACTGCTGACGCCCGGGATGAGATCAGCGAGGCGCAGGAGGACAAGGGGAGCAGCTGGACTACCGAATACCCCCCGCCGGAATCCGGTTCGTGGAGATATCCAGCACTTCTTCTCGCCCACGCCGGCTCCCGCCGCCGCCTCCAATATGGCGGCTGCACGCTCTCCCCTTCTGCAGGATGCGAGTCCTCCTCCAGCGTCGCCGGCTTCCCCCGCTGCATCGGAAGCCCTGTCGGACACTCCGGCTGCCTTTGGAGTCCTGGGACCCAGCCCTTCACAACCGGCTGCCCGGGTGGAAGTAGACTCGGAGCTCCGCGCCCTGTTGCGCGCCCTCCCCACCAAGGCCGATATCGAGGCGATCGTGGGCCGCCTGGAGGCGAAACACCGACAGGAGGTGGCCGCGGTCCGGGCTGAGGTACAGGTGGTAGCGGATCGGGTGTCGGCGGGGGAGACCACTATACAGGCTATGGATGGACGCTTGGCTTCGGTGGAGGCTGCTCTGCGGTCCCAGGAGGAGGTGACCATGGCCATGCAGATCCACATGGAGGATTTGGAAGACCGTAGTCGGCGGAACAATGTCAGGATTAAGGGACTGCCCGAGGCCACTGGTGCTGACGACCTCCCGGCCACAGTCACCGCGATCTTTGCACAACTCTTAGGGGAGGCTTTACCCCCCCGCATGGACTTTGACCGCCTGCACAGAGCGCTGGGCCCGCGCTCCTCGGATCCGGACAGGCCGCGTGACGTGCTGTGCCGCCTGCACAGGTTTGCCCACCGTGAACTTATCATCCGAAAAGCATGGGATGTGGGCACCCTGGACTTTGATGGGGCGGCCCTCAAACTGATGCCGGACCTTTCCAGGGCCACGTTGTACCGAAGGGCCTTACTGAGACCTTTACTGGACTTGGCTCGCCGCAGCGGCGCCACCTACAGATGGGGATACCCGCTTTCTGTCACCTTCCGCAAGCCGAACTCTTCCTTCACACTCCGCTCCCGAGCGGAGCTCCCTGCCCTCTTCGCCTTTTTGGAAGCTGACCCCATCCAGGTACCCAACTGGCTCCTCCTGTTGCCCAGGCCGTCGGATCGCAGACCGCCTTCCTCCGGGAACTTCCTAGGATCTCCACGTCCTCACCGCTCCCGACGGAATTCCAGACCCAGGGCACCTGAAGCACATAGAGAACCCTGACTGTGTCTGCCCTCCATCCTGCACCCTCTTTGATGCCCTGTGGTGGCCCACCAGCTGGCTGAACTGATCCCTGGTTCCTTCACCCTGCCCTGCAGATGCCCATCTGACTCAGGTTTGATTGTTGTCCGTACCCCCCCCCTCTCTTGCCCGGGGTGTGCCCCCCCGCGGATGCCCCTGCTTCACCCGCCTACACGGACTGGCCTTGCTGCCCCCCACTGACTGGCATTTACTCTACCCGCTGCCCCCACTGCCCGAGGCGGGGGATGCTGGGGCTGGGCACCGCCAGGACTGTTGTTGCAGACCGTTATATGGCCCCCACTTTGTATACCCGCCGCATCTGCGGCCTGCGCTGCCGTCTGCAGTGATGCTCATGGAGTCCCGGGGGTGGGTGCTTGGGGGGGGGCGCCTGTGGACTCTCCGTGGGTTGTGTGGGATGGGGGGGGGTTTGGGGAGACCTGTTGTGGGGACCTGCACCTGTTCTCCTAGGGATCTGTTACCGGGGTTAATGTGTTTTTGCTGTTATTGTTTATTACATTGTTCGATCCTGCGATCCTCGCATGCCCCAGAGCGGGGGGGGCCCTTTGCCCCTGGTCCTTTGTGGGCCTCTTGGCGGAGACGCAGTTAGCCGTGGTTACGCTACCTGTTTTATTATGTGCCTTGATGCTACTGTGGGTGCTGGCTGGGCCCTATGGGGTTCTCGGCCTGCCCCCTCCCCTTCCAAACACGCTGTCTTTCCTCATTTCTGTCTTCGACTTCTATCCTCCATGCGTTACTCTCTGATAGGTCTCTCTCTCTCATGATGGTACCTAACATCCTTCGCCTTCTGCTCTCTACTTTCCCTCCTATACACATACACAGTGCTGGGTGGGCTGGGCATCCGGACTTGGGTTCCATTTTTCCCGTTTTTTGTATTTTCTGGTCTGTCCTTCTCCAACCCTCGACCCCCAGTAGGTTGACGCCAGGTAGGCACTGGGCCTCCTGGCGTTCGTGCAGTAATTTCTGCTTCTTAGTTTTGCTATCTCCTCCTCTCCTCTTATTCTCTCCTTCCCTTGCACTCTCTCTCTCCCCTCCTACTCCCACTCTTATCTGCTCCTCACCCTTACCCCCCTTTTTCCCCCCCCCCTCTCCCCCCCCCTTCTTGTTTGTGTGTACCTCCCGCTCCGTACGGGCTCATGGACGCCATTCATATTGTTTCTTTGAACGCCAAGGGGCTCAACGTCCCCGAGAAGCGGAAAGTCCTCCTCAATGAACTCCGCCGCAACAGGGCGGATGTAGCTTTCATTCAGGAAACCCACTTTCGGGACGATCGCCTTCCACTCCTTAAGAACCGCTTCTATCCCTTTGCCTACCATGCCACTAATACCGTGGCGAAATCTAAGGGAGTCTCGATCCTCCTCTCTGCTAAAGCCCCCTGGCATTGTGAGGGAACGTTGGTGGACCCTGGGGGCCGTTTTCTGTTTTTGAAAGGGACTCTGGGCCCGGCTCGCCTCACCTTCGCGTGCGTGTACGCTCCCAACGAGGGACAGGCCTCCTTCGTGGTGGGTGTTTTGGAGAAATTGCACACGTTTCAGGAGGGGCAACTCATTCTAGGGGGCGACTTCAACCTACCACTAGTGCCTGATGTGGACACCTCCTCGGGGTCGTCCTCAATCCCCCACGGGCACCGGAAGAGGTTCTTGCAAGCCCTCCATGGTGCACAGCTGGTGGATGTCTGGAGACTCCAGCATGGGGGGGAGCGGGACTACTCGTTCTATTCCCCACCCCATCAGACATATTCTCGTATCGACTACTTTCTGGTACCACACCGCCAACTCCACGCGGTACGGTCCACCTCGATAGGATCCATGACCTTTTCGGATCATGCGCCCATCTCCCTGACCTACTCCCTGACTGAGGGATCGGAGATGGGGTCCAGGGTGTGGCGTTTGAGTGACTCGCTCCTCCAGAACACCGAGGTACAGGCGGAGATTCAACGTGAGCTTTCTGAGTTCTTTCGGGTAAACGACCCGGATGACTGTGACGCGGGCATGATATGGGAGGCCCACAAGGCGGTAGTGCGGGGACTTTTTATTAAGCACGGTTCCCGTCTCAAGAAACAGCGCCAGCAGCTGCTGGAGCAGCTGTTGGGTGAGATCCATGCCCTGGAAACTAGGCATAAGCGATCCTTTTCGAGAGAGTTGGAATTGGAACTGATTGCCCTCCGCCAGAAGGTTCATGACATTCTCTTTATGAAGGCTAAGGCTGACTTGCAGAGGGCGCGTCAGAAGTTCTATCTTTCTGGCGACAAATGCGGCCGGTTGCTGGCATCTTCCATTCGGGCGCAGAGGTTGGCTAATTACGTCCCACACGTTCAGTCCCCGACGGGACAGCGGGTTGCCCTCCCGAGGCAGATTGCTGCGACCTTTCGCGACTTTTTTTCCGCCTTATACAATCTTCCTCCCTCCGTGTCCCCCGCGTCTCATCTGGAGGAATATATCGCCTCAGCACACTTGCCCTCCCTCGCGGCAGAAGACCGTGAGTCGCTGGAATCCCCGATTACGCTGCTAGAGTTACAGGGCGCTCTAGGCTCCTGTAGGGCGGGGAAGGCCCCTGGGCCTGACGGCTTCACGCTACCCTACTTTACCACTTTTCTGCCCACCCTCGGCCCCCACTGGGTGAAATGGCTCAACCTTCTAGGATCTGGGGAATCTGCCTTCCCGAGGGACTCCCTTCGGGCGCACATCTCCCTCATCCCGAAGGAGGGAAAGGACCCCTCTGCCTGCGCCAGTTATCGCCCGATTTCATTATTGAATGTGGACCTGAAAGTGTTCGCAAAAATCTTGGCGAATCGACTTGGACCTTATATGTCCCGTTTGGTCCATTTGGACCAGGTCGGCTTTATACCATCCAGGGAAGCTCGTGATAACACGACCAAGGTCCTCAACCTCATTCATATTGCCCGGTCCACTAATACCCCTTGCGTTTTTCTGAACACGGACGCCGAGAAGGCCTTCGACCGGGTCAGCTGGAGGTTTATGACGTCCACCTTGCGTACTGTGGGACTCGGAGCCACCATGCTGTCCTGGATTGGGCATCTTTACTCGAGCCCGACCGCTCAGGTGAAGTGCAATGGAGTCCTTTCGGACTCCTTCTCGATCTCCAATGGCACTCGCCAGGGCTGCCCTCTCTCCCCCCTTCTCTTCGCCCTCTCCCTGGAGCCTTTTCTGTGTAGGGTGAGAGCTAATTCAGACATCACCGGTCTAGCCGTTGGGGACATTGAATGTAAGGTCTCTGCGTACGCAGACGACATGATGTTTTCCTTGACAAACCCTGTCGTCTCTGCGCCTAACCTTCTCAGGGAGTTGGCGCTATACGGTACACATGCTAACCTGAAAATCAACTTCGGTAAATCTGAGGCGATGGGGGTCGCTGTCCCCCCGACCTTGATGGCCGCCATCTCTTCCTCTCTGCCTTTCCGCTGGACCCGAGGGGCGCTCACGTACTTGGGCACCCGCATGGCACCGACTATCTCGAAGCTTTACGAGCTCAATTTCGCCCCATTGCTCGTCACGGTCCGCCGCCTCCTCGAGGCCTGGTCAACCGGCCTTCATTCCTGGTTCGGGAGGTGCAATCTGCTGAAGATGACGGTCCTCCCTAAGGTTTTATATCTGCTCCAGGCCCTCCCAATTAAGCTTCCGTCTGCCTTTTTCAAACAGCTGCACTCTCTCTTTGTGCGGTTCATCTGGGCCACGGGCACCCCACGCTTGTCCCGGGCACTTTTGACGTTGCCCAAGCACTGTGGCGGCCTGGCCCTGCCGGATGTGCACAAATATTACTTGGCGACACACCTCGGTCGCCTTCTCGACTGGCGCAGGCACTCAGCATACAAGTTGTGGGTTGGCCTGGAATTGGCGCAATCTACGATACCCCTAGGAGGCGCCCCCTGGTGTAAGGGACACTGGCCACCCACTCTAATATCCCACCCTACGATTGGGGCTACCCTCTCTGTGTTGGCCCCGGTCCTCCTTAACCCTGCTATTTCTTCTGCGACTTCTCCGCTATTTCCGATTCTGGGGAATCCGGCGTTCTCTCCGGGCCTGATGGGTCGAACATTCCAACCGCTGGTAGACCGTGATAGGAGAGTGGCGTCTCGCTTTACGTGCCCAGGTGGCTGGCCCTCCATAGCGGAGCTATCGGACCCGACGGGGCGCTTTGCCCTCACCTTTTGGCCGGCAGTGCAATTGCACCACTTTCTCCTCTCCCTGCCGGAACCTGACCTCTTCAACAGGGAATTGACCGCTTTTGAGGTACTTTGTGAAGGAGAGGGAATGCTCCCGCACACGTTGTCTCAGGCTTATCACCTTCTGGTCTCCCCACCAGAGGATTTCACCCCTCCCTTCCTTTCCAAATGGGAGCAAGACCTCCAGATTTCCCTCTCACCGACGCAGAAGCTTAACATCTGCACCATAGCTCTAAAGACGCCGACCTGTACCAGACTGCAGGAGTCCAACTATAAGTTGCTCACCAGGTGGTACAGGGTCCCTTCCCGTCTGAGCAAAATCTTCCCGGGGACCTCAGACACCTGTTGGCGCTGTCAGGAAGGCAGGGGCACTCTGCTTCATGTATTCTGGTCCTGTCCGAAACTGCGAGACTTTTGGACCGCGGTGGGCTCCCTACTGCGAGATCTGACCGAACATACTATCCCAGACACGCCAGAATTTTTCCTCCTGCAGCGCACCAGCATCCCTCTGAGGAAATATAAACTCTCTATTGTGCCCCATGTCCTCTGTGCGGCTAAGTCCTGCATCCCGCAGTACTGGAAGACCTCCCGATCGCCCACCATCAGGGACTGCATGCGGAGGCTGGTCGAGGTGAATAGACTAGAGGATCTGACCCTCACGGCGCTCCACCAACGTGAGAAATATGAAAAGGTATGGGGATACTGGAAGGTCTTCGTCCTGTCGGAACGGGGAACATCTCTGTTGGGTTCCTGAATCCGGACGAGAAGGTCATCTGCGGAGGGAGTGGTCCCCGGGAGCCAGTGCGGAGCGGCCCCCCCCCCTTCCTCCCTCCCCCCCCTCCCTCCCTATTTCCTCGCCCCCCCTGTTGATGTGTGTTTGTCCCCCTCTCTGCTTGTCCTCCTCTTTCTCTTTCCTGTTCTCCCTCTATCTCTCTATTGCGGTCTTAGTTTTACTTGCTGACCCTTGAACTGGATCTGTGCTGCGCAGCCGATGAGCCTGCATTGGTCACTACCACTTGTTTGGTGCTGGCGCATGACAACCTTAAGTACCTCCACATGGGCCTAGTGCCCCGGAAACTTGGTTATTTGTATTTGTAGATGCTTACATGACGCACTTGTTTTCCTCTGTCGATGCTTCAGTATTTGTTCTGACCTTTGCACTAGCAGCACGTATATGCGTGCTCTCCTCCTACTTATGTGTTATTTACCTCGGTGATTTACATGTTTTGGTTACATTGCACTGTATTGTACTGTTTATCTGGTTCAACCTTTACAATAAAATCATATATTTGAAAAAAAAAAATGTTGGTTAGCTGACCAAGGTTCCAAAAAAGCATTGGCTAATCTCCCCTTTTTAGGAGAGCGTTTATTTGGAGCCAACTTAGATGAGATCATTAAGGATCTCACGGGAGGAAAGAGCACCTTTTTACCGCAAAGTGCTAAGGGTAAAGGACCTCGTCAAAGACGGGGGCCTTCTTTCTCCGCTCATAAAAAAATTTTTCGTCCCGCGGGTGAAAAAATTAAGTCCTCCAAAGCTCCTTCAGGAAGTTTCAGGGGACGTTGGTCGGGCAAGCAAAAGTCCGACTCGTCCAGACCTGAAGATAAGACTACTAAAGCCTGAAGGTGCGCCCCCACCCATAACTGGGGTGGAGGGACGTCTTCGCCGGTTCCCGGATCCATGGCTCTTCAGAATCCCGGACAAGTAGGTTTGCGAAGTCATAAGGTCAGGGTACAAGATCGAGTTTCGATCTCTCCCACCGGCGCGATTCTTCCCTTCCAATATCCGACTATCCCCGGATCGTTTAGAAGATCTGCGGAGAGCAGTCACGGATTTACTACAACAAGGAGTGGTAGTCCACGTTCCTTGGACAGAACGCTTTCAAGGGTTTTATTCAAACCTATTTACAATACCCAGGAAAGAGGGCAAGGTGCGTCCAATTCTGGACTTAAGGGCACTCAATTCCTTTGTCAACATAAGAAAATTCAAGATGGAGTCCATTCGCACAGTAGCGGCCTCCCTGCATTCAGGGGATGTCCTAGCGTCCATAGACATCAAGGACGCCTATTTTCACATTCCCATTTACGCAGGACATCAGCGGTTTCTATGTTTTTCCGTAGAAGAGAACCACTATCAGTTTGCGGCGTTACCTTTCGGTCTCGCCACGGCTCCTCGGGTCTTCACGAAGGTGTTGGCCCCTATGTTGGCACTACTGCGCCAAAGAGGCATATCGATTCTAGGTTACCTAGACGATCTTCTGCTTCATGCAGAGTCTCCACAGACCCTGCTACAAAACCTAGAGATTACTATGATCTCTTTACAGGAATTCGGGTGGCTGGTGAACCGGCAAAAGTCTTTTCTGGTTCCCACCCGGAGGCTCGAATATCTGGGTCTAATTCTAGACACATTCAGGGCAAGAGTTTTCCTTCCGGTAGGGAAACTCCGGAAGATTCAATCAGCAATCCAGTTGTTACTATCCAACAGCTGGTCTTCTCTACGGACTTGCATGAGGGTTCTGGGGTTGATGGTGGCTTCCTTCGAAGCAGTCCCATTTGCCCAGTCCCATACCCGAATTCTTCAGGAAGAGATTCTTCTCAAATGGAATCGGAATCCGGAATCCCTGGACAATCGGATCCGATTGAGCAAACAGACCAGAGAGTCTCTGGTCTGGTGGCTTCGATCTCCGATGCTCAGCCAGGGAAAGTCATTTCTGCCAATATATTGGACGGTAGTGACCACGGATGCCAGTCTATCCGGATGGGGAGGAATTCTTGGTCAATTATCCGTCCAGGGACTTTGGTCCCCGGAAGAATCCAGGTTACCGATAAATGTACTGGAACTGAGAGCGATCAGACTTTGTCTGATTCACTGGACCGAGCAGCTCCAGGGCAGCCCGGTTCGGATCCAGTCGGACAACGCCACGGCCGTGGCTTATGTCAATCACCAAGGGGGCACCAAGAGTGTCCGGGCGGCCAAGGAAGTGGCTTGCATTCTTCGCTGGGCGGAACGGTTTGTTCCAGCTATCTCTGCGGTGTTCATTCCGGGGGTGGAGAATTGGCAGGCAGATTATCTCAGCCGTCAGACTCTGGATCAGGGGGAATGGTCCCTCCATCCAGAAGTTTTCCACCAGTTGTGCCTACGTTGGGGCACCCCGGATGTGGATCTGTTGGCATCTCGATTTTAACAGGAAAGTACGGAGATTTGTGGCTCGCTCCCGCGATCCTCTAGCAGAGACCGCAGACGCACTGGTCGCCCCGTGGGGGCAATACCAGCTAATGTATGCCTTCCCTCCTCTCGGGTTACTGCCAAGACTTCTTCGCAGGATAGAGGGGGAAGGAATTCCAGTAATCCTGGTAGCTCCGGACTGGCCTCGTCGAGCCTGGTACGCCGACTTGGTCAGGCTGGTTGCGGACGTCCCGTGGCGACTTCCTCTCAGGGAAGACCTACTGTCTCAGGGACCGATCTTCCATCCTGCTTTACGATCGCTGGCTTTAATGGCCTGGCTATTGAGACCCAGGTGCTGAAGGACAAGGGATTGTCAGCTTCAGTTATTCCTACTCTAGTTAAAGCAAGGAAAGCGACTTCCAGAAAGATTTATCATCGCACATGGAAGTCCTACATTGCATGGTGTGAACCTCTGGGGTTCCACCCACGTTCTTATTCGGTTAGTCGAATATTAGCCTTTTTGCAACAAGGGGTTGAGCAGAAACTGGCCTTGAGCACTATCAAGGGTCAGGTTTCAGCATTAGCTATCTTCTTTCAGAAACCTTTGGCTACTCATTCCTTGGTGCGGAATTTCATCCAGGGGGTGCGACATCTGGCTCCGCCAGTGCGTGCGCCGTTACCACCCTGGGATCTTAATCTAGTATTGTCGGTTCTTCAGAAACCTCCCTTTGAAGATATTAGGGAGATTCCTTTATCTACGTTGTCCCAGAAGGTGGCCTTCTTGGTGGCCATCACTTCTGCACGCAGGGTGTCAGAACTGGCTGCATTATCTTGTCGTTCCCCATATCTGGTGGTTCATAGAGATAAGGTGGTTCTTCGTCCGAATCCATCCTTCCTACCAAAAGTGGTTTCAGAATTTCATCTGAATGAGGAAATTGTATTACCTTCCCTGTGTCCTAAGCCCAGTCATCATCGGGAGTTTGCTTTACACTCCTTGGATGTGGTTCGGGCGATCAGGGTATACTTGAAAATGACAGACTCGTTTCGCAAGACGGATTCACTTTTTGTGGTCCCGGATGGACCCAAAAAGGGGTTGCCTGCATCTGCCGCGACTATTGCCAAATGGATCAGACAGACGGTGGTACAGGCTTATTCTATTAAGGGTCGGGAGCCCCCGTTCCCTGTTAAGGCGCATTCCACTCGGGCACTTAGTGCATCATGGGCCTTTCGCCATCAGGCGTCAGTGGTCCAGGTGTGCAAGGCGGCTACCTGGTCGTCGGTGCATACCTTTACAAAACATTATAAAGTTGATGTAATGGCATCGTCTGATGCCTCGTTTGGCCGCAAGGTTTTGCAGGCCGCAATTTGAGGAGACCAGTGGTCTACCTCGAGGGTTTTTTTCCGTTGGAATTTTTATTTGAGTCTCATTCTTTGTTTATAATGAGTCTTTAAAACTTCTAGTTGGCACCAGTTGGGCCTTCTAGATTGGATTTTGATTTCTGTCAATCCCACCCCTCATTTGTGGCACTGCTTCTGGATGTCCCAATTGATGTGAATCAAAGAGGACTACGTCTGTCAATGAGCGACAGAGAAAATTGGATTTTTGTAAGATCTTACCGTAAAATCCTTTTCTCTTAGCTCATTGACAGACGTAGTACCCGCCCCTCTATCATTGAGTTGGGTTGGGTTAAATTCTCTGACACTGCTTTACAACAGAACTGATTCCCTGTAGCAGAGAGAGGGAGGATATGCCCTCTGGGACTGCCCCTGGGGTGGAGCCAGAACGTTTTTTCTTTCTGCCTAGTCCTACTCCTGCGGAGGCAGCATAACCCAATTGATGTGAATCAAAGAGGACTACGTCTGTCAATGAGCTAAGAGAAAAGGATTTTACGGTAAGATCTTACAAAAATCCAATTTTTTACATTGGCTCGCTGGAAGCCCCAGAAAAGCGCGAGTATTGACGCATACATTTTTTTAGGTCAGCGGTTTTAAAAGTATAAGTACTATTGGAATATTTTTTCTTCTGTATGCACCCAGATGATATTGGAGGAGGGGGAGATCACTCCATGGAAAGATTAAAGAGTCGGGAGATCTAGAGTTGTACACACTAGCCCAGGAGGGGCTTACATGCACTGTTTGACCAAACTTAGTTGTGAGGTCACCTATAATGAGGCGAAAGCACACCCGAAGGTGGGGGGTGGGAGAGGGGCACGAGTGTGGTGGCACATCACAAATTGATTTTGGAGCACCTTAAGGAGATAGAGTTTATATGTGGATGGTGATTGGTGGATGGTGGGGTCACACCACAAAAGAATCACATGAACTGAATATACAGTAAGAGGCCTTTATACAAGCACTATTGGTTGCACGTTCATATATTTATATTTATTTGTATTATTTTCGATTTTTAGTACTGAGGACTTGTTTGCACGTTGCACTAGTTGTTATAAATTGCACATAATAGGTATTTATATTTATAGGCTTAACACAGCGCAGCACTTACAATGATTTATATTGTTTTAACTCTTGTGTTTAAGCGTGTTGTGGTACGTTTATATGCGTTGCAATGCATTACCTGAAAAATATAGGGCATATTCTGATTTGTTTTTCAGTGCAGGGCAGTGCAGGGCAGTGCACATCAGCTGAATGCACAAGGTGTTTGCACTGGGGTGCGTTGCTCAAATCTTTTCAACACATCTGGTGTAAATGGACCCGTAGGGTCCTTTCACATGGGCTTTTTTTCAGGCGGACCTGATCGGATGCTCCATGCACCCCTATGGAGCAGTGGACGTCAGTGGTGACATCTCCGCTGACACCCGCTGCTATCCGATCCTGTCTGTGAAATCCAGATGGATGGAGACCCTATTTTCCATCTGTCTGGAGGATTGGATCGGATTGGATGAAAATGGACGGGCGGCCGGTCTCATCCGATCTCCCATAGAGGAGAGCGGGGATCTGACAGGTCTGTCTCTGCAAAGTAAGCGGACACAGACCTGTCATCCCGCCTGCTCAGCGGGGATCAACGGATCGATCCCCCGCTGAGCAAAACAGAGTCCGCCGGCCGGAAACCCCGTGTGAAAGGACCCTTATAAAGCACATGGGTTCCGCAAGGATTTGTTCATGGAAATGATGGAAGTAATGACAGGCTGCTCATAAATAAATGAAATAAACTGATTCATATTTAGGGTGAGGTAGATGAGGATAGCCAAAAAAGAGAATTTCGGAGACAATGCCACACTTTTTTTTTTAAACAAGTGTCTATCGCCCACATTTTTCTTTTGGAGAGAGTAGGGAAGGGTTCAAACCCACCAGTTTACTTTTTTTTTTTTTTCAATATTTTTTATTGATATTTTCAAGAGACCAGGTAAGTACAAAAACAGTACAATAATTTTCGTTGGCCCAACGCAGCATACAGTACTGGGTACATAAGATAATATATTATCAATCAGTAGTATAAAACCTGGAAGTAATCTATTATGAGGTCAGATAGCTGAGCCGGAATCCGTCAGTTTATTTTTTGCTGCCTGCGTCCCATTCCACTTCCTTTCCTGGAGACACAACAGGAAGTAAGAGGAAATCTCCACAGAAGGAGGGAGCGGTGTGTCCCCACTGGAAGGTGACAACTGGAACATGTTGGATCTCCCAACACTTTCTGTCCCAGGAAAAATGGTCACCAAGACAAATAGAGAGAGTGATTCTACTTAACCACTTCTGGACCAGAAGGATTTACCCCCCTTAATGACCAGGCCATTTTTTGCGATTCGGCACTGTGTTACTTTAACTGACAATTTCGCGGTCGTGTGACGCTGTACCCAAATAAAATTGATGTCCTTATTTTCCCACAAATAGAGCTTTCTTTTGGTGGTACTTGATCACCTGTGCGATTTTTATTTTTTGTAATATGAACAAAAAAAGAGTGACAATTCTGAAAAAAAAAACTATATTTTTTACATTCTGCTATATGACATTCTCAAAAAAAAAAAATTCAAATTTTTTCATCATTTTAGGCTAATTTGTATTCTGCTACGTATTTTTGGTAAAAAAAAATTCCCGGTAAGTGTGTTTTGATTGGTTTGCACAAAAGTTATCGCGTCTACAAACTAGGGGAAAGATTTATGTCTTTTTTATTTTTTTTACTAGTAATGGTGGCGATCTGCGAATTTTAGCAGGACTGCGACATTGCGGCGGACAGATCGGACCCCTAACTGACATCTTTTACACTTTTGGGGGGGACTAGTGACATTACTGCAGTAATCAGTGCTAAAAATATGCGCTGTTACTGTAATAATGACACTGGCGTGGAAGGGGTTAACCCAGGGGTGATCAATGGGTTAAGTGTGAGCCTAGGGGGGGCTTTCTAACTGTATGGGGCAGGGACTTGTGGAATCAAACAGAGACTCGTGATCCTAAATAGGAGGAACACAGGCGTTCTGTGTTAGTTCCAGAGAGAACAACCGATTTGTGCAGTCGAGCCAGCCTGTGGCGGGCGGGCGGCAAGTGTTAACAGGACCACAGACAGCAATATAAACCTGATATGAAAAATGTGAAGGTGCGCTATTGACTCTTACTTGTAACAAATAAACAAATATTTCACATATATAAGTTAAAGTGAGAATATGGATATGACTATCCAAAAACCGTGATCAGTGGGGTGACGAAAACCTTATGCTTGAATTCAAAGTATATGCAACTTTGCTAATAAAAAAAAAAGGAAACCAAAACAATGTGCACAAAAACAAATGGTGATGGGTACTCAATTAATCTTGGTGCTAAAAGCTGAAACAAAGTGCTCAAAGTCCAAAATAAAAGAAATGAAATGGGTAGATACTGTGAAGGAAAGTTCATAAAGGAGTCCGGCTGCGATGGAATGGTGAACAGTAGTTCCACACAACTGACACCCGCTGGTATTGCATGCAACCCCCACGGTGATCACACAAATAGATGGCTGCTTACCAGACTCCAGATATATCAGTGCAGGTATGTATCAATCAGCTGAGCCACGGTAAGTACACCAGATGATGACGGCAGCTACGGAAAGGGCCGCTGATAGGGGGAGGGATCACCAGTCCTCCTGTAGGGGGCCCGGGCACACAGGGGGCCCCAACAGCAAGAGGAATCGGTGCGGTCAGGTGGAGGGGCAATTAAGGAAGGAAGCCTTGTGTGGCTCTTGGCAGCAGCTGAAAGCCAGTTTCTCCCCCTACTGCCAGCATTCAGCTGCTGCTGGAAGAGATGTAGACACAGGGCATCGTTCCTGCATTTGTTTCTCCGACACCGATCCCCCTCCCGGTTCTGCCTGCTTCTGATCCCCCCCCCCCTTCCTCGTGTGCCCCTCTTTCACTGTGGCACCCCCCCTGCAGCGCTGTGGGCTTCCCTGTCCTGTAAAAAAATAACAGATTGTAAAAAAAATATATATATTTAAACATTGTAATAAATAATTTAAAAACATTTTAAAATAATTGTACACATTAAAAAAATAAACAACAAAAAAAAAAAAATATATATATATATATATATATATATATATATATATATATATATTTTTATTATTATTATTTTGTATATATATATATATATAAATAATAAAAAAAATATATATATATATTTTTATTATTATTTATATATATATATATATATATATATATATATATATATATATATATATTTTTTTTTTTATATATATATATGTATATATTATCTTTTTTTTGTTTTTATATATACATTTTTTGTTTATATATATATATATATATATAAATATATATATATCTTTTTTTTGTTTTTATATATACATTTTTTTGTTTATATATATATATAAATATATATATATTTTTTTTGTATATATATATATATATATATATATTATCTTTTTTTGTTTTATATATACATTTTTTTTGTTTTTATATATATAAATATATATATATATATATATATATATATATATATTTTTTTTTATATATATATATATATATATATATATCTTTTTTTTGTTTTTATATATACATTTTTTTTATTTTTATATATATATATATATATATATATATATATATATATATATATATATATATATATATATTATCTTTTTTTCTGTTTTTATATATACATTTTTTTTGTTTATATATATATATATATATATATATATATATATATATATATTTTCTATTTTTTTTGTATATATATATATATATATATATATATATATATATAAATATATATATATATTTTTTTTTTAAATGTAAAAAACAATAAGTGCTAATTCACACAGGTTCTCTGTTATGTTTGTGTCCACTAATTATGATTTTAGTGTATTTTTTGCAAAAATATTGTCTTGACATATTCAGGGCGCCCTGCAAGGTAGACTGTATGGGGCCCCGTGATTTCTATCAGCAGCCCTGGCTACGGACAATGACACAAGACCTCCCGCAGGTGAAGCCAAGACAGACTCTAATGAATCAGTGTAGACGGATGTCTCCAAACAGGATGGACTGAGCCTCGGTGCATACATCAGATGCTAACACCACCCTCGGACACTGACACTGAGCTGGTCACAGATGAAACCGGACATACCAAGTTTGGCATTGTATGGCATAAGAAATAAAAGCGGCCAATAGTGCATTATCCTTAAAACATTTATTAAAATGAAAAAATATTGCACTTACACATGAATGGGATGGTCACAGCTTAAAAGTACATGTAAAACAACAGGAGAGCTCGGCCACCTGCAGGCTGCAGCGCGGACCGAGCAGAGTGAAGATACAGCTCCTCCCTTGACGCGTTTCACCTTAAAACAGGCGTCCACTGCAGCCGGCCGAGCCATACAGCAATATAAATCTGACAGAGGCTCCAACCCTTCCCTACTTCATCTAAAACTAGAAAAAAAAAATGCAGGAGGTCTGAAAGGAAAAGAATGGACTTCCACTTATTTTTTCTTTCTTTCTTTGTATCTACCAAAGCAGATTCACAAAGCCAGACTATAACGCATCACTTGCCACCACGCCTTCCCCTTCACCAGGTTGTTAGTAATTATGAGAGGCTTTAATATGCCAACAGAATTTAGTTAAAAATTCTTCATTTGAACAACATTCGTTTGATTTTTTTTTTAACGGTTAGTGGGTTCGTTTTGCACCGCAGGATAAGAAAATTTTAAGAAGTAGGATGGAATTTTTATTTTTCTCGAATGAATTAATTTTTAACAGTATACAGTATCTGGTTTTCGTTCGGTAAAGTCCCTTTGTACCAAAATCAGATGTTAAAAGCAATCAAAATTTGAATCAATTGCCAACCACACACTGTAGATGTACTGATACGGTGCTGGCTGGCAGAATCATGTATACAGTGCTATAAAAAGTCTACACACCCCTGATAAAATGTCAGGTTTCCGTGATGTAAAAAAATGAGACAAAGATAAATCATTTCAGAACTTTTTCCACCTTTTAATGTGACCTAGAAACTGAACAAACTGAAATCTTTTAGGTGGAGGGAAGTAAAAATAAAAAAACTAAAATAATAAGGTTGCATAAGTGTGCACACCCTCTTTTAACTGGAGATGTAGCTGTGTTCAGAATTAAGCAATCACATTCAAATGTTAAATAGATGTCAGAACCCACATCTGCGGGGTGGCACATTGCAGTCATTTGATCAGCTTAAAGCCGAGTTCCAGCTACCTGTCAAAAAAAAAAAAAAAAAAGTCAGTATTTACAAAAACTGTTGCGCTGACTTTTAAAAAAAAAAGCCACTCACCCGTCCCAGGATCCAGCGGTGTGCTGACCCCCAGCCATCTTCATCCTCTGTCCCTCTTGGTGATGCTGGCATCTTTACTATGGGCACCCGGATGTGACAGCATGCGGCTTCACAGCTGGGTGCCCACTGCGCATGCGCGAGTCGCGCTGTGCATTGTGAATGGTGGATGCAGTCTTCGTGGACCTGTCAGTGTCCCAGAAGACTGCAGGGGGGGGGGGAGGAGAATTTCCATTGCTGAGCGACAGAAGTGCGTAGCAGGTACCTGTCGAAATTGGGTACCTGCTTCCCCCCTCAGACAGCTTGATCAGGTACCCGGCCACCAGGGAGTAGGCCGCAAAGCCGTGTCCTCAATTTTTCGCCCAATCCGGCTGTGTGCATCCATCCCCAGTACTGTCCGCTCATCTAGGTCAGCTTGGTCAGGCACTCGATCAGCTTGGTCAGGTACCCGAATAGCTGCGAGTAGGCCGCAAAACTGCGGACTAAATTTTCGGCCCAATCCAGCCACATGGGACACAGTAATAGGCTGAGCCCCCCTCAGCCTATTACCACCGCAGGGAGCCCAAAGGACATCCCTGCCCCAGTTACTAACCCCCAGGGGCTGGGAACCTGCACAAAGACCCCCGTGTGTGATCCGAACAGCCTGGTCTGCAACAACCACATCCAACCCCCCCTTACTGGAGCAATTGGCAAAGCCAGCTCCTACCTCACCCAGGGAGGGGGGGGGGGGACGTAGGGGTAGGCTGGGCCCAAAAGACCTCCATGACTGTTAGAGGGGCTGGGGAACATGGAAAGGAACCAGGGGGTCCGACAATCTGAAGGAGGGGCCCACATCCAACCCGAAGGACCACAAAAGGGGAAGGGGGGGACACTTCTTACCACACCATGGACCGGATGGGCACCACTCTGGGCAGACCTCCTCCCCATCTTGGAATAGGGGGTGCTGATGGCCAAGGAGTACACTGCGACTCAGGCCGAACCAGGTTGTGTGCATCCCACCATGGTGTTTCACTCCCGGGCCAGCCGCCTGTCCATTGGGGCTTTGTCGTGGCAAGGCCTAGCGCGGAGCTGCGACCTGCACACACTCGCTGGCCAGACTGGGAGACCTTAAGGATCTAGAATATCCAGTCCGATGCCCAGTCCGGCTGTTGACTGTAGTTCTCTCAGGAACATAACTAGCTAAAATACAAATTTTAACCAAAGGTTCCCTTTCAAATAAAAAACATGCCAAGGCCGAAGTCCCAGCAGGGAACTAGGTCCTACTCCTAAACTAGGCAGAAACAATCTGAATCCTATAGCAGAGTGAGTGGGGGCATGCCTTCAGGGACTGCCCCATAGGTGTGGGAAAGATTTTTCCTGCCTAGAGTCCTGCTCCTGTCGGGGGTAGCATAACCCAATGATTAAGAAGAATATGGAGCTGCGACTGTCAACGAATGATAGAGAAAATATTGTTTTTTTTTCGTTTTTTGTTTATAGCGCAAAAAATAAAAATCGCAGAGGTAATCAAATACCACCAAAAGAAAGCTCTATTTGTGGAAAAAAGGACATCAATTTTATTTGGGCACAGCGTCGCACAACCGCACAACTGTCAGATAAAGTATCGCAGTGCCGTATCGCAAAAAAATGGCCTGGTCATTAAGGGGGAAAATCTTCCGGTCCAGAAGTGGTTAATAAAAAGGATCACGGAAGAACAAATGTAAAACTGCAAATGGCAAACCTCTTTTTATTTTACAATTTTAATAATAATAACAACAAGCTTGGAGCTTGACATTTGGCGTTATCCTGCGGCCGTTCCTAACTACATGGCGGCAGCCATATTTCAAGTTGGTAGCAGCTGGCACAGCTTCAAGTGCCTTTTATGTGTGTGTGATTGCTTATGTTTTATTACTAATAAACAAGCTTTTATACAGAGAGCTCTAGATGCTGGATTGTCTGTTTTACATTTCTGTGATCCTGTGAATGCCTCTGTGAAGGAGGGAGCCAGGTATACAGAATGGAAGGATAACACAGATATATACAGATCTGATTACACCCCTAAGGGGAACAGCGAATTGTGACTCACTGCTAGAACGGGAGGTGAGCGGCCAGAGGGCACAGGTGGAGGATTGCGTGGGCACTATAGGGTTTTGTAATATTTGCACAGAGGTGGAAGAAGATGATTTATGAACATTTCTAAGAGATTTATTTGTGAATATTTGGCATGTTTTTATACTTTATGGACATTTTAAATTGATTTAATAGATTAATTATGAAATATTTTGATCTAATTTTGCACTTGCGCTTTACTAAATGATTGCGCTGTACCATTTGGGAGGTTAATATAATAATGATAATGCTCCAATTAATTTTTTTGCTACATTTTTTTTGCAATGTCTAAAAGCTCTATACCTATGACAAACCCCTTTTTAAACAGACTAAATTAATATGAGCAATAATAATAATTAATAGTATAATAAAAATAATAATAATAATAAATAATAATAAATTATTATTATTATTTAAAATAAAAAAAGGGGGGGGTTGCCATTTGCAGTTTTACATTTGGTCTCCCATGATCTTTTTTATTATTATGTTTTTATTATTAATAATAATAATAATAGTAAAAACATAATAAAAAAGATCATGGGAGACCAAATGTAAAACTGCAAATGGCAAACCCCCCTTTTTTTAAATATTATTATTATTCATATTAATAATAATAATCATAATAATTATTATGATTATTATTATTATTATTAGTAGTATTATTATTAAAATAATAAATATGTAATGATAAAAAGGATCACGGAAAACCAAATGTAAAACTGCAAATGGCAAACTCCTTTTTATTTTAAAATAATAATAATAATAATAAATAATTCTTATTAATATAAATACATCATAATAAAAAGGATCACAGAAGACCAAATGTAAAACTGCAAATGGCAAACCCCTTTTTATCTTAAAATAATAACAAAAATTTATATTATTATTAATAAAATAATATTAATAAATGCATAATAATAAAAAGGATCAGAGTAGGCCAAATGTAAAACTGTAAATGGCAAACCCCTTTTTATTTTAAAATAATAATAACAATAATAATTCTTCTTATTATAAATACATTATAATAAAAAGGATCACAGAAGACCAAATGTAAAACTGCAAATGGCAAACCCCTTTTTATCTTAAAATTATAATAACTGATATTATTATTAATACAATTATATTAATAAATGCATACTAATAAAAAAGATAAGGGTAGGCCAAATCTGAAACTGCGAATTGCAAACCCCTTCTTATTTTAAAATAATAATAATTCTTATTATTATAAATACATCGTAATAAAAAAGGATCACAGAAGACCAAATGTAAAACTGCAAATGGCAAACCTCTTTTTATTTTTAAATAATAATAATTATAATTAAAATGATAATAAATACATAAAGATAAAAAAAGGATAACAGAAGACCAAATGTAAAACTGCAAATTTCAAATTTCAAACCCCTTTTTTTATTTGAAATAAGAACAATTAATTTTATTAAAAATAATAATAAATGCATGATAATAAAAAAGGATCATGGGTGACAAAATTTAAAACTCCAAATGGAAACCCCTTTTTGTTATAAAGTAATAATTTTAATAACAAAAAATAGGTAACACTAATAAAGTAACATTAATAAACACATAATAATAAATAAGGAATATATGAGACCAAATTTAAAATTGCAAATGGGTAATTTTTAAATATTTTTCCATTTTTTTTTAGAGGGAGATTTGTCTAAGGCTTATTTCTTTTGCTCAGTGCAGTTTGCCTCCTTTAATACTCTGTAAGTTGAAGTAAACTGAACTCTTCCCTATAAGGCAGTGAATGTGACCTGCACCAAATACTCACTGGTGGTCAGTCATTCACTGTTATTTAAAACACGTACACTTAGAAGATTCACCTACAGTGAATATTTGATGAATGGCAGATTCCCTGCTCTATACAATATTTAACATGCTAATGGTATTCCAAACCTTGAGTTGAATCTTTTTAAATCTGCAGTTTTCATTAAAATATTACCTGGAGTTCCTGCCCTGAGGGTCCTTGTACGAGAACTTCCTGTTATGGGATGACAACCGTTGTGCTCCTGCCTTGTCATCTTTCATATGCACCCCTGTTGGAAACTACAGACATTAATAAGGCACGGTCCACTGCTGTCACCGTCAGGAATCCAGTCCACTGCTGTCACCGTCAGGAATTCGGTCCACTGCTGTCACCGTAAGGAATCCGGTCCACTGCTGTCACCGTCAGGAATCCGGTCCACTGCTGTCACCGTCAGGAATCCGGTCCACTGCTGTCACCGTCAGGAATCCGGTCCACAGCTAAGATGTGCAGCTAACTCTGAAGCACATGTAGGTATGAAGTGTCTGAAAGTGGCTTCAGGAGATTGCCAGCACTAAAATGTAAAAAAATAAATAAATAAAGAAAATAAAAAACAGCATTATAAAATAATGAGACATTAGATGTTGGCAAACCGTGAACAGAGAAAGTGGAATGTCATGCAGTTGCTTTAATAATAAATAAATGTCAGAAAAATGAGACGATTATCTCATTGGTTACATGTAATATGAATGTATTGGTTATTATTTTCTTAGATCAGTCTTTCTCAACCTTTTCAACACACAGGAACCCTTGAAAGAAACCCCTGCTAAAAATTAAAAATCTACAACTCATGACACATTAATGTGACAGTCAGTGGGAAGAATGCTCCTTACTCTTGTCATCATTGGGAAGAATTACCCCCTTACATATAGATAAAAGGAACAATGGTGTCATTGGGAACTTATCTGAGAGGCAGAAATCGCCCATTTCTGAAGGAACCCCTAGCAACCTCAGGAGGAACCCTGGCTGAGAAACCCTGCCTTAAACCTCATCATTCCCAGGATGGAATCAGGATGACCCTGCGTAGAGGCGTAAGGGTGTAGAGGCGTAGAAGTGTAGAGGCGTAGAGCCGTAGAGATGTAGAGGCGTAGAAGTGTAGAGGCGTAGAAGTGTAGAGGCGTAGAAGTGTAGAGGCGTAGAGCCATAGAGATGTAGAGGCATAGAAGTGTAGAGGCGTAGAAGTGTAGAGGCGTAGAAGTGTAGAGGCGTAGAAGCGTAGAGGTGTAGAGCTGTAGAAGCGTAGAGGGGTAGAGGTGTAGAGCTGTAGAAGTGTAGGGGTGTAGAGCCGTAGAAGTGTAGAAGCGTAGAGGGGTAAAAGTGTAGAAGTGTAGAGGCGTAGAAGTGTAGAGACGTAGAGCCATAGAGGCGTAGAGCCATAGAGGCATGGAGCCATAGAGGCGTAGAGATGTAGAGGCATAGAGGCGTAGAGGCGTAGAAGCTTAGAGGGGTAGAGGCGTAGAGGGGTAAAAGTGTAGAGGGGTAGAGGCGTAGAAGCGTAGAGGGGTAGAGGCGTAGAAGTGTAGAGGCGTAGAAGTGTAGAGGCGTAGAAGTGTAGAGGCGTAGAAGTGTAGAGGCGTAGAAGTGTAGAGGCGTAGCAGCGTAGAGGGGTAGAGGCGTAGAAGTGTAGAGGCGTAGAGCCATAGAGGCGTAGAGATATAGAGGCGTAGAGATGTCGAGGCGTAGAAGCGTAGAGGTGTAGAGCCATAGAGGTGTAGAGACGTAGAGCCATAGAGGCGTAGAGATGTAGAGGCGTAGAGATGTCGAGGCGTAGAAGCGTAGAGGTGTAGAGCCATAGAGGTGTAGAGACGTAGAGCCATAGAGGCGTAGAGATGTAGAGGCGTAGAAGTGTAGAGGCGTAGAAGTGTAGAGCCATAGAAGTGTAGAGGCGTCGAGGTGTAGAGGTGTAGAGTCGTAGAAGTGTAGAGCCGTAGAAGTGTAGAGGCGTAGAGCCGTAGAGGCGTCGTAGAGATGTAGAGGCGTAGAAGCGTAGTGGGGTAGAAGCGTAGTTGGGTAGAGGCGTAGAAGGCTAGAAGTGTAGAGGGGTAGAGGCGTAGAAGCGTAGAAGCGTAGAGGGGTAGAGGCGTAGAAGTGTAGAGGTGTAGAGCCATAGAGATGTAGAGGCGTAGAAGCGTAGAGGAGTAGAGGCGTAGAAGTGTAGAGGCGTAGAGGTGTAGAGGCGTAGAAGTGTACAGCCTTAGAGGCGTAGAGATGTAGAGGGGTAGAGGCGAAGAAGTGTGGAGACGTAGAAGTGTAGAGGTGTAGCGTTGAGGCATAGAGGTGTAGCGTAGAGGCGTAGACGTGTAGAGATGTAGAGGCGTAGATGTGTAGAGACGTAGAGGCATAGTGTAGAGGCGTAGATGTGTAGGGACGTAGAGGTGTAGGGCAGAGGCGTAGACGTGTAGAGACGTAAAGGCGTAGACGTGTAGAGGCGTAGACGTGTAGAGACGTAGAGGTGTAGCGTTGAGGCGTAGCGTAGAGGCGTAGCATAGAGGCGTAGATGTGTATCGTAGGGGCTTTGCTGTGTAGAGACATAGAGGCGTAGAGCCGTAGACGTGTAGAGACGTAGAAGCGTAGACGTGTAGTGTAGAGGCGTAGACATGTAGAGACGTAGCGTAGAGGTGTAGCGTAGAGGTGTAGCGTAGAGGCGTAGACGTGTAGAGACGTAGAGGCGTAGACGTGCAGAGGTGTAGCGTAGAAGTGTAGAGGTGTACCTCCTGTGTAAGGTTAACCATATATGCTTTGATTTCTCCAATCCACACTGAGCAGAGAAGAATCTGCATTCGGGATGCAGCCACTGTTCAGAAGATAATTTTCCTCCAGGCTCCCTTGATTTTAAAACTGACATTTGTTTGAGCCGGATGGTGCGGACAGGACCAGCCATGGTTCAAATTTTGTCCAAAATTCAAGTCATGTGCAGTCAGCTTTAGGGCATCTACTAGAGACTGCGGGGGTCTGAGGGCCCCCCCAAACAAGCGCCACATGCAGGGTGGGCACCAAGGGGTCCAACTAACATTTCTTTTATTTAGTGAACTGCTGCACCTCTAAGTGCTCTTTTCATAAAAGAAATCATGTATGACCCCTCAGATAGAAAGATAGAAAATCCTTCAGAGTACATATGCAGTATATATATATATATATATATATATATATATATATATATATATATATATATACTGTGGACAGGCCACTGAGATGTTACAGGTGATGTTCTGGTCCCTCGGCACGCCTGTCCAGCCTAGAACAGGAAATCTCTCCAACCACACAGATACACAGGAAACACACCCGAAGGTTCAAAGTAGCCAATGATAAATAGGCTGAATGTGGAGGGGGGCAGGGTGCTGCTTATAAACTGACATGTAAGCTTAGAATGTGACTGGTGAGAGACTGTGAGACCTACCCGACAGGTAAGTACATGACATTTCTCATCCGTATGGAAGGCGCTTTCTTATGCATTAAGATAGACAAGTAGATGAATGGATGGATCAGACAGACAGAATTTACATAGAGAAAGAGATACATTGTTTTGGTAGAATGTTCTTTTGCAGTCAAAGCAAGAATATTCATCCCGCTTCCTAAAATCCATGTGGGTGTTAGAATAGACTGACTTCCTCCTGAATTCTGCACCCTGATGGTGATTTTGCCATTCCTGAACAACTGACCATCCCTCTCCATACATACACATTTATTTATTTATTACAGGTACTTATTTAGCGCCGTCAATTTATGCAGCGCTTCACATTTACACTATATTACCAAAAGTATTGGGACGCCTGCCTTTACACACACATGAACTTTAATGGCATCCCAGTCTTAGTCCGCAGGGTTCAATATTGAGTTGGCATTCCCTTTGCAGCTATAACAGCTTCAACTCTTCTGGGAAGGCTGTCCACAAGGTTTAGGAGTGTCTATGGGAATGTTTCACCATTCTTCCAGAAGTGCATTTGTGAGGTCAGGCACTGATGTTGGATGAGAAGGCCTGGCTGTGCTCTAATTCATCCCAAAGTTGTTTGATCGGGTAAGAACAGTCAAACATTCCCATAGACACACTCCTAAACCTTGTGGACAGCCTTCCCAGAAGAGTTGAAGCTGTTATAGCTGCAAAGGGTGGGCCAACTCAATATTGAACCCTACAGACTAAGACTGGGATGCCATTAAATTTCATGTGTGTGTGTAAAGACAGGCGTCCCAATACTTTTGACAATATTGTGTATATTATACATTCACATCAGTCCCTGCCCTCAAGGAGCTTACAATCTAAGGTCCCTAACTCCCATTCATTGTCCCGCAGATGTGTGAACCGGCTCTATTGACCAGTGTGAACCCAGCCTAAATAATTGTAATTAAAAGTAGAGTTTTCCCTTACTCTATGAACATTAAACAGCCACATAATGTATATGATAAGTGTCTACATGTAAGTGTAGACACTTATCATATACCTTGATAAGTGTCTAAGCATAAACCAATTTAAAAAGGAGGTATAAAGAAATTATTTTTTCAAGGTATAAGAATTAATTTGTTTAAACTATTATTTTGTGTTTATTATTTGTTTATTAATATTGTTTTGATTTATTTATTTTTTGTATTATTGTTAGTTTTCATTTGGGTGTGTATATGAATGTATGCATGCATATATGTGTATGATTGTGTAGTTAGATTTTTGATATTTAATATATTATATCTGAATTATTAATTATTGTATGACTTAATAGCAATGAGACATTGAATAGTTTATTATTAATTATTGTATGACTTTATAGAGATGATACATTAAATATTTTATTGTATGACTTTATAGTGATGATACATTAAATATTTTATTATTATTTTATTGTATGATTTTATAGTGATGATACATTGAATATTTTATTATTATTTTATTGTATGACTTTATAGTGATGAGACAAAGAATAGTTTATAATTAATTATTGTATGACTTTATAGTGATGAGACATAGAATAGTTTACAATTAATTATTGTATGACTTTATAGTGATGAGACATTGAATAGTTTAATATTATTTTATTGTATGACGTTATAGCGATGGGACATTGAATAGTTGATAATTAATTATAGAGAAGGGGTGGGATTAGATAAATTGTACTTTTTCCCACTCCTTTTCCGATATGTAAACTAAATTATTGATTGTTTATAGTTCTTTTTTGTCTTCTCTTGTAACTAGTTGTTTTGTGATTTTCTACTACTGAATGATTTTGGATGTTTTTTTTACATGTTCGAAATTTTCGAAAATAAACTAAAACAAACTAATAAATGCATAGCACCTTGTTTGTACCTTTTCCCTTGCTGCAGTAGTCCAGCAATCAGCATTGGAAACTGCCGTGGCTCAGCCCCCATTCTGCAATCTACGTTTGGGCTGGTTCACATGTGCAGCAGCCCCCTGAAAATCCATCTGTAGTGGATTGCTTTTCATAGGGCCTTTGAAAGGCTGTGAGGAAAACTGCACCACAATCGCACTTGTGGCGTGGCTCCATAGACTCGCACTGCTCATGTTCGACAGAGGAAACACCTACTAAATGAGATTTGCCGCTTCATTTTTGCTGCAGCACGTGAGCAGTTCTGAGTGGCTGCATGCTCTGGTTCAGGCATATCCGTATCGGCCAATATGCGCCGATATTTTTGTACATTTTTATTTTTTATTTTTATTTGTCACAGGTACTCTTGTGGAGGGATCTGGGGGTCTAAAAGACCCCAAACCCCTCCTCTGCACTTAAAAGCATTCAAAACGCCAAGTTTGGCTGTTTTGAATGCTATCATTTTTTTAAATCTGGCGCTGAGTCCCCGGAAGTCATGACATCACTCCGGGTTTTTACATGGAGACCCGATCAGAGCCGAATGCGGCTTTGATCGGGTCTTCGGCAGCCGTGCAGGCTGGTTGCCCGGGTCTCCGAGTGGAACGGGAGACCCGGGCGAGCCACGGAAGGCGGTGGGAGGGGGGGACGTCCCCTCCCGCTCCTTGTATTGACAGCCGAGCGGCTTCTCAGCCGCATTGGTTGTGATTACAAGGCAGCTGACTGTCGGCTATGGACGCCGCTACCGGCGTGATGCCTCTAGCTGCAGGCATCACTCCGGTACAAGCACTTTCTGAAATATTGGTAATATCGGCCACCTTGGTGGCTGATTCCGATATATCGGGAAAAGTGCAGATTGGCCCTTCGATAATCGGTCGATCTCTAGCACACACTATAAGAAAATTAGGTGAACGATCGTCCGGATTTCCTCGATGTTTCACTGTAGGTCAACACCGAGGATGGCGCTAATTTTTTGTTGTTTTATGATTTCTGATCATGTGCGGTCTTTCATATCTGATTTTTCTCGTATGAAAACCGTACACATTAAGTGAATCGTTAGTTCAGTTCAGGTTTTGGAGTTTGTCTCTTGGGAAATTTTCGGATGTAGAAAGTTGTGCACAAGTTATATGAAAATCGAACAATCATGCCTCGTATGTAATTTTTAGTCCAATTTTCTCATGGTGTGTACACCAAGGCTCCATTCACACATGCGCATTTTGGGATCGCGGTACAATCGCTATGATTCTGCCCGCAATCTCAAAACGCACTACAGTCGCAAAACACCATTTTTTTTAATGGCACCTAACACACAGTACAGTTACGGCGTGATTGTCTCTAATTGCACGGCAAGTCACATCCCATGTAAAAAATGTATAAAGTGCAGATCTGACTATATAAAACTATAATAAAACGCATATATAGATTATTGTGGCTATAGCAGCCGCTAGCGATAATAGCAAGGGAATCCGGCAGGCTGGTTGTACCCAAGTTGATCGAGCCTGCCCCCACACTGTTTAAATCTATGCCAGTTCCTTCTGAACTGGCAGAGACTCAAACTGTCTATGGCCGGCCTGAGGCTTTGCAATCACAAAATGTAGATAACATGATGGGTGGGGTCCAATAAGCTCTTACATTTTCATGTCCTAAGCTGTGTGGAAAATTGTGGGCAACTGCACCAGTTCAGAGAGAGCTTTTCTCAGAGACTTCTTATTAATCCCATGGTATTCCTTGGCGTCACTGGTAATTGACTAGCATTTTCTAATGCTGATTGCTGGGCTGGACAACCAGAGTGAGGACACAAGTCAAAAGTACTATGCATGTATCAAGGTACATGTGTCATATGGTTGTTTGATGCTCACAGTTATTCTAAGGTGAACTTCCACATTAATAGGTCACTTCACTCAAAAAGGCATATTATGCATACATCTACCTAGGTAAGATCATTCCGTGTAGTCACCAAGCCGAGACCGTGCTTAACTGCTTTATGCTTTAAGAAATGCAGCATTATGCTTTCCGAAAGGAACTGCATGCCATGCATACATTTATATAATCTGCTGAGTCCATCAAAGTGGTCATTTACAACCCAATTTCCTTTTCCCTTTGCTGAGGAAAGGAGGTTCTCACTCAAGATTTGACAGTAGATGGCCCCGTCCATCGCCCCTTAGATGCGGTGAAGCTGTCCTGTCCCTTTAGCAGAAAAACATCCCCAAAGCATAATGTTTTCACCACCATGTTTGACATTGGGGATGGTGTTCTTGGGGTCATAGGCAGTATTCCTCCTCCTCCAAACATAGCGAGTTGAGTTGATGCCAAACAGCTTGATTTTGGTCTCATCTGACCACAACAATTTCACCCAATTCTCCTCTGAATTATTCAGATGTTCATTAGCAAACTTCAGACAGGCCTGTACATGTGCTTTCTTGAGGAGGGGGACCTTGTGAGTGCTTCATGGCGTAGTGTGCTATGAAATTGTTTTCTTGGTGACTATGATCCAAGCTGCCTTGAGATCATTGAAAAGATCTCCAGTGTAGTTCTGGGCTGATTCCTCACCGTTCTCATGATCATTGAGGTGAGATCTTGCATGGAGCTCCAGAGCGAGGGAGATTGATGGTTATTTTGCGTTTCTTCCATTTGTGAATAATCGCACCAACTGTTGTCACCCTCTCACCAAGCTGCTTGGCGATGGTCTTGTAGCCCATTCCAGCCTTGTGTAGGTCTACAATCTTGTCCCTCACATCCTTGGACAGCTCTTTGGCCTTGGCCATGGTGGAGAGATTGGAATCTGATTTATTGATTGCTTCTGTGGACAGGTGTCTTTTATACAGGTAACAAACGGAGATTAGGAGCACTCCCTGTAACCACTTAAGCCTCAGCCCTATTTCGGACACTTTTTGTTCACGTTAAAATCAGTTTTTTTTTTCCAAGAAAACTACTTAGAACCCCCAAACATTATATATATATTTTTTAGCAAAGGCTCTGGAGAATAAAATGTCGGTCATTGCAATATCTTTTGTCACGCGGTATTTGCGCAGCGGTCTTTAAAACGCCATTTTTTTGGAAAAATTACGAAAAATCACATTTCACTGCATTTAAAAAATACTAAACAGTAAAGTTAGCCCATTTTTTTTATATATTGTGAAAGATGATGTCACACCGAGTAAATGGATACCCAACATGTTACGTTTAAAATTGCGCACACCCGTGGAATGGCGACAAACTACGGTCAATAGAGATCTCAATAGGCGACGCTTTAAACATTTTTAACGGTTACCAGTTTAGAGTTAGAGTGTAGCTCTTTTTTTTAATTATTGCTCTCGCTCTGGCGATCGTGGTGATACCTCACATGTGTGATTTAAACAGTGATTTAATTCGCGGCTCTACTTCCGTATACATGTTTTTTTTCCGTGCGCGAGCTAACGGTGACAGGGGCGGCTAAAAATTTTTTTTTCCTATTTATTTTATTTTATTTTTTTAACTTTATTACAGGTTTTTTTAAAAAAAAAATCTGATCACTTTTATTTCTGTCACAAGCAATGTAAACATCCCTTGTGACACCAATATGCAGTGACAGGTACTCTTTATGGAGGGATCGAGGGTCTAAAAGACCCCAAACCCCTCCACTACACTTCCATGTATGCAAAACGCTGAAAACTGCATTTTTGCATACAGCCGTTTTTTATATCTGCTGCCTTTTGCAGCAGAGTAACCCGGAAGTGACGTCATGGACGTTGCCTCCGGGTTACGTCTTAGGAGACCCGATCGAAGCCGCTTCTGGCTTAGATCGGGACTCCATCCAGCCGGTGGACGCGCCGGCTGGGTGCTCGGGTCTCCCGGTGGGACGGGAGGCCCGGGCAAAGTCACGGAAGGTGGCAGGAGGGGGGGGCGTCCCCTCCCGTTCACCCGGGTAACGATCAAGCAGCTCCCGAGCCGCATCGGTTGTTACCGACGGAAAGCCGACCGTTGGCTGTAAACCACGGTACCGGGATGGTGCCTCTAGCTAGAGGCATCATCCCGGTATTACACCGCAAACTCTGCCGACATTTCCCTACGTTACTTTGCAGTAAGTGGTTAAAAGAGTGCCTCTAATCTCAGCTCATTACCTGTATACAAGACACCTGGGAGCAAGAAATCTTGCTGATTGATAGGGGATCAAATACTTATTTCACTCATTAAAAAGCAAATCAATTTATAACTTTTTTTAAATGCATTTTTCTGGATATTTTTGTTGTTATTCTGTCTCTAACTGCTAGAATAAACCCACCACAAAAATTATAGACTGATTATTTCTTTGTCAGTGGCAAACAAAATTTTTTTTTACCACATTTTAGGGCTCTTTTTCTTTATTTATTACTCACTTTATCTAAATACGGCATGTTGCTGGTTTGATCTGTTTTACTATTGTTAACATTTAGATACAAAAGAGAATCACAAGGATGTTTTTTACCTTGGCAAAGCCAACTAAAATTGTGCAGGTTCACAGAGCATTTCTTTGTGCTTAAAGGAAAGAGTTATATTCATGTACTAACAGTGGATTTCTGTTAGGAAGAGGAATTTTGGCTAGTAGGGATGAACAAAAGGATTTGTGCTAGGAGGAGAAATTTGGGGGTGGGTGGGTATAAGTGCTAAGAGAGAGGATTTGTACTGAGAGAAGGGATTTTTGTAAGGGGGGGGGGGGGTGGGAGGATTTTTATGGTCAGAATGGTAATTTGAGGAGAAGAGGAATTGTGCTAGGAGGGGGGAATGGGGGAGGGAGAGGATTTGAGCTGGGAGGGGGGATTTGTACTGGAAGAGGGGAAATGATTTTGGGGGGAGAATTTTGGCTTGCAGTGGGAATTTATGCCTAGTGGGTAAGTGTGAATTTTAGTGCTCTAATTTTTTTGGTATAATGTTCATACATATGGGGGTGAGTTGGCCTTTGGCATCTTGGCCCTGGGCGCTAGGTGACTATCTTCAGGTACTGACATAGAGGAACAGATATGCCATTGGGCCTGCAGAGCTAGTGTGTTGACTAGTATTGGGACCATTCATAGCTTGCTAAAGATTATCAAAAATATCCTGTTTTCTGGTCGTTTATTCTTAAATTTTCTTTTTTTTTTTTTTTCAAATGTATGGTGTACCCCTACCCACTACATCAGCCTGACACCCTAGTCATATAGGCTACAGTGCTAAAGGCCTTGGGACATGCCATGCTGACCAGATCCTGGTGTATCGGGATCTGCATCTAGAAAGATGTCTCAAACCAGAGGACACCTCTCCCGTGCTGGGCTGGTTTATGTAGGAATAATCTCCTTTACATATTTTTTCATTAAAAAAAGTTTTTTTTTTCGTAGTTCCTTTGTTTTCCAGAACGTCAAGTTACAAAAGGCAAGCAATAGAAGTTAGCGGAGGTACACAATATTGGTTCATTATGCATGGGGCACCATTCCACCCACTGACAGCAATGATGGGGCACCATTCCATCCACTGACACAAATGATGGGGCACCATTCCACCCACTGACACCAATGATGGGGCACCATTCCACCCACTGACACCAATGATGGGGCACCATTCCATCCACTGACACCAATGATGAGGCACCATTCCATCCACTGACACCAATGATGGGGCACCATTCCATCCACTGACACCAATGATGGGGCACCATTCCATCCACTGACCCCAATGATGGGGCACCATTCCATCCACTGACCCAAATGATGGTGCACCATTCCACCCACTGACACCAATGATGGGGCACCATTCCATCCACTGACACCAATGATGAGGCACCATTCCATCCACTGACACCAATGATGAGGCACCATTCCATCCACTGACACCAATGATGGGGCACCATTCCATCCACTGACACCAATGATGAGGCACCATTCCATCCACTGACACCAATGATGAGGCACTATTCCATCCACTGACACCAATGGGCATTTTTTACTCTGCTCCCCCGTAAAGGCTGAAGGTCAACAAACTGGCCCTTTGTTTAGAAAGTTTGGAGACCCCTGAGATAATTCCTCATAACACAATAATGTCCGAGAAGCAGCAATAAAAAATAATTAAGGCTGCTACATAGAAAACCAAAAAATACAAGAAGACAGAACTTAAACAGGAGTTTAAATGGTATCAGATGGTGGATCTACTGGACAACCCAAGACTGCAGAAGTTGTCAGAAAAAAAGCAAACTATTATTTAGCCACTAATCTTTCTTTGCAATAAATGGATGGATGGATGGATAAACGGGGATTACCCGAGGCTCTTTTGCAAAGAAGGTTTTTTGAAGAGGAGTCTCTTTCCGTTGTGGCCACAAAAAACGAGCCGTTGAAGCCACACCCAAAACCTATTTTTTAATTTGTTTCCACGCCCTGAAATTAATGAACCTACTAATTCTCGTAATTGCATTTTTTGTATTTTTATTTACATTGCTTTGACTCCAACCAATCATCTTAGACTTTAGCCAGCAAAGCAATTTTGGTTGGGATTGTCTTTAAAGCTACACAGCTACCAAACTGACAACCACACTGAAAGAAATATATATAAATACACACTATACTGTTAAAAGTATTGGGACGCCTGCCCTTACACACACATGAACTTTAATGCCATTCCAGTCTTAGTCCGTAGGGTTCAATATTGAGTTGGCCCACCCTTTGCAGCTTCAACTCTTCTAAGAAGGCTGTCCAGTAGGTTTAGGAGTATGTTCTTCAGCTGTCTCCCGGACTAAGGGAAAATGGCCCCACGTGACATCATCAGGCTACACAAACATGGCCACCAGCTGGAGACCAGTCAGACTAAAGGAAAATGGCCCCCGTGAACTCATCGGGCCCCACAAACATGGCAGCCAACCGGAGACCAGCCAGACTAAGGGGAAATGGCCGCCAACAGCTACAGCATGCTGCCAGGATCTTCCCTGTTCCCTCTGCAACGCTGCGCCCTTTGCAAGGGGACCCCCTCCTGAAGGTAGGACATAAATTAGGGGAGGCTCCACTGCGCACTCTGCATCAGGACCCCCCTGCACAATATCCACACTGCAAACAGTGGGGCATGCACCTAGGAGTCTCCTACACTGGGATCTCTCCAGACTACCAGGGCAGGACACACTATTCCAGGACCCTTACAGAGTGGGGATAACTGGGGAGACCCCAGGGGTCTCCACTGCATCCTCTGCCCTGGGACCCCAACCAGACTACAGGTCCAGACGGGGGAAAGGGAGCGGGGGAAGCCCAGCTCACTGATGGGTTTTTAAGGATGGGAGGAGGGTTACCCGCATCCACCCAGAAAAGAAAAGCCGAAAGGGGAGAGGGGGGACTGTACTTACCCTTCCATGGTGCAGGTAATGCTCCAGACGGAATCTTTGTCACCGAAGTAGGGGAGCTGGCGGCCAAGGGACCGCTGCGACTCAGACCCAAGCCCAACCCCTTGAGACGTTTAACTCGCGGGCCAGCCTCTGCCCGTTAGGCTATGTCGCAGCTGACATAGCGCCTAGCTGCGGTCTGCACACGCTCCCTGGCTTGGCTGGGGGGACCACTGGATCTAGATTATCCAGCCCGTCGCCCAGCCCGGCAGTTGATTGTAGATCTCCCGAGAGAAAAAATAAAAATAATGTAAGGAAGGAGAATAAAAATTGCTAGGGCCAGAGATCCCAGCCAGGAGCCTAGGTCTATACTCCTGACTAGACAGATTAAAACTGATTACCTGGAGCAGAGAGGGGGGTTATATACCAGCCGAGGACGGTCCATGGGCATAGCCAGGTGTTTTTTGTTCTGCCTAGTCCTACTCCTGGAGGAGGCAATATAACCAAGTAGTTCTGATTTATGGAGCGCTGTGTCCGTCAATGAACGTAAAAAACTTTATTTTTCATTTTGGATAGAGTAAGGGAAGGTTATAACCCCAGTCATGTTTTTTTTTTTTTTTGCCATGTGTCCCATTGGGGAGATTTACCTTCACTTCCTGTCCCATAGCCGAAACAGAGAGTGAGGGGAAATCCCTGCACATATGGGAATTCCTTGGGGACCCCCAAGTCACCAGAACTATTGTCCCCATTGGAAAATGTCCACTCTATTACTTTTCTGGGGACAACCCAAAATGTGTTTTTTTTTTTTTTACTTAAATTTGTGATAATAATGGTAAACAGGAGAAAGTGAGTGCACATG
The DNA here is from genome assembly GCF_965119305.1 of Pelophylax lessonae. Taxonomy (NCBI): domain Eukaryota; kingdom Metazoa; phylum Chordata; class Amphibia; order Anura; family Ranidae; genus Pelophylax; species Pelophylax lessonae. The sequence continues at coordinate 207,891,748 of NC_138778.1, forward strand.
CATTTTACAAGTATTTTATTTTTGCCTTTCCAGTCTTTGGAGTCAAAATCGCACTGCAGCTGCACCAAAAATGCACTTGCACCCTTTCACTAACGTAATGCAGCTGCGTTGCATTGATGTGAACAGCCCCATAAAGAATATTATATTTTCCTTTATGGTGTAGTGCAGCGTGACAGCAAGAGCAGAAAAAAAATGCACCAATGTGAACAGGGGCTACTGCAAAATTTTCAAATTGTGAATTAAAATAAAACATTATTTGATTAGAGCTGCCTACTGCAACATTTCCTATCAGATATGACATATTTATGTGTATGTTTTATATACGGTACACTCATTTCACATTTTTCAAAATCTGATTTTGTGGTCTGCAGTTCCTTTTAATATTTCCTTTTTGGGCAAAATAGAAAGCGAGGTGATTGGACAGGTCAGAAATTTTCCAACTGTTTTCAATAGGGTTGTGAAACATTGGTAATTAGATTTTTTATTGTCCTATTGACCCCTCCCTGTTAGATATGTCAGGATATCAAATCTAGTAGTCCACAAAAGTCCTCAACCCCCCCAGTGTTCAGAGATGGTATTACATCCAGAGGGTTCCCAACTTGTAATGCTTCACATGATGCAGCGCTCCTCAGACTTGGAAATCTCAGCAGCTCTGAGGAAGGGGGCATGTCTCCCAAAACGCGTCAGCCTACCAACCTTGGCACGTGCAGTCAGAGGACATTGCCCCATGGTTGGAGTGGTTGTTTAAAACGCCTGTTCCAGTTTATGTATTTGAGTTTAGTTTAATAAAAAGTGGTTTTAGTAATGCACTAGGCCACTGATGGTGAACCTTGGCACCCCAGATGTTTTGGAACTAAATTTCCCATGATGCCCACCTAAGCTGCAGAGTGCATGAGCATCATGGGAAATGTAGTTCCAAAACATCTGGGGTGCCAAGGTTCACCATCACTGCACTAGGCGTTTGCGCCCTCCTGTGCCTTTGCAGTTACTAATCTGATCTAGTAGGACTGTTTTCAGTGAAGATCCGAGGACAGCAGGAGCAAGGAAGAGAGAGGTCTATACTACCAACTAGTTTTATACGCCTAGATATAAGAAAGGAACCAATTTGCGTAAAAAGTTCATAATTGTTCAAATAATCAAGAGAACAGAAGGTGGTAAGGTGAATGTACTGTTATTGATAAACCGATTAAACCACAGACAATTATATGGAAATATCAGCACCTAGAACCAGGGCGGGACAAGGGGTGGGCAGGAGGGACGGTTGTCCTGGGCGCAATGGTTTATTGCAGGGATGGGGGGGGGCCTTGACCATAACCCTAAGGAAAGGGGGGGGGGGCGTAGTTCAGCATCCTTGCCCTGGGCGCTGGATGACTTTGCCCCGGCACTGCCTAGAACTGTACAAGTCAGTCATTTCCTATCCTCTCACCTGTGTCTTTTTGTTTCCAGTTGACAAACAGATAAAGGAGAAAATTACCTGCTTTATGTATCATTTGAAGTGGTTGTAAACCTCAGAAGTGAAAAATTAACAAAGCATATCCCTCTATAGTGTGTCTCAATCCAGGGCACTAAAGCCCCGTACACACGTACCGATTGCCGGCCGTAAATATTCGGCCGACGACCGATCGGCCGATTGTAGGCTTGTTAGTATGATGCTTCCGACAACCGACAGCGCATTTTCGGCCGAAGAGAATCAGTTGTGCAGGCATTAAAATTTTTGTTGGCCAACACCAGAACGGCCGATTGTTCGCCAGTCAGTACAGATTTTGGCCAACAGACAGCAGATTAGCAAGACTGGGCATGCTCAGAGAAGAAAAAACACACGGAAAGTTAACCATCACATGACATCCCTTCTGCAGTCGGCTGTTGTTGGCCGACAAAATTCGTGTGCAGTCTTTTGCAGTTTTCAACAGACACGACAGCCCTGGACAAAAGACGGCTGATCGTTCGGCCGATGATCGGTAGGCTTTAATGTCATTTATGTCTGCTGCTTCCTTCCTCTGCTATCAGCATTGAATCACTCCTGACAAGTTTTCCTGACACCATAAGAAAAAAGGTGACAGAGGAGGGACCTCCAGCTGATTGACAGCCTCAGCACTGTTCCTGTGTGCTGGTTTGAGAAGGGTGTGTCCCTTCCCTCCAATCAGTTCTCAGCTCTCCTCACTGAGCTCTGCAGAGTGTAATTTCAGTTCTCCACCCCCTTTTCCAAGCTTTATAAATTCTGTACTTTGAACAGGTGCAGAGGAGAGTAGACAGCAGATAAACAGGTACAACTTATGAAGGAGAATTTGTTATATCTCTGTGTATCCTCTGAGGCCAGTCACCTCACTGGGTTTATGGAAGGGTTTACAACAAGGTTTTAATATAGTTTATGAAATGTTTGGCTTGTTTTTCTCTTATCACACCTTTTCACCAGTTACTTTTTCATTTTGTTTTCTTAGGTTTAGAAAAAAAAAAATGTAATCTGAATTTTTTCTCCTCTTCCCCTAGGTGACTTCCTTGCAATGTGCCCTCTGGTTCCATCACCTCTACGTGAGATCCAGCAGCTGAGAGATGTCCCTAGGACTGTCTGACCTGAGAATGGTAGAATATGATGGTCAATCTCAGGTTCGTCAGCCCATGGAACATTCCTTCATGCACGACGGATACTTCTGACAAAAGGATCTTCTATCACCCGCAAGATCCGGATCATTCCAAGTTCGACTTTTACAGCAAAGCGATATCTGAAAGGGGAATGTATTACAGTCAAGTACAAATGGGGATTTTTTGAAATACAATGAAAGCTAAATTAAGATCTACAGTGGGGAAAATAATTATTTGATCCCCTGCAGATTTTCTAAGTTGGCCCACTTACAAAGAAATGAAGGGTCTATCATTTTTATCATATGTGAATTTTAAACAATAGAGACAGAATATCAACCAAAAATCCAGAAAAAACACATGATACAAATGTTATAACTTGAATTGCAGATCAGTGAGTAAAATAAGTATTTGATCCCCAAGTAAGACATGACTTAGTAGTTGGTGGAGAAACCCTTGTTGGCAAGCACAGAGGTAAGATGTTTCTTGTAGTTGGTGCCCTGGTTTGCACACATCTCAGGAGGGATTTTGGTCCACTCTTCTTTACAGATCTTCTCTAAATCCTTAAGGATTCTTTGCCGTCTCTTAGCAACTTGAAGTTTCAGCTCCCTTCATAAATGTTCTATAGGATTAAAGTCTGGAGACTGACTAGGTCACTCCATGACCTTAATGTGCTTCTTCTTGAGCCACTCGCTTGTTGCCTTGGCGGTATGTTTTGGGTCATTGTCATGCTGAAAGACCCATCCAGTGTTCTGGGTAAGGGAAGAAGATTCTCATCCAAGATTTTACAATACATGGTCCCGTCCATTGGCACCTCAATGCAGCAAAGTACAGAGAAACAGTCCCAAAGCATCATATTTCCACCTCCGTGCTTGTCTGTAGGGATGGTCTTCTTACGCTGTCACCCCCTTCCTGTCCAGGCCAATTTTCAGCTTACAGTGCTGTCGCAATTTTAATGACAATTGCACGGTCATGCAACACTGTATCCATAGGAAATATTTATCATTTTTCAGAGACAAATAGAGCTTTCTTTTGGTGTTATTTAATCTCCACTGGGTTTTTATTTTTTGCTAAATAAACGAAAATAAAAAATGTTTTTCTTAGTTTCTGTTACCAAATTTTGCAAATACATAATTCTTCTTCCTAGCTGATGAGGCTGCACTTATAGGCAACACTGAGACGCTGCACTGATCTGCACAGATGAGGCTGCACTGATAGGCAACACTGATAAGCTGCACTGATTATATACTTATATACATATAAGCTGTGTGCTGACAGCTTTGCTGGTTATCACCTTTTCTTTCCTCACACAGAGACAGCGTGTAAGGAAAGGACAGCTGTTAACCAGAAAGTCTCTTTACACGTGATCAGCTGTGATTGGACACAACTGATCGCATGATAAAGGGCTGCTGTGATTGGCCCTTCACTGCATTCTATGATCAGCAGTGTCCACAAGACAACGGTCACAGAGAATGCCCGATATGCGCCCCAGGGGACGCGTGCTTATGGGAGGACATCCATGGACGCCCTCCCAGAACAAGAGAGTCGCGCTGTACTTGTCTTTTGGCTATGGTGCGGTATTAAAGTGGTTAATCCTGTTTGTACTATGCTGGAAGATCTTCATTATCAGTTGTAAATTAGATATACACCCTGTCTGTCCTAACAAAATGTCAAAGTTGAGTGGTACATTGTATGTTATTAAACCAAAAACAATTAAAAAATAAAAACTGTCCCTCTGTCCCCTTATTGCACATTACCATTTATTCCAAACATTAGAAGCTGCCTATAAAGTGCTATGTATAAAAAGTGGAAAAATATGCTTTAAAAAAAAAAAAAATATATATATATATATATATATATATATTTATTTAGGTGTGCTGTGTGAATGGGAACAAACAACAAATATATATATAGAGGTGGTTCTGACAGCTAAAGTGGAAAAACACTTTAGGAAAGGGGCGATTGAAAGACGAGCAACTGAGGAACTATCCAGGGTGCTGAACTTCAGAACACCAGTAGTAGGTTGTTGTGCCGGGTTAGCCATTGATTAATATAGGATTTTTGCTGTTTACGTAAAACTCTATATTCGCTAACCTAAAGCGGACTTCCGCCCCCCCCCCCCCTCCAAAAATACACATACTGTAGCTGCTGGAGTCCAGCGATGTCGGCTCTGCAGCCGATGTTTCCATTAGCTGTTGGGTGCTGCCGCCGCCATTGCCGGTAAGGGAACCCGGCAGTAAAGCCTTGCGGCTTCACGGGCGGGTCCCTACTGCGTGGATTGGCTCCACGGCAAGGGAAGGAGGGGGCTAAACATACGAGGGATGGCGCAGCGGCGCCGTATCCTGGAAGTGGGGAAGGGTACTTGTCAAAAACAGGTATCCCGTTCCCCCCACCCCCCTGAAAGGTGCCAAATGTGGCACCGGAAGGGAAGGAAGCAAATGAGTGGAAGTTCCACTTTTGGGTGGAACTCCGCTTTAAGTTACCAACTATGCAAATGTTCAGGATAGCTAGGATCTCTTCTTCAGGTTTTAGACATGTATACAGCCTGATTAAAGAAACTCACTCATCCATGTCTTTCTGGACCTTGCTTTGTGCACTGGTCCAAATCATTTGGTGGAGGGGGGATTATGGTGCGGGGTTGTTTTTCAGGGGTTGGGCTTGGCCCCTTAGTTCCAGTGAAGGGAACTCTTAAGGTGTCAGCATACCAAGACATTTTGGACAAATTCATGCTCCCAACTTTCTGGGAACAGTTTGGAGAACAGTTTGGGGATGGCCCCTTCATGTTCTAACATGACTGCGCACTAGTGCACAAATCAAGGTCCATAAAGACATGGATGAGCGAGTTTGGGGTGGAGGAACTTGACTGGCCTGCACAGAGTCCTGGCCTCAACCCGATAGAAGACCCTTGGGAAAAACTGTCAAACATTCCCATAGACACACTCCTAGACCTTGTGGACAGTCGCCCCAGAAGAGTTAAAGCTGTTATAGCTGCAAAGGGTGGGCCAACTCAATATTGAACCCTACTGACTAAGTAAGACTGGGATGCCATTAAAGTTCATGTGTGTGTAAAGGCAGGTGTCCCAATACTTTTGGTAATATAGTGTATATGAAAATGATGCTGCTATTGCTTACTGTCAGAAGGAATTAGGATATGTGTTCTTGTCTATATGAGGAATGTAACTGGCAATAAAAAAGTAAGCACACCCTTGTGAAATAAAGAGGATATAACTATGTTGCTTGTCGTGGCAGATTACCATAAACCATGGGTGTTCAACCTGTGGCCCTCCTGCTGTTGCAGAACTATAAGTCCCATGATGCACTGCAAGATTATTAGTTACAAGCAACTCTCCCAAAGGCAGAGGCATGATGGGACTTATAGTTCCGTAAAAGCTGGAGGGCCACAGGTTGAGGCTAAAATCATAGGTTGGATACAGCACATGCCTTCTGTGAAATGTCCTGAAAATGATGTGGCCATGTATGGAAGAAGTCATCCACAGTACTCCTTTAGAATCTCATACTCCTCTGAAGGATATTGTGAGCAAGCCTAGGGGGGCCTGCACACCTAAAAGGACCCTGGGGGTTGTCCTCTTTTTAAAATGTCAAAATAGACAGTCCAGTACCTGTATAGTAGGAAATATACATATACCCTGGCAGGATGCTTGATGATCCCAGCGCAGTTCTCAAAGGACAGCCCGAGAAAGGGAAAAGCTTACATTTGTCAACCTGCTTGATCAAGGCATGTGAAGGGGCCAGTTTTTTTTTTTTTTTTAGAAGCTCATTACTACTTTAAAATTAATGAAGATGGACAAAATTGCACCATCAATTCCCAGGAGGGAAATAACTCTCTCGCCGTGCTTGTTTTTCACTCAGATCATCTGCTGTAGAATATGTTTGTTAAATATTCCTGTTTTCTGTGCCAAACTCCCACTATCAGCTGCTGAACAGACCCGAGTGATAAAAACATGGCTGCCAAGCGCACATCACAAACAGAAATGAGCAAATCAATTTGCATATTGAGTGAATCCCCTGAACATGTGCAAGCAATGTGCACACAGCTGGGTCACGTATGACCCCCAGATCATTTGGATTTAAAAGTGTTACTAAACCCAGGAGCCTGCATTCACTATATCTGGTCTCCCCAGGAGCCTGCATTTACTATATCTGCTCTCCCCAGGAGCCTGCATTCACTATATCTGGTCTCCCCAGGAGCCTGCATTCACTATATCTGGTCTTCCCAGGAGCCTGCATTCACTATATCTGGTCTCCCCAGGAGCCTGCAGTCACTATATCTGGTGTCCCCAGGAGCCTGCAGTCACTATATCTGGTCTCCCCAAGAGCCTGCATTCACTATATCTGGTCTCCCCAAGAGCCTGCATTCACTATATCTGGTCTCCCCAGGAGCCTGCAGTCACTATATCTGGTCTCCCCAGGAGCCTGCAGTCACTATATCTGGTCTCCCCAGGAGCCTGCAGTCACTATATCTGGTCTCCCCAGGAGCCTGCAGTCACTATATCTGGTCTCCCCAGGAGCCTGCAGTCACTATATCTGGTCTCCCCAGGACTCTGCAGTCACTATATCTGGTCTCCCCAGGACTCTGCAGTCATTATATCTGGTCTCCCCAGGACTCTGCAGTCATTATATCTGGTCTCCCCAGGAGCCTGCATTCACTATATCTGGTCTCCCCAGGACCATGCATTCACTATATCTGGTCTCCCCAGGAGCCTGCATTCACTATATCTGGTCTCCCCAGGAGCCTGCATTCACTATATCTGGCCTCCCCAGTAGCCTGCACTCACTATATCTGGTCACCCCAGGACCATGCATTCACTATATCTGGTCTCCCCAGGAGCCTGCATTCACTATATCTGCTCTCCCACAGTACACAGAACATGGACATGCAATTGTTTTAGTTTATATAAACTGCTAAATACCTTTTCTCATATATAGCAGTCTTGTGACTTCTATCAATTTCTGGTTGAAGCTTGTAAGAGGAGTTTTCATTCTCCCCCGATTGTCCTATGAGGACACAGGACCTCTAACCCTCTGTGTCTGGACAGTGCCGATTGGCCCTGTGCTGATCACACGCACCCTTGCCAAAAAAAATCCTTAGCAATACACACCAAACTGAGCATGTGCAGAGCGCCCCCAAGGCTCTGTTCTATCAGAAGATGGTTTGGGGACAGTGCAATAAGGAGAGGATCAGAGAAGACAGGATCAAACAACTTTTTTTCACAATGCAGTGGATTAACCCCTTTAGGTTCCACAGTGAGTATAACAAGCATGCTTTACTGTATATACAGACTGATTTTACTGCTGCGGGTTTAGTAACACTTTAAGAACCGCGTCATTCTCTGCATATTGGATGTATTCAGGAGAATCAGTTTGCGATTGGCCGGATAAATGATGTGCGGAACAATAGAATGCATCGAGGTTAAAAAAGAAAAACAAAACACAGCTCCAGAGGTTCCTGCACTGAAACATTTATTTTACAGAAGTGGTTCTGATAACTTAACATCCTTCTTTGCTTTGTTTCACGTTAGGCAATATTCAAACATACATAATGACATGCTACAAACAAAAACATTTTTTTATTAATTTTTTTTTTTTCTCCTCTGCAAATGGTCAGAGGGACCTTGAACGTCGTCACCCCCGGCCCTTCCCAGACCCACCTCCCCCCCAGGTAACTAGACACACACAGATGCCCGGACGCTGACATTCGCAACATCATCTCCTGGCGGGTGGAGGACAGTGAATGGATGCTCGTAGGCTGGGCATTAGAAATGCAACAGAGAAAAGAGAGTTGGAAGATTCAGCTGAACTGAGAAGCACTTTATCCACCGTGAATTAAATTGAATTTAGGTCTTCGAGGGATTGGTCCACCAGAACTGGGGGATGCCCAAAACCTACAGATACAAGCAGGCAACTTAGTTAATACGCCAACAGCTCAAGGACTCCAGAGCTCAATGATCTTTCTCCCTACCATAGAGTCTTACTTCTCCCATTGCATCATGATATATTCAAAATGGTCACTTCGTGTTTACTGTGGAGGCTTTGCAGCACTGGGGTCCTGTGTACAAATACTACCAGGATCTGCATGGAGCCTGTATTGGGTTTCCACCCATACCTGCCAGCCTCTACTTTGTTGGACCTTACAGCAGGCGTGCTCAACCTGTGGCCATCCAGCTGTTGCAGAACTACAAGTCTCATTGCAAGGCTGACAGATACAAGCACGACTCCCAAAGGTAGAGGGTCACTGGTTGAGAACCCATGCCCTGTGTATGACTATGGTAGAGACCATTACAGATTAAACTCCAAATTGAGCACTCACTGATGTCAACAGCTCTGCAGTCTTTTACATGCTATAAAAGGTCCAAAATAGATGGGAAATTTGCGCAAAAAGAATGCAACCCCTGCGGGTTGCAGAGCTGGTAAAAGTGATAAGGGGATTGCACAATGGATGCACCTGAGAGCTACAAGGGATCGGGATAAGATTCAGCTTGAAGGTCGCTATCAAAATAACAAACTACCAAGGTTTGGGTGGACCAGCCCTGTGACATTTTAGCAGATAAGGAAAGATAAACTGCAACTTAACTGCTCAGGCCCTGTTCACACTTGAGCGTTTTTTAGCTCAAAAAAACGCTCAACCGGCAAAATTCCATTCATTTTAATGGCCTCTGTTCTGAGCGTTCTGTCCCTTGTAGCAAAACGTGTCGCTCAAAAAAGTACATGAGCTTCTTTTCAGGCAGAATTGAGCGTTTTTGTCCCTATAGACTTCAATAGGAACGCCTGAAAACACTTGATTTGAGCGTTTTTCTTTTTTTTCCAGACATTTATTAGCTGATCTTCTTCCCCTGGTGGTTTCTGTTGGCTAAAACAAAAGGTCTGCCCTAGACGAAAAACGCCTGACATATTTGCAATTCTGCTAAAAAAAAAAACGCTCAAAAACACCTGAAAGCGCATCTTCACTGCATCCGAGTACCACAAACCAAAAATTCTATTTAATTAATTTTCAATATTAATAGAAAACCCCCCATATCCAACTCTGCTTTATTTTGTTGAGAAATCACTTTGAAAAACAACCACCTAACAGTTCTGGTGTGGCCATCTTGAGTAAGGGCAACTGATTGATGTAGCATTTACTTCCTGGAATCCATCTGCCCTTAGCTCAAGTATGCATGCAGGAGATTGTGCTCAGCTGAAAACCCCCCCCCCCCCTCTCCTCCCCTCCCAAAGACTCCTGGAATGTATGACATAATTTGCCTAGGTAAGAAACCAGGAAGTAACTGAAGAAATGTAAAAAAAAAAGTTTAACACATGTAAATATGATCTACTTTCCTTTCTTTTTACTAATGATAGCAGCATAAGGATTAACAATGGTCAATGTTGATTGGGAGAGTGAAATCCCACTTTAATTGGTTTACCCTCCTACATATATATATATATATATATATATATATATATATATATGCGATTCTGTTCAGCTAGTCTTGTGGCAATACACAGTTAGGCAAGCCGATTACGTTTTCCGCATCAGGGCCTAGGATATAACAGTGCTATCCTGCTTGCTGATCATCGTGACAGAGCTGTGTAAAGCTCAAGACTGTCTAAACAGAACAGCAAACTCTTTGCTTATGTGTATTTGGCCTGTTTCACACTTCACATTGTATAAGAGCAGTGTGAACAGCAAGCTTTTGTAAAACCTTTGAGCAGATTTCCCTAAGCCTTAAGGCCCCGTTCACACTGGGGCGATCTGACTTGGGGGGGGCGACCTCCGAGGTCGCGGTGCGAGCAGCACGCCGCGACCTCGGAGCGGCCGGCACGGACTTCATAACATTGAAGTCTATGACGGTCGCTCCGGGTCGCCCCAAAGAAGCTCCGGACCCTTTTTTTAAGTCGGAGCGACTTGTGTCGCTCCTATTAGAACGGGTCTGCAGCTTCCCTATGGAAGGTGACCTACGGCGACCTGTGAGGCGACCAGGTCGCCTCACAGGTCGCCTTAGTGTGAACGGGGACTCAAAGTGCCCTTTAGATAATGTTTGTAAATGTTATACACAGATCTTGATGGGAGTGCTGACTGTCACTTTAAACAAGCTGCTAGCAGGCTTCAGCAGGTTTTCAACAAGCTTTAATTTGTATGAAGCCTGCTAGCTACATGTCTAGGCTTTGTTCACACCCGAGTGTTTTTTTTTGCTTGAAGCTCTAAAAAGCTCAACAAGCCAAATCCCATTCATTTCAATGGCGTCTGTTCACATCTGAGCGTTCTGTCCCCCGAAGCAAAACGCCTGCCGCTCAAAAAAGTAGATGAGCTTCTTATTTGGAGATTACAAGTGTTTTTGGCCCCATAGACTTCAATACTTGAGCGTTTTTTTTGCACGTTTTCTACTCAAACACAGCAGCTCTCAACCCCTAATTTTCTCTCCCTCATGCTTTCTATTGGCTATACAAAAATGCCTGAAGCTGTAATACGCTTTTAAAACGCTTGTAATACACTTCTAAAAACGCTCAAAAACTCTCAAATAACAAACGCCAGTAAATCGCTACGCTCAGGTGTGAATGCAGCTTTAGGCTGGGTTCACACTTATGTGAGTTGCATGCCGGTTTACCCCCATCCAATTCGCATGACAGGAGACTGTGACTGGCTCTCCATGGAGCCGGTTCACACATCTCCGGGGCGGATTGCACTGGGGTCCTGTGCGAGTTTGGCTCCATTTCAGGTCTGAATTCAGGCAAAAATTCGGGCTTGTTTCGTGCCTAAAACAGGTATGCACCGGACCCCTGCTGTGAGCCGCATCCAAACTTAGCGTGAACCCAGCCTGAAAGTGACAATCAGCACTCTCATCAAGACCTGCGTATAACACGTGAATAAGCTTGAAATGTGTGCTGAAGCCTGCTAGCAGCTTGTTTAAAGTAACAATCAGCACTCCCACTAAGACTGTTCAACCATTACAAACTTAAACTGGTACTGATACTTTAATAGTATGAACAATGCCACAGGCTTGCTTAAAGCTTTGCAAAAGCTTTTGTTCACACTGAAGTCTGTGTGAAATAAGGCATTTCAGCTGTCTGCCTATAAAATGACCAATAATTCATATACGCAATTTCTTTTCATATATTTACATGTAAACCTCGAGATAGCCGGTACTGTATTTACACTAGGACAAAAAGAAAAGAAAAGTTCTAGAACGATAAGCATTTTAGGCTAAAGGAGGCTCACCAGAAGCGGTCTTCAACGTCTTTTCATTGATTTATAGGCCTTAGCTAGGTGTAGAAAAACTTTCTCTCCCAAAAGCAGAACTTTTAGCTCTATTATCTTCGGCTCTGAAACGTTTACATAAAAGTAATCGTTATTAACTGCTCTAGTTTACTGACCCTTCAAACTCCCTAAAGAGGTGCTTTCTTGTATCCGTGCCCTGTGCCCAAATAGACAATAAAGAGACTCTGTCCCCAACTTAAAAATGCAAGAAAAAGCATAGAAAAAAAAATCAATGTATTTTAAATGATCACTTGTAAGATTTTCCCATGCAAACTTATTTTTTATTTACTTGTACTGTGTCATTGACCTAGTCAGAAAATGTGACTATGCCAGAAGGAGTTAATTTCATAGCCCCTCCCCCATTGCAGTGTCTGGCTATTGTCTGTGCTGGTCCAGCTTTTTTGCCCCTCCCTACATACACCTATAGGGGGAGGAGTGAAGGCGAATGCTACAAGGCCAGATTCCCACAGGCTTTAGCTGTATAAGAGAAGTGTGAAGAGCAAGCTTTGAATAGCATTTGCAGAGCTTTCAGCAAGCTTTGCTGAAGCTTTAAAAGTACCATTCAGCTCCAGTTTTAAAACATCGAACACAGATCCCAATAGGAGTTCTGAATGCCACTTTAAAAAAGCTGCTAGCAGGCTTCACCACTACCTTAAGCTTGCTGAAAGCCTGCTAGCAGCTAAAGTGACAATCAGCACTCACATAAGGATCTGTTTATAACGTTTCCAAACAGGTGCTGATGGGCGCGTTAAGGTCTTAGGGAAAACTGCTTGAAGCTTGTCGAAGCTTTCATGAACGCTTGCTGTTCACACTGCTCTTTTACAAGCTGAAGCCTGTGTGAAACAGGCCTAATAGTGTCCCTTGAGGTCTAAAAGTGCTGGAAAAGACAGCAGCAGTCGCAGGGATTTTTGATATCTACACAAGGGAGGTTTTTTTTACAGGTAAATAACATGCACAAAACACATTAAAGCAGAGCTCCACCCAAAAGGGGAAGCTCTACTTGTCTGTCTCCTCCCCCTCCCCTGCCACATTTGGCACCTTTTGGGGGAGAGAGCGGGAACCTGGTTTTGGACATGGCGTAGTGAGCTGTAAGTTCGCCCCCCCCCACCCATTCACAAAGTGCAGGGCGATTCGTGCATGCGCAGTAGGAAACCAGCTGTTTAGCTGCAAGGCTTCACAGCCGGTTTCCCTTAGCCAAGATGGCGGCACCAGCACCCAAAAGCCGATTCAAGAATCGGCTCAGGCGAGGACGCCGCTGGATGCCAGGACAAGTAAGTGCCCTAATAGTGAAAGTCAGCAGCTACAGTAGTTGTAGCTGCTGACTTTTTATTTATTTATTTTGGGTGGGTTGGGGGATTTACTAAAACTACAGCAGGCAGAATTTGGAGCAGTTGTGCATATTAACCAATCAGCTTCTAATTTTAGCGTTGAACTTTGAAAACGAAACAGAGGTTGATTGGTTGACTTTCACAGCTGCTCCAGTCTTAGTAAATTGCCCCAATGGTCATAGCTTTTTGGCACCACTTTATTGTACAGACCTGTTCCAAGGCATCCCAGAATTTAGGAAATAGAGAGACAGCTCAGAACAGATGGCAACCGGCCATTTATTCTTGAATCCTGCACCGACTACCACGTGGGCACTAAAGTCAATATAACTCACTGCAAGCTAGGTACAATTATTGGGAAAAAGTGCCTGTGCATATATCACCTTAAAGAGAACCAGTCCAGTCCCGGCTTATCGAAGAATCTGAATGTCCAATAAAGTTATTTTAAAAATGTACGTAACGTGTGGCAACGCACACTAAGTGCATTGGCGCGATTTGGGTGTCATTCATGTGAATGGCACCTCAATGTATCTTGCCAGATGTGTGTAAAGGTGCACGGTTAACAAATGGTGCACGCAATGCATGTTCCTGCATGTCTGTGGCAAGGTGTGTTTATGTGCCATTCAGAATACATGGCACCTCATCGCAATAATGCACTTAACATGTGTTGACCCACATTACCACAACGGGATGGTGTGAGAAGGCCCTTACCACTAGATCTAGAATTAGGATAGAGGGGGGTAAAAACTGCCGTCAGGTTTTTCTTTTTGCCTGTGTGTAGACTCAGCAGGAAGTGAAAGAATATCTTTAGAAGAGAATTTCCACTTAGGTGTCATGGGAGCTCATAATACATTTATATATCCAAGGCTTTCCACTAATATTTCACTAATATCTGCCTAGTAGCGTAGCTCTATTTTTACTTTGACCCTATACCTACATAACTATATAGGTTTGTTATTAGGTCATCATTACCTTTTTCTTTTGGGGGTGGGGGGAATTTTTTTGGGGGTTCAGCATCCCTTGCATTACATCTGGCTTGCCCTCCGGGATTCTCCTTGGACTCACATCTTCTCTATCTTATACATTCATCATTGGGTTCTGTGTAATTGGACCACCTAGTTGGCATGCATGTGTTTTTTTGTGGATATTGTGGGTATTTACTCATGTTTGTATTCCAGAATATATTCTTTATCACCTGATGAAGACTCTGTAAGAGTTGAGGTGTTTTTAAAGACTGATATTGAGGATATCTGCATTGATTGAATGTATATCTACTATATAAACCCCTTAAAGAAATCGATTGCAATCTTTTAGGCCACATAGGGAGGAATCCGTAAAATCAGATCCATCTGCCCGGCATGAGCTCTTTCCACGGATCCCTGATAAGCAGGTGGACGATAGGTCCGTGTCCGTGTGCAGAGCAGACACAGCCCGCTGCTCTCTATGGGGTGGTCAGATGGAAACGGACTGCATATTCCGTTTCCAACCAATTGTCTTCAGATCCGATGGAGGGGTGGCGAACGTTGCCCCATTCGACTATTTTTAGCGGACCGGACCGGACCAGATCACATGCCAACGGGTGACAGCAGACACATGTCCGCTGACATCTACTGCCCAATAAAGAACAATGGATGGTCCAATCAGGTCCGCCTTAAAAACGGACAGGAAAACCCCATTGGTCCGCTGGTGTGAAAGAGGCCTTAAACTGTTACAATTTTAATATTGTTAATAAAGATATATTTTTTATATATAATTTTTATTTGTTGCTCTGATACCTGTATAAAGTCCCACTCCATATTTGCATACGATGAGGAAGTTAAAGATCTTTCCAAGGGAATTCCCACTTAGGTGTCATGGGAACAAGTGTCCCCTCTATTCCTGTTCTGGTGGCAGCTGAAAACTTTGAACATCCCCCCGCTTACACTCCCTGTGACACTGGTGATCAGTACAATTATACCTCGTTTCCACTGAGTGGATCGGTTCAGTACGTTACGCTATTTTGAGTGTTTCCATTATGAAAGTGGCCCATACAAC
Organism: Pelophylax lessonae; assembly: GCF_965119305.1. Classification (NCBI taxonomy): domain Eukaryota; kingdom Metazoa; phylum Chordata; class Amphibia; order Anura; family Ranidae; genus Pelophylax; species Pelophylax lessonae. The sequence goes on from NC_138778.1 coordinate 207,906,937, forward strand.
CGAACCAAACCGCACCATTCCTGGTCCTCCTTTAAATGTAGGGCCATAGGAAATGGTACGGTACGGTTAGGGCGGAGCTACTGGTGTCACAATACAATCCAGTGATTGGCGGACAGGAAAACCTCAATGCTCATATCAAACGAAAGCGCAAAACAAACACCACGTTTGGTGTAAACCCCGCATGGCCCCTGGCAGTCTGACTTGCAGTGGAAACACTCACCTGAATAGGCCGGACCATTCTAACCCTTCCAAACTGTACCGACCCGAACTGTTCCGCTCAGTGATAACGAGGCATTAGAGAGAGTAAATTTTACTAATGGGGACACAGACCGCAATAAAAATCTGACAGGGGTCCTAGCCATCACCACATCTAAAATAACATTTTGCCATTAGTTGCTGCTGATACCCTGTCTACTGCTTAACCTTAGATGCTGCCTCTTGGTTTCTGAGTGTGCACAGCAGAATCAAAACTCAGAGCCCCTATTTAATGAGGAATGTAAACGACTACAGGGCTCTGTTATTTTTATACTGTTATGCTTACTCTGGAGTTGGGAGTGGCGTGTGAGGTCAGGATTTCACAAGGCAGACATCAGTTGACCTCCCTCTCACAAGTTAAAGGAGAAGTACACCTTTGGCAACATGTTACATGTTCCACTAGTTTTTAGAGTGGAATATGTACCATGTTTCAAATGCTGCACCCGCTGCCCGATCTGTGACAGCAGTACGGGGAGAAGTTCTCTGTACTAGCTGTCACTTATGAATCAACATGGCTGTGCGAGGCTCCGCCCACATGGCCGTGTCATTTATTTTGTGTGTAAATTAACTACAAGCCCCGACATCCTTTGCGGCTCTCAGCTTGTAGTTCTCAGTGAACTACTACGGCGCTGTGGTAGTTCATTGATTCTTCCTGTCAATTTATCTGCTTGCCCATAGTTGATGTACAGGCACACAGATACACTGACAGATCTGCAGGAGACCCGCATTGCACCAGCGATTTGTTGATCACTGGTACAATGCTTTACAGGCTCCAAAAAAAACAAAATGTGCATTTATTCTTTTTTTAATTGCACTTATCCTTAAGCCCCGGATTCACACTGCCACGACTTGAGAGTTCAAAGTTGCATGACAAGTCGCACCCCATTAACGGCAATGGAACAGCTCTAATCGGTGCACTACGTTTAGGGCAACTTCAACACGACTTGCATTGACTTCTGTTAAAGAAGTCGTATGCAAGCCACGATGAAGTCACACAGGGATGTCGGATTAGGATAGACAAAAAAGAAAAGCTAAGCACTACCGTGGGATGGTACCACGAGTGCGTATAGTGTGGTAATCTGTGCCACATCCCATCATTGACGTTAAATAGGAACTAGAATAACATGGACTTTTTAGGCACCAATAGTATAAAATCACAAATTTTGCTAATTATTTTTAAATATTATTATAATATTATATTAAATATTATACTATTGGTGCCTTTTTAGGCACCAATAGTATAAAATCACAAATTGTATTAATTATTTTTAACTATTATTATATTATTAATTATTAAACAAAAAATAAATAAAAAGGACATAGCATTACACATATAAAAAAACACATATAAGATAAAAAAAAAAACCCAATCATCGACCGACATAAAACCGGACCGCATGTGACTATCCCAGGGTGGGTCACCCTTTTGCAAGCTGGTTTTCATCACGGCTTGTGACACAGCGAGTTGCAGCGTATGGGATCTTTATTGTCACTGTTAAATTTGATAATGTGTACCATGTATTCATTATTATTTTGTTTATGTCGAATGTTCTGATGAGCTCCTGAGGAAGCATCAGGTCGCGAAACATGTCGAGCTAGAACCCACTTTCCATTCTCTCATTAACCCTACCCGTAGTGCTAACCACTGGGGGATCTTCATCAGAGACCCACCCTGGGATAGTCACATGCGGTCGGGTTTTATGTCGGTCTGTGATTGGGTTTTATCTTATGCGTTTTTAATTTGTGTAATGCTATGTGCTTTTTATTTTTTGTATAAAAAAATTTGTGATTTTATACTATTATTGCCTAAAAAGTCCATGTTATTCTAGTTTCGATTAAATGTCGGATTAGAAGCCGCAACAATGTAAACAAGGCCTTAAGTCCCGGTTCACACTGGGGAAACTTGTCAGGTGACTTAGCCGCCTGACAATTCGCTCACCATTCAGTGCAATGGAATCGTTCTAATTGGAGCAACTCAAGTCACTTTGACTTAGAAAAAGATTCCTGCATTACTTGGGGGGCGACTTCCATTGACTTCTATTGGAGAAGTCGTATGCAAGCCCCGCTGCACGGGGCGGCTTCAGAGTCGGGCGACATTGAAGCCCCCCAGTGTGGACCCAGGCTTAAAGCTAGACTCACGCAATGTGATGCTAAATAAGAGGATATGTTTATAAATGCAGAACAATTATAAATCAAAAATTGAAGATTCAGATTCTATTATAGGAACATTCGTGACCAGATCTCTTTAGGGTATCCACAGACATGGAGGTTTTGACCGCCGCGCAGTCGTCCCGCTCTTGTATTGACTGACTGCAAAGGTAATGCCCTGGCAGACAGGGTAAGCTGTATCCAGGGGGGGGGGGGGAGAGAGAGACAAAAACAATGGGGGTAATACAAAGATTGTGTATGAATCATATATATCTTCTAAAGCACCCATTACTGAAGAACCAGTCACGTGTATGGAGTGATATTACATGACAGCCAGTAAATCCGGACCTGTAAGGTAAAATCTCATAGTAAGGATTACTTGATCTCTCTGTTTAAAACTTGTATCATTCCCTTAACTGCAGAAATTTTTTTTTGGCAACTAGTATAGCTATATCCTGCATTAGTGGATTCTATTATCATATAACTGGCAGGCTGGTGGCACAGGGTGGCATGTTGCTTGTCAGCCACAGTCACCCCCTTTATAGAATATCAGACTAAAAAAAAAAAACCAATGAACTGGCATAAAAAGAAATCCTGCATCCACTCCGCACAAAACAGATAAAGTCTATGCGGAGAGGAGTTCAGGATCGGGTTAGCAGGTTAAACGCTCAATAGCAGAGCTACTAATCCAAGTCTGTCACCACACCGACTGCTACATAGACCTATGGTACACAGGTCAAGAGGAGTAGAGGGGGGCGAAGTCTTTGGCATATTGACGAGCACACTCCTGGCACCAGGTATAGCGCTGTGCACACTAGTAACACTATATACAGATAAGTACAGCGCTGAGAGGTACTACACACATTATATACAAATAAATATGGCAAGACCGCCAGCAATACACACCGCACACAGTCACGGTGCCAGGCTTGAACAGATACTAAGGGCTTCCACACTACGACCTCTCTGATGAGGTGCTAACGGAATCCAGCGCTCGCTACGACGAATGGGCGACTTCCCTATGTGCAACGACTTTTCAATCAACAGAGGTCTTCCATTTCCTCAGGCCTCGCCAAGCTGCTCTCTAGAAACGGCAGGCTCAACAGGACAACAAAAATAAAACATATCCAGCAACAATGACGATAAAGTGTACAAATCAGAGGAGCTCACAATCAGATATCAATTTATAAATACCAAAGTACTTGCTTATGTCGACACAAAAGCACATCGATTGTTTGGAAAGGGGGATTGTCACTGGGGGACGACTGACAAGCCATTGGCAAGACTACAGAACCTGAGAAAACACTATGCAATATATTTACAGGATGCTAAAGACAAAAGACTAGTACACACAGGCCAAATGTCGGGCGGCATTGGTCGGTTCTATAGAAACCGGGCGGCATTCAGCCCGTGTGTACTAGGCTGTCAAAGGGGCATGACTGAAAAAGGTCTGCCGATTGGCTCCCAATTAGCACTCTCAACCAATGGCTGACAGCACTGACCGGGGTGTTCTGGCGGGCAGGGGGCATCCCCCTGTTAGAACACAATAGCACAGCAGGGGAGATCCCTGTACTAAAATGGGATTGTTAGTACAGCGGTTCAAAACTCTGACACATTGGATTGAATGAAAAAAAAAAATAATAATAATAATTAGTAGTGTATGAGGCTATACTCCTGTCCAAAAACTGCTTTATAGTTCCTAAATGGGAAACTGGTACAATCTCCCCATTACACTATATGCTCAAAAAAGGCGTTGTCCTCCCGGAACCCCCCCCCCTCCCCCTGTAACAGCCCCCTATTTTTCTAGGAAGACTTTCAACAAGATTTTTTATTGCATGTGTGGGAATTTGCGCCCCCCCCCCACCAGTACATTTCTGAGATCAGGTACACTGAGTTTGATTTACTAAAGGCAACTAAACTGTGCACTTTACAAGGGCAGTTGCACTAATTTTCCCCAGAGCTTAGTAAATGTGGTGAAGCTCTATGTATTTCCATCATCCAATCATGTGAAAGCAAAAGTGCTGTTTTTTTTTTCCCCTTGCACCAGATTGGGTATCCTTTATAAAGAGAAGGTTCACTACATTCACTAAGCTCTGGGGAAAAGGAGTGCAACTGTCCTTGCAAAGTGCACAGTCTATTTGCCTTTAGTAAATTCACCCCATTGCCTCTGCTGCACTGAATTCCCAAGAAGCGTTGTCAGCTCTGCCTAAGCTCTCCCCTGATGGACTACTTCTCTTTAGTAAATCAACCCCTATGTCTTTATATAGCTGGCTTTGTGCACAGGGGTGGGGTACAGTCATGCTGGAACAGAAAAGGTCTGTCCCAAACTATTGCCGCAAGGTTTGGAAGCACACAATGGTCTAAGATGTCTGTTTGCTGAAGCCTTGCCAGTACACTTCAGTGGATAAAAACCTGACCTCAATCATATGGAGGGTGTCTACATACATTTGGTTATATAGTATATAATCTTTTATCAGTTGTGTCTGTTTCTAAAGCTATAAGTGCAGAAAATTTGCACAGTGGTGGATCTCCTGGAACACACCTCCATAGTCAATCTGGCATGTACCTATAGGTGCCTATGCCAGTCTCTGCCACTGACAACACTCCAGCTGTGTCATGCTAGGAGGAAATTAGAAATCACTATATCTGTCCACTGTTGGGATCAATTTACTTCGATGGTTAGATGTGTTCACCAATACACTGATTTTCTGCAGCTACACTGGGGTTAGATTACACTGGTTTTACTGTGAACAGTACTAAGCAAAGGTCTTTTTTACAGCATTAATATTCCCAAAAGCAAACATTATATTGCAGCTTACCATTTTTTTTTTTTAAGATGTGGTGGTTGCATTAGTTTCCTTTTCTAAGCTTTCTATCCTTTATTTTCACCTGGTGATCCAGCCCATAAGTCTGTTATTTTTCAACAGAACAAGCTCGTTGGCGTCTTCATTTGTGTGGCGATTTGACAGTATACACTCCCAAAGTGTTTTGCCCACTGGGGCTTCTTCAGGGAATAAGATGGTTTTCACCCAGTGTTTCGCCCACTGGGGCTTCTTCAGGGTATAAAGAAGGGTTGAAGAAGCCCCAGTGGGCAAAACATATTGGAAGCGTATACTGACATATCACGGCACAAATGAGTATACCAACAAACATGTAAAAAATGTGTATATATTTTAATTTAAATGGTTTTTAACATTATATATTAACAAAAGTTGAAGTTTTAACTGGTGACTTGTTCATGTATATAGTATATAAATCTCAGCACAATTCAAAAATCCCATTGATTAATCTTTCTGCTTGAATATTTACCCAAGGCATGTGGTGCTATTTTTGAATGTGTCATTCACCCACAATTCAAGCTTTATCTCAAAAGAAAAACTGTTACGGTTACTGCTTATAAAGTGTTAGCTGGAGTTTGACCTCAATTTGTTAGTGTATTTAAATCTACTAGTACATCTAACACTCCCCTCCCCCCCCAGACTAACAATGCTGCTGTCCACGTGTCCCAAGTGCTCATTCCTCCAGAGTGGGGGTACTCTAATACAGGTGGTGTGTTACCGGCCAGATCACCAGGAGAAAAAACAGAGGGGGAAAAAAGCCTAAAAAAAAAAAACAAATGCAGCCACCACATCTAATGATTTGTAAGTGGCAATATATTGCATTTTTGTTTTTACTACTGCTTTAGCCCCTTGGCTCCTGCCGCACGCGAATATGCAGCCTCTTAGCGGGTGGGCCTTGGCGCCCAGCGGCTGATATTTGTGTTCATTAGTGTAATTAAAACTGTGCTGCGAGCGTGCGCCTTGAACCTGATGAAATGCAGGTAGCAATCAGGAGCTTTCCTGATCATGTGACCGTCATGACAACCAATCACTGCGGTCACATGATCATTAACTCCGCTCTGCCTCCCGGCATCCTAAATCCTGTGCTGCGAGTGTGCGCCTTGCACCTGATGAAATGAAGGTAGCAATCAGTAGCTTTCCTGATCATGTGACCGTCGTGACAACCAATCACTGCGGTCACATGATCATTAACCCCGCCCTGCCTCCCGGCATCCTAAACCCCTTAAAAGGCTCTAAGGGAATAATCCCTGTAATTAATGTTTTCCTAAATAGAGAAGTAATAAACAGCGTGTCCTACAGGATTTAAAGGTTATTTCACCTCATGAAAGGTGAAGTTTCACCAGTCGTTTTTTTATGACACTACCAGCATCATTGATGCTGTTGGTTTATCATGGGTCCTCAAACTACGGCCCTCCAGTTGTTCAGGAACTACAATTCCCATCATGCTTTGTCATGTCTGTGAATGTCAGAGTTTTACGATGCCTCATGGGATGTGTAGTTCCGCAACAGCAACAGCTGGAGGGCCGTAGTTTGAGGATCCCTAAGTGTATGGCCAACCAAAATGGAGCTTTCTCCAACAGCAACAAAGACATAAAAAAATGCCCTTTTAAGAAGAACAGAATAAAGCTATAACCCATGTCAGTGTTTTACTGCTGTGTGCCAGTTACAGATTTCACTTCACTTCTGGGCTGGTGAGACTGTTGCAAGCCCCAGCAAGCAGTAAAAGCCCAACAGGGGTCCTAGTCTTTTCCCACTCTATACAAAAATATAAGAAAAAGCTTTGGCTGGACTTACACTTCAAGGTGCAAAAGTCAGTCCCACTCAATATTCCAATTTAGGTTTATACTGGTGGGTCAGGATTACCCCCTGGATTTCTGTGCCTCTTGGGAACACCAAAAGTGAGTTCTCTGCACCTGAGCTCACAGCCCCGCCCACTAAGGTGTGTTACCCTTTCTGCTGGATTTTTGAATTCAACAAAAAGGATTGCCACTAAGGAAGTGAATATTGGTACTGGAGATCTGTGAGCACAAAATAGCACAAAGGGCAATGGTCACACTATGGCTTACATGTACATTTTAAGAGGACTGATCTTTTAAGAAGTCCTAACTTGTTTTACAATGGCTGAAAAATTCCAGCCCAAAAAAAAAAAGCTGCATTCAAGGAATGTTCCTCATTAAACAATGAGATTCATAAAAAGTGTCATGTACATACAGCAGCAACAAAGCCGCATTTCCCATAACCCCCTTTCCGCGCCAGGAGAAAATTGGCAGACTAGCCAGCGTCCCTTCACTTGCGCACTACAGAACTGGCTTTGCTGGTCACACACTCCTTCACACACGCAGACTACAACGTGACATACAGTTAAAATTCTTGAGGAGTGGTTGTCCAGTAGCCGATAATACAGGAACTGATTATGGAGGACGAGTTTGCCTCCTGTCGAGGCCGACCTGGAATATGGTACACGGGATTGCAAACTCCTCCTCTATGGAGAGAAGTGGAGGCGAGGAAGCTTCACGCCTCCCAGACAACAACGGGTCAACACAGAAGGGAGGGGTGCAGTAGTAACAGGTCCCCATTACAAAAATATACCCATTAAAAACTAGACTTGAACAAAAAATAAAAATAAATTAAAAAGATTTGATCACGGAGGGTGGGCAGGAGGGTGAGTGGTGAGCATGCGCCTGTTTCCCCAGCTTGGGGACGAGATAATAGCTGGTCAGATGAGGGGTTTGGGGGGGGGGGTATGTTTACACAGGGGGTTGTAGGGTTCAATCAGTTCTCCCCCCTCCTCTCTAATCCTAGAACCAGGGGCCCCACACACGCTCAGTTGAATGGGTCGGTGTGGTAGCTGACGTGGGAGTCGCTGGTGAGCTGTGTGGTCTCGGTGGCGGAGCTAGGCTGTACCATCACAGGGATATCAGAGGTATCTGCAAAAAAGGAAAGACAAAGTTTTAGTCTGTGAAGGAGTAAAAGGAGTATCTATACCGAAAAAACAAAGGTTTTTACATTGCAGCTTAGCAGCCTTTAGATGTGGCTGCTGCCATTATTTTCCATTTTTCAGACTTGTTATACATAATTTTCACCTGCTGATCCTACCAGGAACACACTTCCTGTCCTGGGGTGACAACTCTCACTCACTGTACTGTATCTATGGAGGAGCAGCCTAGGCTGCCCCCCTTATTTGAACTACAAATGCTGCCCTCTCCTCATCCTCATTACATAGGGGGGAGTGTTTTGTAGTTCAAAGAAGATAGCTGAGAAGGTCAATAACATTGAGATTTCAGTACAATACGAAGTGACAAAGACAATGGAATTCTGGCAGCAGAAACATGTATTTTTCAGTATTTGAAGAGAATCTACTTGGCCTAAAAAAACTGAAAACTAATGCAGCTAAAACATCTAAGGACTTGTAAGATGCTTTAAGCCTGTGATCTGATGAGACCAAGATAAACTTATTTGGTTCAGATGGTGTCAAGCGTGTGTGGTGGCAACCAGGTGAGGAGTACAAAGACAAGTGTGTCTTGCCTACAGTCAAGCATGGTGGTGGGAATGTCATGGTCTGGGGCTGCATGAGTGCTGCCGGCACTGGGGAGCTACAGTTCATTGAGGGAACCATGAATGCCAACATATACTGTGACATACTGAAGCAGAGCATGATCCCCTCCCTTCAGAGACTGGGCCGCAGGGTAATATTCCAACATGATAATGACCCTCAAACACATCTCCAAGATGACCACTGCCTTGCTAAAGAAGCTGAGGGTAAAGGTGATGGACTGGCCAAGCATGTCTCCAGACCTAAACCCTATTGAGCATCTGTGGGACATCCTCAAATGGAAGGTGGAGGAGCGCAAGGTCTCTAACATCCACCAGCTCTGTGATGTCATCATGGAGGAGTAGAAGAGGACTCCAGTGGCAACCTGTGAAGCTCTGGTGAACTCCATGCCCAAGAGGGTTAAGGCAGTGCTGGAAAATAATGGTGGCCACACAAAATATTGACACTTTGGGCCCAATTTGGACATCTTTAGGGGTGTACTCACTTTTGTTGCCAGCAGTTTAGACATTAATGGCTGTGTGTCGAGTTATTTTGAGGGGACAGCAAATGTACACTGTTATACAAGCTGTACACTCACTACTTTACATTGTAGCGAAGTGTCATTTCTTCAGTGTTGTCACATGAAAAGATAGAATAAAATATTTATAAAAATGTCAGGGGTGTACTCACATTTGTGAGATACTGTATATATATATATATATATATATATATATATATATATATATATATATATTTCCTTCTCTTGGAAATAACGAAAACCTATGGTGTCACTGCAACCTTCTAGGTTATACAGGATCTGTCTGCAATTTTACAGCGTGGCCTGATTTTTTTTTTTTATTGTAGCGAGAGTCACTTTAATTAGTTTAGGGCTGGTTGAGCAACTTTATAAAATAATGTGCAAGATGTTTTGCATATTTGGTCAGGCTGGAAGGAAATACATGTTAACTGATGTTTAGGCATGTAAACACAAGTAACGTTAAAACGGTTAAAGCACAAAAATTAAAAGAAAACATCATCTTTTTTTGCTTGGCGAATATTTATGTGACCCGCCCTTGTGGCAGTGCTGATTGGTCTGTCTGTCTCTCCAGCTTACATTTCCCTTTCCTTTGTTCCCTGCCATCTCTTTTGGTGCTGAGAGTCTAAAGAAACAGAACTTCTGGGTATGGAGGAGCATGTGACCTACTCTCTGTGACAGCACTGGGCCAATCAGAGCTGTCACAAGGGAAGTCCATAGCCCTGTACAATCTGTCTCCGGTGACTCAGAGTTTACACTGGGCTGATCTCCGCTCCTGGTGACAGAACTGAATGAAGGGGCTGCGAAAAGAAAGTACACAAAATGAAATCTGTTGCTTTGCCCTGTGTAGGCTAAACAAAGATTTTGTTAAAAGCAGAACTCCAGGCACTCCCAAAAAATACACAAATGAATGCAGCTTTTGTTTAATACAAGCAGTATACGTACCTAAATGTGACTTGGTATCTTGCAGTCCTTGTATAGTACAGCTCAGACTGGGAGAGGAATAAGCAGCACAAGGAGCCAGTCAGTCATGTCACATGCTAACAATGGACATGCTGATAGGAGGAGAAAGCAGGGTGACAGATTTTAGCTCATCAGTCTGCTTTCCAAACACAGTCTAGGGAAGGCACAAAGACATGTAAGGCCTTAATCATACGGGTGGTGGGGGGGGGGGGGGGGGTTAAAAACAGGTGGTTGAGCAACATTTTTGTACTGCCCCCTGACCACCCACCTAAACTGTGTAATGGTGGCCTGGAGAATACATTGCTGCGGAGCCTTGCTTCACAGTGTAGCAAAAATTATACACAGCACGTCCAGTCTGGCAGGCAGTACGCCACCAAACATGACTAACAGGGTTGATTTACTAAAAGGCAAATAAACTGCACTTTTCAAGTGCAGTTGCTCCAGAGCTTAGGAAATGAGCATTAGCTCTGCTGACTTTAATCATCCAATCATGTGCAAGCGCACAGGAGAACGGCCCTGTAGCCGTAAAACTGCTATAGGGCTGTTAAATAAAGAATTTGGAGCTCCCTTCTAAGTATTTTATCTGTGTAATTCGTTTTTTTTTGCTTGAAGTTCTCATGCAAATGAATCCTATTGCACACCACACAAGCAGGAAACATTGGTGAATGTTACATTATGAAGTGTTAGGCCCCTTTCACACACGTAGTCCGTCAGGCGGACTCAGTTTTTCTCAGCGGGGGATTGATCCGCCGATCCCCTGCTGAGCAGGCGGATGACAGCTGTGTCTCCGCGCTGTGTGCGGAGACACAGCTGTCAGGTCCCCATGCATTTCTATGGGGGAATCGGATGGGAACGGACCATCTGTCTGTTCTCATCTGATCCGATCTGCCAGACGGATGGAAAATAGGGTTTCCATCCGTCCGGGATCGGACAGGATCGGATCGGATGTCAGCGGACATGTCTCCGCTGGCAACCGATAGCCCATAGGGATGCATGGGGCATCCGTTCAGATCCGCCAGAAAAACTGACAGGTGGATGTGAACGGACTCCCTGTGTGAAAGGGGCCTTACTGAATTCCTCACTGCACACACTATACACAGCATGCCTTCAGTGCTCCAACACATCAGGCGGTTGATAGATTTTCGAAGCCTGCGTTCTAAGTAAACAACCAATTTAAGAGAACTTGCCATGAGAAAAAGCTCCTTCCACCAGCATCACCAAAAACATACCCTTTGCTTCTCACAATCGTCCTCTGGTGGGCAACAGGCAGCAGGTACCGGGTGAATCTCTTCGCTCCCAGCGGCCAAATGAGGAGTAAGTGCAGCTGGCTGGGACGTCACTAAAGTTTAGGGGTTAGACTACGTTAAGGTTAAGGGTCAGAGACTACTACTTTTTCAGGTGTGATAAATCAAATTTGTGTGTGTGTGTGTGTATGATCAGCGTGTGACACATGTAAAAAAAAAAAATAGACATGGTAGCAAAATCTTTGGCCCTTTATTACTCACTCCTAGGAAACACCTAAACCTTGGGGGCTAAAGCCACCATAGATGGATCGAATCTCGGCCAGTTCAGCAGGATTGGGTGAGATTCAATCCATCTATGGGTAGGCTGATTGTACCCAAGTCAATCCATCTATGGGTAGGCTGATTGTACCCAAGTCAATCCATCTATGGGTAGGCTGATTGCACCCAAGTCAATCCATCTATGGGTAGGCTGATTGCACCCAAGTCAATCCATCTATGGGTAGGCTGATTGTACCCAAGTCAATCCATCTATGGGTAGGCTGATTGTACCCAAGTCAATCCATCTATGGGTAGGCTGATTGCACCCAAGTCAATCCATCAATTGACTTGGGTACAACCAGCTTGCTGGATTTTTTCCATGCGATTACTGCCAGCAGCTATAGCCACTAACAGTAATCATTGAGTTCTGCTGGCTGGGAAGGCTCCCAAAGGCTGACTGTGTTGATAGAGGAATTAAGCGATTTTCTTTTCCTCCACCTGAGGTGGAAGAAAAAAAAAAATTCATAATCTATGGCTTGGCTTACCCAGTACACAAATATTGACTTTCAGAATTCTGGAATTCAATGCTGGTGCCTTTGAATGCGTCACCACACTGCAATGCATGATGGGAAGGCGAGGGGCTGATTTAGAGCCTAAAGTCAGAAGCAGCTACTGTACACCGTAGGACAATTTTATTAGGGGAGAGGTTGCCAATACTTCTAATTTCTGTAGCATTTAAGCCGGCCATACATGGATCGAAATTCAGATGGTTCAGCAGAGACTGGTCGAGATCCGATCCATGTATGGGCAGGCGACTGTACCCAAGTCAATTCACTGCCTGATTTTTTATATGCGAATACTGCAGGGCAGGCAGCTATAGCCACTAGCAGTAATCATTGTGTTCTGCCAGCCAGAAAGCCTCCCCCACAAGCAAAACACAATAGCACTGCAGGAGGGATTCCCCTATCAACACTGATTGTATTGATGGGGGAAATTGGGCAATTTTCTTTCCTTCCACCAAAAATAAATAATCAATGGCTTGCCTAATCCAGTACACAAATATTGACTTTTAGCATTCTACAATACAATGTGGGTGCCTTTTAACAGGTCACCACACTGCAAAGCCTGATTAATCATGATCAGCTGCTCCTAGTCCACTTATAATGATGACTTAATTATTGACACCCACTGCAAAATGGATTTACTCACATAATACACCCCGTTAGAGATACGATGTGCTTTTCCTTTAAATCCCCTTTTTCAGCAATGTATACTTACCTTTCCTTTCTTCCCCCACTGCTCCATTCAGTATTGTGAACCAAAGGAAGCACCCAGTACTCCTGAGTATGTGACTCATTCCATGTGACTGTGCTGATTGGCCCAGCGCTGTCACAGGTAGGGAGATGAATGTGTCTCAATACCTGGATGTCCATAGCCTGGTGTAAGCTACGACCACGTAGTGTACACAAGGCTTTCTTTTCACTCCTGGCAGGTGAACAGAGCAGCGGGAGTGAGAAAGGAAGAAAAAAATATAAGCTCCTGGGGGGGGGGGGGGGGCAATAAAGTGAACCTGTTGCTTTGCCCTGCTTGAGCACAGTACTGGTTTATTTTAAAGCCCAACTTCAGTTAAATCTTTTTATTTTGTTTTTGGATAGAGCAAGGAGGTGTTAAAGTCCCTGCTTTCTGTGTCCCTATTGGACAGAATTCCCTCACTTCCTGTCCAGGTATTATATTGATTGAAAAGTCTCTCTTTTTTTTTTTTGTTAAAAATAACAAACATGTCATACTTACAGTTGTTTTTGCACAGCCCAGATCCTCCTCTTTTCAGGTCCCTCTTCAGTGTTCCTGGCCCCTTCCTCCTGTTGAGTACCCCCCACAGAAAGCAGCTTGCTATAGGTCAGGGGTCTTCAAACTATGGCCCTCCAGTTGTTCAGGAACTACAACTCCCATCATGCCTAGTCATGTCTGTGAATGTCAGAGGTTTACAATGCCTCATGGGATGTGTAGTTCTGCAACAGCTGGAGGGCAGTAGTTAAAGGATCCCTGCTATAGGGGCACCCGAGCTGAGCTGCAGCTCAGTGTCCAATCAGATACAGAGCCACGGACCGGCCCCCACCCCCTCTCTCCCCTTATTGGCTCCCTGAATTTGATTGACAGTAGCAGCAGTCAATGGCACAGCGCTGCCGTCTCAGCCAATGCAATGGGAGAGTCTCGGGCAGCTGAGACACTCCTGGAACATCGCTGGTTCGAGATGGGCTCAGGTAAGTATTGGGGGGCTGCAGCACACAGAAGGCTTTTTATGTTAATGCATAGAATGCATTAAGATAAAAAAAAAAACCTTCTGCCATTACAACCACTTTAAGTGGTAGCAAATCTGTCCAAACAGGGACAGAGATTAATTCACAAACACCTTTTTAGTCAAGCAAGGAAGGATTAAAACTTCAGACAATGATTTTTGTATTGCTGTCTGGGCCTTAGCCCCCGTTCACACTGGTGCGATTTGACAGTTTCAAAATGCATGACAAGCCACACCCCATTGCCAGCAATTAATTTGTTTATATCGCCGCGACTCATGCTGCAGCGATTATGAAATAGGTTCCTGCACAATTTTTGACGATTTCATGCGCAACTTGCAAGCTGCACATGAAATCACACAGATCTCGGCAAGCCGCTCATGAAATCACACAGATCTCAGCAAGCCGCACATGAAATCACACAGATCTCGGCAAGCCGCACATGAAATAGCACTGCAGCAGATTTGAAGTAGTGCAATTTTTTTTTTTTTAGTGCAACCGGCAATTTTTGACGATTTCATGTGCAACTTGCAAGCCGCTCATGAAATCACACAGATCTCGGCAAGCCGCAAATGAAATAGCACTGACTGGCGGCTTTGAAGTAGTGCGAATTCAAAGTCGCATTCAGTGTGAACTCCTAAGTACAACTGCACCCTCACAAAGAGAGAAAGTGGGGGGGGAACATCCTTAAAAGGGTCACAGACAGAACTAAAAACCCGACATCAATTTTAACGGTTACTAATTGTATCCAAAATCGAAATAAAAAAATAGAAGTGCAGTTAGGCTTTACTGTCCGATAAGGAACTTTGCAAACAAGGAGCTGTGCTGTGATTGGATGAAACTGTTTCCAATGATGGATACAATAAAATCACAAAAAGGATTGACAGAGTAATTTAATTGTAATGATAAATTCATCCACAGAGCTGACAGTTATTATGAAGCAACTCACCCCGCTCGTCGTTTTGAACCTGTGCCTCCAGGTCTTCGGGCGACACATAGAAGTCTGGATCCTCCCCCTCCGGAGGCCGAGGTTTACACTTCCCGCAGCAGCAATTACAGCAACAGCAAAGACAGCAGCAGCAGTAACAGCCTGTGATCAGGCCACAGAACATGAAGAGTGCCTGGGGAGAGAAGAACAGACATGTATCACGTTAGACACCATCTATACAAGAGGACTAAAAGAAATGTATAACAGCCCCGTCCTACCCACAAAAACTATATTTTGGTGCAGCCAATTCTTGCTTCTGTCAGTGCCACTATTTGGCTACTTTGCCCTTAAAGAGACTTAAATCAAACAAGATACAAAATAATTTTTCAAAAACTTCTCTACAGGCCCCTAAGGAAATGGAACTTGTCTTTTTACCAACATTGATACAGAAACCGGAAATTGCAGGACTGCTGAACCATATATCCTACCCACTGAGCCTTCAAATTATGCTCACCTGCCTTCCTACCCATGCCACTCACCTTCGCCCACCAGCTGGACAGCACAAAGTATGTGTTGACATTCTCCTCTCCGAACTGTTCGGCCACGTAGAGGCCGAGGGACCCGTACTTGTCATAGATGTTGCGCTTTGTGCAGTCTGTCAGGATACCGTGTGCGTTGTTGATCTCCTTGAACTTCTCAGATGCCTCTGGGTTATCTGGGTTCTTGTCCGGGTGATATTTCAACGCTAGCTTCCTGCAATGTGAACAGGAAAAAAGTAATCTCAACAAGGGGTTTTAATGGGATGCAGATTTTAGGAACAGAAGCCTCCAAGTTTTTCATTAAGGCTTTACTTTAAAGTGGTTCTAAAGCCACAAGTTTTTTTTTTTTTTTACCTAAATGCATTCTAATCTGATCGATCTGATTCTGATCAATCAACTTGGGTACATTTAGCCTGTCCATACATGGTTCAAATCTCGACCAGTTCCTGCTGAGCTGGCAAAGATTCAAACCATCTATGACCAACTTAAGTACTGCAATGGCCTGTCGACAGGATATAAATGGAATTGTTTTAGTTAACCCTCTGCTGCAGGATAAAAGCCCCCCCCCCACTCTATTCTTACCTGAGCCGAATCAGACCCAGCAACATGCACGAGAGCAGCGGCTCTCACCCCTGTCTCCCTCCTCACTGGGTAGATTGATAGCAGCGGCAGCCATTGGCTCCTGCTGCTGTCAATCAATTCTGTGACGAGGGAGCAGGAGCAATTCGACCGGTCTATGTCAATAGACGCAAACTGGGTGGCTCGAGAGCAAGCATGCATGGGTGCCCCCAGGGAAAGTCTGCTCATGAGGGCAGTTGGACAGGCGTACGTACACCTGAGATCTGTGAAGGTCCATGAACACAATCATTCACTTATTGTCAATATTTGTCCACATAATTATGGAGAATGGAGGATATTAGTGGGATGGCCACGTACTGCTTCTCTCATGGGGGAGGAAGACTGATTTGGACAAGGCTTTCTAACCTGGCTGATTAGCTGCTTCTACATACAATGGCCATTTGAAACAGGGGCCTATCACAGATCTGTGATCGCATCTCTGACCTGGTAATTGTTATCTCATATCTTAAAGCGGAGTTCCACCCTGGAATAATTTTTTTTAATAAAAATACCCCTGGGACAGTCAGGGCTAGTACATTCCACAATGGCTAGCCTCTGATATGTCCCGGGTTGCACTTACCTTGTAGGACAAATACTTACCTTGAAAAAGTATTGTCCAGTGCTGCCATCTCAGGTGTGGGCAGCTTGAAGCCAGCGCGATCCTCTTCTGCGTCCTCTTCTTCGGTCCCACGATGCACCGCGCCAGCCCTGCCGTCACTTCCGGTGCGCGCGCGTCATCCCTCCGCAGCTTCTGGGCATGCCCAGAAGCTGTTTAGAAGGGGATGACGCGTGCGCCCCGGGAACTGACGTCGGGGCTGGTGCAGGCGCATTGATTCCTGGGAGCGATGACGTTCATCTCCCAGGAATCATTGCAAAGCCAGGAAGTGACGACGGGCTGTGGCCGCCGAGGGGAGGAAGAAGGAAGTAAGGTAAGTATATTTTCTTCTCTACGAGGTAAGTAAAAAAAGAAAAAAAAATGCGATTATCCATTTGTTTTTCAGGTACCCGGAGCGAGAAGATGGAGGTAAGTATCATTTTAGGGTGGAACTCCACTTTAAGCCTGACATGCTACAATGTGATTAGGCAATCTCCTTTAGATCTACTAATAACTAGGGACGGCCATAGATGGAGTGAATTTATTTCCTGCAACCAGTGTTGGGGGAATCTTTCCCGCCGAGCCATTGTGTTCTCCAAGCCAGCAGAACACAGTGATTATTGCTAGCGGCTATAACAGCCACTTAAAGTGAGGGAAATGTCAATTTCCTTCATTTTACTTTGAGGTCCAGCACCCACAATGGACTGTGGATACAGACCCACCTGAGCGGTGTATACTCTCCTTTCATATAACAGCCACTTGCCATAATTGCATTTAAAACCCAGCAGGTAAGTTATACCCAAGTTGATCAATCGATTAAAAAAAAAAAAAATCTTAATTTTTTTTAAGCATATTTTGATGGGTTTGTGCAAAAGTTATCGTGTCTACAAACTAGGGGAAAGATTTATGTCATTTTTATTAATTAATTAATTTTTTTTACTAGTAATGGCGGCGATCTGCGATTTTTAGCGGGACTGCAACATTGCGGTGGACAGATCGGACCCCTGACATTTTTGGAGGACCAGTGATATTACTACAGTAATCAGTGCTAAAAATATGCACTGTTACTGTAATAATGACACTGGGAAGGGGATAACCCAGTGGTGATCAAAGGGTTAAGTGTGAGCCTAGGGGAGTGTTTTCTAACTGTATGGGGGAGGAACTTGTGAAATGAACACAGAGACCTGTGTTCCTATATAGAAGGATCCCAGGCGCTCGGTGTTCATTCCAGAGAGAACAACAGTAGGCTGTGTTTACAACAGCTGCCCGTCCTCTCTCAGCGGGGAGAGATTGCGGGTGCCCAGCGGCAATCGCAGCCGCCGGCCCCTTGAATCGGCAACCCCGCTGCCTAGTGGGGGCGGGCGGGCACTTGCCCCCAGGACCGCTCCTGGGTTCACGCAGCCGAACCAGCCTGCCACAGTATATCTGCGGCGTGCGGACGGCAAGCGGCTAACAGGTAAAAAGAGTAAATTTTGCACCTACTCACCTATAACATCTTTTTATGTCATCGGATGTGCAATTTTTGTCCAGTCCTAGAACCTTGTACAGCGACTCCCCGGAGGTGGAGAGGGAGCGTTGCCTCTGGTCTGCCGCCATCCTTGCTCACTACAAGAAAGACAGAATCATTAGTAACATGTAGCAAACCTTGAAATAGAAAAAAGATGAAACCTAACACATTCTACTGTACGCATTATGCCATTACATTGCAGCGGCTCTCTCCCTCCTCGGTGGCTCAGAGACAGCAGCAGGAGTCATTGGCTCCTGCCAATCACAGCCAGTGAGTAGGGATCAGGGGCAGAGCTGAGCTACGTGTTTCAATGGACACACAGAGGCAGTTCAGGAGCGAACCTGTGCGAGCAAGGCGCTTGTTATGAGGGCACTTGGCAGAGAGGAGGAGCCAGGTGCGCCTGCG
Organism: Pelophylax lessonae; assembly: GCF_965119305.1. Classification (NCBI taxonomy): domain Eukaryota; kingdom Metazoa; phylum Chordata; class Amphibia; order Anura; family Ranidae; genus Pelophylax; species Pelophylax lessonae. The sequence goes on from NC_138778.1 coordinate 207,925,598, forward strand.
GGGGAGCAGGTAAGTATGACATGTTCATTATTTAGGGAAAAAAATAAACCCAGAAAAAAAAGAGCAACTACAATCACTTTAAAGCGTAACTCCACTTTTGTTGAGAAAAAAAAAAAATCCTTCCCCTCTGGGTGATTTATGTACAATGCAGGGATTATAACAAACTTTGTAGCAAATTCCTACCTGTTATTCTGAAGAAATCATTGTGTGTTTGTCTGTGTTCAGTGAGTCTGATGGGAGTGGTTTCATAATTATCAATCAGCTGCAGTAGCTGCAGAGCACTAATGAGGAAATCTGCTGGGCATGCATCCCTTTAGACGTGTTCCCATTGGAAGTATCTCACCAAAAATGACATTTGTGTTGCAGGGGATGCCAGAAATCTGACTTGTATCTTAGTGTAGAAAATTGTGAGCTAATCACACAAGCAGGAAATGATGTTTCTGGGGGTGTGGTCAGTATACATTCTGTGTACAGAACACCTCCAGGCGGCCATATTGTATTGCATTTTCAGAAAATTACAACAGCTGCAGATTGAAAAGGAAAGGTAATTTTTAATAACATTCAATTACAATATGATTTGTGTCTCAATTGTATACGCTATATTGTTTTCTCTCTTTATTTGCTTCCCCCCCCCCCCACGAAAGTGGAATTACCCTTTTAACCTATGGGACCAATAGTGATCGGTCTGCGCTTTTCAAATTGGCCACAAGACAAAACTCCTTCCCCACCCTATGATATTGATTGAAACTCCTCCACAAGTCTTCCCGCATAATCCCTCATGCCGTGAGAACATTAATCACTATTGCAGCAGAGACATAGGAATGTGCGACTGTGTGTATTCCATGTCCTTAGACCCTACAATCAAACTGACCAAATAATCATAGTGCTATAGTCAAAGGGTTACTAAATCCAGGAGCCTGCAGTCACTATTGGCTCATTTCCACTGAGCGGTACGGTACGGTACGGTTTGGTACGCAATTTTTGCTGTTACCATTGTGAATGGTACCCTAATTCCGAACCGTACCGTACCACTTTTTTGGGACCCTTTCGTTGGGGTACCAAGCACATTAGTACGTACCAACAGGGTGGAGCTACACTCTGCAGAACTTTGATTGGTTGACAGAGAATCGTCGATCACAGCTTTCCGGCTACACCACGCCTATCATGAAAGGGTACTATTGGCAGTGGAAAAGCAAGGTGTACCATTTCGAACCGTACCGTACTGAACCGAACTGTACCGTACCGTACTGAACCGAACACACTACACATGGAATGCAATTATTTCAGTAAATATAAACTGCTAAATACCTTTTCCCATCAGCAGTTTTGTGACTTCTATCAGTTTCTGGTTAAAGCTTTTTGGAGTTTTCATTCTACTCTGACTGTCCTATAAGGCTGCAGGACCCCTGACCCCCCTGCTGATTGGCCCTGTGCTGATCACATGCACCCTCCCAAGCAAAAAAAAAAACAAACTCTAGCAATACACAATACCAAACTAGGCATGTGCAGAGCGCCCCCAAGGCTCTGTTCTATCAGCAGATTGATTTGAGACAGTAAAAGAAGGGGAGGATCAGAGAAGACCGTCCTTTTTACACAACGCAGAGCATTAACCCCTTAGGTTCCACAGTGAGTATAAGTCCTTATGCACACGGGGCGTTAGAAAAAAACGCCAGTTCTGACGCCAGGAAAAAGCAGCTGTAAAAACGTGCTCTGAGAAGCGTTTTGTATTGGCGGTAATGCAAGTTTTAGCAGCCTTTCTCTGGTCTCTTCTATTTTCCACCCTCAAATCCAACTACTACAGCTTAAAAACGTCTGACGTGGCCTAACGTTGTATGCAGCGTTTAGCAGCGTCAGGCGTTTTTACAGCTTAACACTGCTGCTCCGCTAGCCCTGGGTTTTCTTTACAGCTTAACCTCTTCCTGTCCACACTATAGCCAAAAGATGGCTGCAGCGTGGACCTTAATTTCCGGGAGGGCGTCCATGTACATCCTCCTATGCATGAGCTGCCTGTGCGCTCCCTGCAGGGCTCGCTCTGTGATCAGCAAGTCCATGAGACTCGACTGATCACAGATCGGATTAAGGGGCCGGTCTTGGCCCCTTACCACGTGATCAGCTGATCATGTGATAAGCTGTGAGCAAAGTTAAATCATTTGCAGAGTCTGAAATACTACAGAGGGGAGTGTTATGGACTCTAGCTGCTGAAGGATGTGGCTGTGGAAGTAACAGAGTCTATCAGCAGGATATAAAGGAGTTGACAACTTGACTCACGATACAAAGACACAACTAAAATTTAAAAAAAAATCAGGAGATCTGCAGACAACAGAGAGCAACATGATACAGGGCACAGAATGTGTCCTTGGCATGACAAATACAAGATAAAACTACACTTTACTGAAGAAAAAATCTGAATAGAAGTCTCAGGACTGCAGCTTCCATGATCGCAGTTTGGTAACAGCACTGGTATCTTTACTGCCACTTTGCAAACCACAGAGTAC